>NC_066583.1:157944137-158544137 GCF_024323335.1 Lathyrus oleraceus
TTTCTTTTTCTTTTATTAAAAATTATATTTAATTAAAGAAAAATAATAATTAATATAATAAATAGAAATAATTAATTTTAATTTTAATTTATTCACTATCAAAGTAAGTGATGTAATTAACCAATTCACACCTATTAAATATTGTAGTATTAATTATAGTACTATTAATTAAAGAGGGACAATAGTTTTTTTATTAGACCTTGGTACAACGGTGAAAGTAAAATGTATTATGATGACAGAGATGTGGGTCTTCCATGTAGTCAGTATTTAAATTTTTTTATTGGGATCATCTTTATTTTTTTGTTGTTATTTCGATTTGTGTGTAATTTTTTTATTTGATTCGAATTGTACCTTAAGTAATTCTACGATTCAAAAAATTAGATTTAAATCCATGTTAATATTTTTTTTTAGCTTTAGTGAATTGGTTAATGTCAACATCTTGTGTGTGTCTTGAATCACAAGTTAGAAAACTTAAAAACAAAGTTTTTTTAAGCTTGTTTAGAATCAAACATATAATTGATTCGAATCAAACATCAAATTGAAATTTGGATTTTGCATCTGACATGTTGATTCAAATCAAGGATATGTGTGTCTCGAATTATAAATTATGTTCCAAATGAGACATATATTGGACCAGATGCCTAGGATAATAAGAACTACTGGTATATAACAAATTACAGTTTTGGGGGATAGATGTCATACACGATGTCTGAGATATTGTAAACCATAAGCAAAAACCAATTGCAAGCAAGATATCACAAATTAACTTTTACAAGATGATGAAGTAGAAAAGCAATAAAGAACACAAGAGATTGGTAACCTAGTTTCATGAAACCACATTTACATATGTGGGGCACTCTGCCCAAGAAAGGAAATTCACTACTTTGAATTAGTACATTTAGTCCTACAAAAACCGACAAACCATATGTTGTTCAAGTCCTTTTCCTAATCCTAGTGTCTTTCTATTTAAGGACTGCTTATAAATATGGGAACCTACTCACTTTCTTCTCAATCACTCAATTGAGATTGGTGTTTACAACTAAAGTAAAACAATACCAACAGTTATGCCAAGTTATTGAAACATAGAGTGATGTACATAGATTCATACTAAACAATATTTAGTGTGAAATACAAGAAACACAATGTTAACATGCTTATAGACTTAACATCTTAGAACAAGGTTTACAACTCAATAAAACCAAATTTTATGTCTTATGATATGAAATAAGGCCCTAGAGGGGCGCACATACAAAGACTCAAAAGATAAACCTTAATATGAGGTATCATCAAAACTTGCACACTTTACACGCCTCATAAGTGAGGTTTTAGTCTCTTTAAATAGCAATGTGATTTTGCATTTTTCTTCTTGGATTTCTAATTTAATTTTGTCCAGAATAATAGTTGAATCTTGTTAGATTTGATTTACTCCATAAAGTTCTCCAACAAAAGATATGATTTGTTATTAATTCAAATTCAAATTTAACTCTCCATTTAAATTAGTTTGATCTTCAATAGATATCAAACAAATCAAACAAACACATTACATTAAAATAGAAATAAATTTGATCGAATATAAACCAGGTTTTTACTCCAAAAACACAACAACATTAGCCTGCTGAACCAGGGTCGGATGTTGTAATACATATGTTGGAACATTGAGTTCCACATGTTGCAGTAGTACATCCAAATTCATCCCTCTCCATAACTTGAATATCTTCTGATATAGAATGAATCATGGATAAAAAAGATCCTACAATACCATATATATGTTGCAATAGATAAGATATTGCAGTTAACAATAACATTTGTCTTGATGATAGAGACCAGATGTTGTACCACACATGTTGGAACATTGTGTTCCACATATTACACTAGTGCATTCAAAATTACTCTTCTTCATATAAGTATTCGTTGTAGAGTAGTTCTTGGACCAACTCATCTGTAAAGGTACATTCAATCAAATCCTCTTTGACTGAAACAAAACAAAATATTTTCCAATAGATTTTGGATTATCAACAATGTTGGATTAAAATTTGGTTGTCCCATATCTCTGAGGTTTTGACGATAACAAAGCATTTAAAGAGCAATGAGTGTACTATTAAATGTTCAAGTGTGGAGGAGAATAGACTAAAAATTATGATATAAACTTAGTACCGGTACTGAAAACGAACATTTAAAGAGAAGCTAAAAAATCCATATTCTGAAGGATCAGAACTTGAGAATCAGACTCTAAAGACCCATACTTTGAAGGAGTTCAACTTCTAAAGACCAGACTCTGAAGAAAGTCAACCTCTAAAGACTCAAACTCAGAAGGATTAGAACCTGAGATTCAAACTTTGAATACTCAGACTCTGGAGGAGGTCAACTTCCTCTGAAGTTCCCAGACTCTAATGTTAGTCAATGCAAGGATCAAGAAGACTCTGATAGGTCACTATCAGACTCTGAGGTCAGTCAACGCAAGGATCGAGAATACTCTGATAGGTCACTATCAGACTCAAAGAGCAATTTGTCTTCTTCTGGTCATGTGCAGATCCAAATAAAACTCTACATAGACAACTAGGATGTAATGGATAACTCCTCTTGAAGCTAAGGAAATTAAATTTTCTTTTCAAAGACACTAACCATATCAAGTAAAATTCCAACGTCTATGATCTAGCTTCTCCAAGACTCACTTATGCTAGATTTTCTCTTCAACAACTCTTTTGTGTCTTTCTATATAAGAAATTGAAGACTTGAAGAAAGACAACCAACCCTTGACAATAAAAAGAGTTTTACTCTGTCAAACCACAAAGCATACATTTAACTTAGAGTTTCTTATCATCTGTATATCTTAGAAATTCATAAGTCTTAGAGTCCTCTTAAGTTGTATTTTGTTTACTCCTCTGATTGAATATCAAGTGTAATATTTAAAGAATCTTTTAAGTTAGATTGTAAGAATTATATTGTTTATATGCTTGAACATTTGAAATCTCTTACTTATGTGCTTGAGCATAAGAAGTCTCTTACTTGTTTGTTTGAGCATTGGAAGTCTATTGCATGTGTGCTTGAGCATTTGTAATCAGTTGTGATTATAGTCAAATCCCTTATAAGTGCAAGTGGACTGGACTATTCTTGTTTTATGGGAGGCGTAACACCCTGTTTTCTTTAAATTATTTATTTAATTGAATTTATACTTTATTTATCTATTTAAATAAATTTTATATGAAATAGATTGATGATTTGGTGTTTTGGCATATTTATACTATGTTGGGATTGGTAGGAAAGTATTTAGTTATTTAATTAAATAATTAGATAATTAAATAATATTAAAATTAAATAGAAAATTGAGGTTTCGGGTGGAAAATAGAAACTATGAAGAAAATAAGGTAAGTGGTGAGAATTATAATAAGTTGGGGCCAAGTGTAGCGGAGTTTTCGTTACTTTTAGGTTTATTGACTAAACCAAAAGTCAACACACAATTCGAGTCGCCACCGCACTTTTATTTGTCCAAAGGAAAGGCTAAAAAGCGAACAAAAGCCAAGTAAGAAATTTTTCAAATCAAAAACTAATAAAAATGTCAGAGATTTGGGTAAGGGGGTTGGTTATGAAATGGGAAGGTTTTACGCATCCAAGACATCCTTAGTACTTTAAGGGAACCCTTTTTGCAAATATGTGTTGTAGGTTGGTATTTGTGAAAAGATTTGTGCAAAAGATTGGAGGGATGAGAAAAGAATAGATTATATTTACAAATTTTGTTGTTTGAATGGATGAACCCAATGCCTACGTACCATCACAAGGGAGGATCAAAACCTCGTAGTTCGGGGTAAAAATCTTAAAGATTGGTGAATTGATTTGATCAAAAGCCTTAAGGTCTTTTGTTATCAAAGGGAGAAAACTCAACCTAAACCAACAATCCACCATGTGAGGAAGGCTTCAACATGCTAGTGAGGGGTTAACCCTATAATAAGCATGGAAGACTTATAATCCATCACTAAGGATGAGGTGAGATTTACATCAACCACTATGATAACTCAAACCTATGACTAATGTTTTGAAAAGGTTTTAACAAATGGCCATTGGAACCACAAAAACAACTTGAAATGAGTTATATTTACAAGTTAGAGTTATTTACAAAATAAAGTCAAAGTTGGATTAAAGTTTATTTACAATGAATATTTATGAAAATGGTTTTGAAAAGTCAAAGGCTTAAGGCCTAGGTTTCTAATTTGAAACAAAGTCAAAGTTTTGAAAATGATTTTTGGCTTGGTTAGAGTGGGGAGAAGAAGAGAAAGGTTATTCCTAAAGCAAACAAAGATAAGAGGGGAAAGATAAAACCCTTGGAGTTCCTCTTCTTGGAGTCATAGAGATGACTCAAGATGCTCATTTCTTTTAGACTTAACATACAAACAAGCAATCAATAATTGAATTCAAGCTCCTAGGATCTCCATTTGGCTTGGCTCTTAACTTGGCTACTCATGACAATGGTCCTCTTTTCACAATCTTAAGGTGGGATCCCTATCACACAAAAGCAAACATCAAAAAGTTCACAACACAATAAAGGGAATGGACAAAGAATAAGTTTGAGGAGAAGTCCTTTGAGGTCAACTTTGAATTTTAGCATTCTAAAGGCATGAGGCCTAGTTGCTCTTCAACAAATTTTGCATTCGAAAGGCATGAGGCCTAGTTTCTCTTGAACTCCATTAAGCATAGGTAAGTCCTAATTCCAAGTCCTTTCTCCTTTTGCATTTTTTGGTTCAAATCAAAACAAGCACAAACATCACAAGATAGCAATATATTTACACAATAATGGACTCAAATGAGCAAAAGGAAAATGACATAAACATAAAATATGTGCTCAAGTGAGCAAAGTGAAAATCAAGATGAATAATAAGCAAGAAATAAATGGCATTAAAAGTAAATGACAAGAAATTAAAAGCTCAAATTAAAGTTAGTAATTGGTGGAGTTATGTTAGCTTGTCATAAGACAATGTAGCGCTATGTTAAACAATCGTAAATGGACTAATGTAGTAGTCACACCTATCTGAGGCCGGTCAATAAGAATATAGGCAAAGAACACAAGTTAGAGATCATGACTAGTAAGCCAAACTCCATAAACTTGTCATGCTAAACAAAAGGGGAAGGGCCTTGTATTGACTTTTGGTTATTTGCTTGACCAAGAAGTAACCTATCTTGGACACAAAATAACTCACTTGATCATGGATCAGGTTGAGTTTGGTTTGGATCAAAGAAGATTAAGCTCCTCATTTGTCAAGACCAACCTCAAGACTTTAACTCATTGGTCATTGATGGAAAGAAAGGGATGAAGATGAAAGGGATGGGAAAAGAAGACAACAATCAAATCCAATTGATCAAAGTTGATTCAAATCAACATCAATCAACACCAAACAGAAGAGAAATGAAGAAAACAAGTCAAGAAGTCAACAATATTTTTTTGGTATTTTTTGAATTAAAATAAAATGCAAATAAAAAATAAACAAATAAGGTTCAACCTCAAATTCAATTCAAATTAACTTCAAAAAGTCCAATTAAATTCTCATAGGTTCAACATATTCAAACAAGCTTTGACTAATTTTCTCACAAGTTTTTGAAATCAGAAATTAATTAAAAACAATTAAAAATAATTAAAAATAGCATAATATGAATTAAAATCTCAAATAATCTCAAATCAAATAAGAAATTGATGAAACTATTTTTCATTGACTTATCATGATCCATAAATGCTATGAAAAATATTTTTGGATTTTTTAAAAGTAAAAAAGTATTTTAAAATGAATTAAAACCATTAAAAAACCAAGTAATTCATAAAAAATATCAAATGAAGTCACAAAAATAATTAAAAATCATAATATGAAACTATATTTTTCAAGAAAAAATAAAAGAATGAAGTGTTTGGCATCAAGAGAAACATCTCTTGGTTCACAAGGTGGGCACTTGAATTACCCTAAAAGATATGTATGAGACTCAAAGGAAAATTCTATTTGGTCTAAGGAAACATTATATCACTATAGAGGAACAAGCAATTTGAAACCAAAACAAAATGGTATATTGAATCCATGAAGGAATAAACTCTGAACCAAAGAGTAAACATGCATCAAGCCAGAAAACAAAGGAATTAAGTGTTTGGAATCAAGACAAATATCTCTTGGTTCATAAGATGGACATTGGAATTGCTCTAAAAGGATATGCATGAAATCCAAAGGTATAAGGTATTTGGTTTTAAAGAGAAGGCATCAAGACAAATATCTCTTAGTTCATAAGATGGACATTGGAATTGCTCTAAAAGGATATGCATGAAATCCAAAGGATAAGGTATTTGATTTTAAAGAGAAGACAATATAATACTACCGAGGGATGGTAATGATTGGAGAATGGGAAAGAATAAATAAATGTGCTCGCCAAGGATTCGAAGCCTTGTGCCTACTGTCGCATCTCGAAAAATACGATTCCTCGCGATGGTCGCGGAAAAAATTATGTTCGAACAGAGTCGCCACCGAACTTTATTTATCCCAATGAAGGAATAGGAAAATATCGATAAAACCTTTTGAATAATAGAATCATGGTCGTCGCAACCATATTCGGGTTCGGGAGTGGATTACGTAAGGGGAAGGTATTAGCACCCCTTACGTCCGTTGTACTCAACGGGAACCTTTTAGTTCTAATTTGTATTTCGTGTGTTAATTTATGTTTGTTTGTAATCTTTGGGTTATAAAATATTGAAAAATAGAAATGGATGAGAACCTCAAAAAGGGAAAAGGGGAGGTTTTTTATTAGTGTGCTCGCGAAGATACAACAATCTCCTGCCTACGTATCCTTAGATAAGGAAATCAGAGCATTCGTAGTTCGGGAAACTACGGTTGGTTGGTGTCTTTTAATGAACGACTGTTTAAATCGCATCCTAAAGGCTAAACGTTGGCTTGTCTACTCTCGGCGGAGGCTTAAGCATTTAGTTTGTTGTGCGCATTAGAAAGGATTAACAGTGTTCTTTCTAAAAAGAGTTTCAGTCACACGGGGGTGACAAGTTGGATTAATATGTTGGATGTTTTGATTGGTCGAGATGTTTTTGGTTGGATGACGATTACTCGAATAGTCGAGTTAGACAACTCGTATCCTAACAGTCGAGAAAGGGAATAGAAGACTCTAGACCACTTTCTTTTTCATCCTTAATTATAGAAAGGATTTGATACTAATTAAGGTACTTTAAACGGATGAAGAATACTCGGATAACCGAGTAAGACAACTCGTATCCTAATAATCAGGAAAGGGAATAGAAGACTCTAGACCGCTTTCTGTTTCATCTGAGTAGTTATTAAAAATAAAGTTGTATATGGTTGATGTATTTTAGCATAGACGACAGGTACTTGAATGGCTGAGTAAGACAACTCATATCCAAGCATTCGAGAAGAGGAATTGAAAACTCAAGACCATCTCCCTTTTCGTATAATCTTGATTGAGAATGATTTGACTTACAGTATGAGTTGGCGGAAAAATGACAATTATTCGACTGACCGAGTAAGAGAACTCGTATTCAAACAATTGGGGAGAGAAGTCGAAAACTCAAAGTCATCTCCCTTTTCATTTCTCTATTATGAAAATAATTTGATTTAATTGGGTTTGGAAGTTTATAGAGAAACGACAATTATTTGACTAACCAAGTAAGAGAATTTGTATTCAAATAATTGAGGAGAAAAATTGAAAACTCAAAGTCATCCCCCTTTTCTGGTTTCTTATCATAAAATGATTTGATTTGTTTGTGCTTAGGTGGATAGAAGTGACGACTATTTGACTAACCGAGTAAGAGAACTCGTATTCAAATAATCGAGGAGAGGAGTTGAAAATTCAAAGCCATCCCCCTTTTCATTTCCAAATGGTATCTAATTGTGATTAGGCATTTTAATTTAATTTTAAAAATACTCGATGTTGGATCGAGGTTTGAATTGGTGTTTGTGAATAAATTGTATTTTATTGAGTGAATCAATCATCTAATCGATTATTTAATAACCGAATAGGTCTCATTGTAAGAAAGCCCAAGAGTAAGCTATGTGAGGTTGATGGCGATGCTTTAAAAGCGATCGACTTACAAAGGTGTTTGAAAATGGGCTTGACTTGGAATCAAGAACTGTGTGATTTTTAGTGGTTTGGAATTGATGAAATTGAAATGGTTTTGGAAATGATTATGAAACAATAGTGGAAAATGATGATGAAATAAGTCGGTCAATTTTTAATTAACAAAATTAATCGATTAAAGCTTGATTAAAATGATTAATTAACGTTAACTAAGATTAATTATCAAAATTATTTAATTGAATCAAATAATCAAGTTAATTAAAATTAATTAATCGTAATTAACTAATTAAACAAAATTTAATTAATTAATTATAATTAAAAGAGAAAGAAGTAGGTGACGATGTCGGTTTAAAAAAGTTGAATTGAATTGGTGGTAATGTGCTCAAACCGGTTTATGCGAGATAACAACGTTTAATGTTATTCGCGAAATCCAAACGCGGTGAAATGTTTTGTTACTGTATTGTAATTTGACGATATACCGACATGAAATTGCCGGAACCGCAAAGAAAAATTTATTTATGGCACAATGAAGACCGAATAACAAACTAAGCAAATTGTAACACTGTTGTCAACAATGGCAAACTTTTCTTTCTAATCTTCACATGAGGTGGAGATACATGAGCAAATAATATTTCTTCCACTTCATGCTCTATAATTAACAAATAGATTAGTTATTCAAAACAGCACCCATTTCCAAACTTCAAGAAATAATCATGAAACCAATCTTTATTTCTCATGTTAAACATATATCATGTTCTAAAAAGAGATATGAGTCTTTGCACAAGACACCATAATGGACCTGTTAGTAAAATAAAGGACTTAACCAAAAAGTCATTAGAATAAGCACCATAAACACCATATATTCTAATAGAATAAGCCATGAATACATATGCCCCTTTATAAACTCCCCTGGAAAAAGACAGCATCGCTTTATCAGTATGTAATACTGAACCAAAACAACAAAATCGTGATGGTTTCAAAGGAGGTGTTTAAATTCTCATATAGGAAAAATAATGGATTAACATTTAGCCTCCTCAAGCAGAGTGGTTGTTATTCCGCACTTCTTTCAATCAAAACGCAGTTTGGTGCTCTCACAGCCATACCGCCACAAGAAAATAAACAACAATACGCAATATGAACGCGTCTGTATAGTTATTCCAATGAATGCATAAACACATCCCATTAAACCAAAAGCACATAAAAATGATAAAATAGAAACGATATATATAAAAAAACGTGAGGAACACCAACCAAAACGTGATTGTTACAGTGTCGTCGTCGTGGGAGTCACCGGAGATTGGAAGGTTTCCAAAATGCCGTCGATGGTGGTGTGATACGGTGAGCTGATTTCGTTGAACCTCAAAGCCTCCCGGCGGAGGATGAGCCGTTGGAGATTGCTTTGGACGATTCTGTTTGTCGGAGAAGAGGGGTTTTTTGTGAAGGAAAGTTGTGCGATGGACGGCGGAGGTGAGATTTACTGTTGAGGGAGTACGGCGGCAGATCGGAAAGAGTGACGTTGATGGGTTTGGTCGTCGGTTAAGAGGGAGGCGAATGGGGTTTCCGGTGGCGAGGAAGATGGAGGGTTAACGGCATATGAGGGTGGAGATGAAGTTAAGTGAAGGGTGTTGCGGCGATGGTGGTTTGTCAGTGTGTAGGTACGTTGGAGATGAAGAGGAAAAGTCCTCTTCTTGTTTTCTTTTCTTTTTCGTTTTTCTTTTTTTCAAGAGTGGCCGAGAGAGATGTCGTGAGGGATGTGTGGTATTCCAGAAGAGGAACAGTGACTGAGTGTATTGAGAGGATGAGAGTCGTTAAAGAGTGTGAGGTAGCATGAGGGAGTGAGAGAGATGATGGAGAGTGATTGAGTGTGAGAGGAAACGTGAGAGAGTGAAGGAAATCTGTGTGAGAGGATTTTCAGTGTCCAAAAACAATAGGAATCCAATGCTAAAATATTTATTAAAAATTCCTAAAGAGTAATTTTATTTAAATAATAATAATAATAATAAAATAAACTCTAATTTGGATACTAGAACAAAGAAATAAAAGGACCGATTATAAATAGAAGTCGGATGAAAATTTGCTCAAAAAAATAAATCAGACACATTAAAATGATCACACAAAATATACTTATTGAAAAAATACAGCGTTTCTTTAAATTCTGAACTAAATTTGCACCGGTTAAAAGGCTCAAGCGGGTCAAAACGCAACTGAAACAGCTGCTTAAAAATACAACGAGCACACGTTAAACTACATGAACCGTAGATTAACAATACTGGTGTCTGCAATTTTAATTTTGAAACTTTTTACCCGCCGATTTTGCACGTACTTGAGGAATTATTTAACCGAATTATCTGTATTTTCAAGAATTTATTTTGACCGATATTTTAGGTACTATTTATGATGAAATGCATGTTATGCTGTACAACTGATGCAAATTGAAATAAAAATCGAATTTATGAAATTTTTGAAATGCCCGGACAAAATTGGGGTATGACACCTACATATTTCCATTGTGCAATGAGAAAGTCGGAGCTCTGTAGTTCATGAAAACTAAAATGGAACAAAGAAAAGAGAGATTTGATGAAAATGTTGAAAATGATAAGTTGCACCAAAAGACAGTGGTAGCGTGGGTATCAATAAAGGTAAATAAACTTTGAACCATAGAGTAAGCATGCATAAATCCAGAAAACACAGAAATTAAGTGTTTGGCATCAAGACAAACATCTCTTGGTTCACAAGATGGGCACTGGAAGTTCCCTAAAATGATAGATATGGGACCCAAAGGAAAATGATTTTTGGTCTAAGGAAACAATATATCACTGTAGGGAGAACAATAAATTTCAAACCATAAGGAACCAATATATTGAATCTATGAAGGAATAGACTCTGAACAAAAGAGTAAACATGCATTAAGCCAGAAAACAAAGGAATTAAGTGTTTGACATCAAGACAAACATCTCTTGGTTCATGAGGATGGACATTGGAATTTCCCTAAAAGGAAATACATGAAATCCAAAGGGACAAGGCATTTTGGTTTCAAAGAGAAGACAATAAAATACTGTTGAGGGATGGTAATGATTGATGAACAAGAAAGAATAACTCAACATGCTCGCCAAGATTCGAAGCCTTGTGCCTACATATTCTCATTGTGCATTGAGAAAGTCAGAGCTTCGTAGTTTAGAAAATTGAAGCGAAACAAAGACATCAAGAGATTTAAAAGGAAATAAAGATGGTAATGAAAGATGAAAAAGATTTGGCATTCATCGAATATGAACCACACTAAAGTCTATGAGTAAATATGAATATGATGAGCAACTGGGTCATTCGTCCAGTACCTAAAGATATTCAGAATGAGTTAAGGAATTGTCCACTCTCACTCCTTCTTTACTACTCAAGGATCATGACATGTGATTCTCGTCTTAACTTTTAAGTTGTTGAGGAAGACTCTCCTTTGTTCTCCTTATGATGAAGACCTGTCAATCATTTGATTTGAATTTCACTAAAATCTATGAACAAAGGAGAATACCTTGAGCAACTGGGTCATTTGTATCGTACCCAAGGGTATCCTAGACAATGATAAGAATGCTCTACTCTCATCATTCTTTGTTACTTAAAGCTCATGGTGTGTAACTATTATCATGATTAACAAGTGTTGACCTTTATTGTACTTGAAAAGTAGTCCACTATGTCTGCAATGTGAAGGCCTTGTACTGAATTGAGGTGATGAGCTCTTGATTTCGAATCTAGAGGTCTTGAGCTCCTAAGGTCCAGCACATCTTGAGCACGAGGGACTTGCCCTATCAAGTGATCAATGGTATTTTGATCCCTTGAATTTGATTGGGGGATTAAGCATAATTCAAAGGATTTGGTTGATCAAAGTAACGTTTGATCAACACATAACCAGTGGGGTGAAAGATCAATTGAATTACGTACAAAGGATTGAGGATCTATAAACCCTAATTAATTGATCAAACTATTCTAAAATACAATCTAAACTAAGGGAACACGTCAATGATATATGGATTATCAATTATCTACATGAATTAAGCTAAAAAGAATTAAAGTTCTATTTAACATGGTAATCATGGTAATCATGATTATATTAAATTAATCCCAAAATTCAAGAAAAAAATAATTATCATTTCATTCTAAAATATAAGAACTATATTAATTCTAAAATTATGCATTAAAAAGTATTTTTTCTTTATTTTTCCATTAAATAAATGCTAAAAATAACCTAAAACCAACAAAAATCATAAGAAATAGAAACATGGGGTTTTGCTGCCAAACAGGGTGCCAAAAGCACCCTGGGCGCTTGGCCCATGAGATAGGCCTAACATGCCATTTGTAAGCTACACAGAGGGGTGTAAGGGAAATTGGTAGGTGAGAAACAAAAGAGTGGGTATGAGGCCCACAAACAAATCTAAAGTACAAGCACGAGGGATTAGGCGCCCTTAATTCAAACAGACTTCCTGTTTAAACAATACCACCGGGAATCTCCTACGTCTCTGTCGTGCTGGGAATCGCCTCCGGCGGTGGCGGAGACCTAAACATCACCAACTTTAACCCATTCTGGCCGTCTCACCTCACTCTATCAAAGCCCTAACTCAATTCGCTCAAATTCTCACTCACGACTACGAATCGAAGTAAAACCCGTAAGAACCCTATCTATCATTTCTTAAATTACACGTCACAGAGACGGAATTGGGAGCCCTAACCATATGGATTTGTCTCCCCCGCACCAAACTACATCATATCAACTAGTTTAGCATGAAACAAGGGAGGAACGAAGGCTTACCTACCGAAACAGCTCCGGTGGCTCCTGGAGATGGACGTTTGATGTTTGCTGATGAAAACCAGAGGCCTTCCTCTTCAGCTTTCACTTATAATTTCCTTGTTTAAGTTGCAATATATCGATCTTGAATCTTCTTCTCCTTCTCCAATCTTAGTCCGTAGGGATGACTGATTTGTTGTTGACGTGTGCGTGTGAGCTGGAGGAATTATTAAGGCTGAGCTCGGTTGTTTAGAGTTTCAAAGGTTGAGACTCTAGAAATTGTGAAGATTCAGAGCTTTTTATGTGGGGAGGATTTCAGTTAGAGAGAGTGAATGAGGAACATGAATATTGAGAGGGTGAGTTGTCGTAGAGCCCTAAACTGAATTGTGATCATGGCATTTATAGGCTCTCAAATTCCCTTAGAAACTCAATTGAAATTCGAATCAAATGCAAATGAAATTAGGAAGTTAGTTATGGAGTTTGTTTGAGTTAGTTAGGATGAACTCAGTGAGTTGATTTTGTTGACTCACTGAGTTGACAGTTAGTTGTTAGTTGATTAAGTGAGTTAGTTGATTAAGTGAGTTAGTTGTTAGCATTGTGAATTCAGCGCAAAGCTTTTGATTCTATGTATGTTTCCTTATGTTAGTTATAATGGTCTTCCAATTTGTGTCATGTTAAAAAATACAGGGGTTATATTATTTTTCCTGGAAAATGTAAGTTGTGTGTAGTTTATGGAAGTTTGCAATTGATAAAAAATGACCTGCTAGTGCATGTAATATTTTTAACTGCAGGTTTGTTAGTTTGATGGAAATTGCAGGTTGATTCCTTTTTCTGCTAAACTCTACTATTAGTCAGTTAGCAGTCTATGTTTACTGCACTTCTATTAGGGCTTCCATGAATGTGCTATGCATTAGCATGTTTGAATGACTGCTTAGCTGCTAGGTTATTTATTGGTGTAACTATTTGCTGCTATGCTTGTTTGGATGAGATGGTTAATTGGCTGCAACGGTTTTGTGTGTAATGATTTTATATTGACATATTGTTGCATGTTCAATCCTGCTAATGCTGCTTATGTTCACTTGAAACTCATGCTAGGCCTAATGCTTCATGCTTGTTTGCTTCTATGTTAGCTGTTGTGAAGGAAATGTTGAAATGGGCATGTAGCAAACCAAGTTGCAGCAGGGCTGACATGGAGCAGGTATGCATGTATGCTTGCCATTGAGTTGCAATATTACATGATGTATGCTTGTGAACAAATGTTGAATGATGTGTGGTGCATATGCCTTGAATCATGAATGTGTATGTGTGTTTGATTGGATCGGCATGCTAAATGATATGTTGTGAATGTAGGGATGATGTAGGACTTGGCATGTGGTCATGGCTCCAACTCATGGCAATTTGATGGAAAACAAAGCTTGGTGCAAAAGATGATTGCTTGTTCATGAAGAAACTTGGCCATGGAATCCAATGGAAAGATTGTAAATGATATGGACTTCAAGTAGAAATTAGGGTTAGGTAAATGGAATAGGCCAATTGACTTTGGTCAACTGGGTGACAAAAAAGTCAATAGTTGACCAAAAGTTAACTGTAGGTCAAACTTGATTTTTTTTTGTAATTTTGTTGTATAAACCATTTGTAAATGATATTGAATGAATGAATGGACATTTTTTTAATGAAAATGGTCTTTTGAAATCTAAGAAACAATGATTTATTTTTAAAGTTTGCCTTCCAAATTCCAAGTTTAAAACATCTTGAAATGACCCATAAATTGGACTAATGGATTAAAAACATTAAAGGGTTAGGAATGTATGATGGCATATGGACCAATGGATTAGGACAACACACCTTGAATCAAGGATTTATGGACCAAAAATGCCTAGTGCACCATGATGACAAATGACTAGAATGCACTATGAAACATCAAATGATAGATCATGAACCAATGAATCATGGAGCATGGACCAAGGACTTTGAATATACCAAAGAACTAGGATCAACAGACTTGAATGGAAAAATTGAATGCACATGATACGGATGGAAACTTGAACAAGGCCTTGGATCAGGTGAATCCCTAAGACATGGCATGTAGATCAAATGATTAACTTGATGGATGATTTCCATGAACAAAAGCACACTTGATGACTAATGATGCATGATATGATGGTAAAGAACCACACTCCAATGAATTAGGGTTTGAAACAACCTCAAGGTAAAAAAAGTCAAGCCTATAAAGCCCATAAGAACCAAGGCTTCCTAACTAGGGTTTCGTTGTGCACACCATCTAACCAAGGTCTTCAAACCAAACATGAAGCTCTAAAAACACATCCTAACACATGGGCCCATGGTTAGGGTTTAGATGATCAAACAAATGCTCAAGAGATAATCACAAGATCCCATAAAAACAACACCAAGAATGAATGATGCATATGAATGGAGTATGAATGAGTATAGATGAATCTTAAGTCAAAGATTGGATGAAAATATGAAAATGGGATGGCAAATTTTGGGGTATGACAACTGCCCCTATTTAATCCTCTTAGACCTAAATGCGGGAATTGCAGAGCTTTAGGGTATTCAAGGTAGAAGAGTATTAAATATAAGAATATCCAAAAAAAATCTCGTTAAGAATGGTTATAAGATAAGTACGTACAAAATATGGGATGGCAGGTAGACTTTTACAGGTTCATTTGCTGGGGGTGGATTGAAATATTATGTGGGAAAATAAACCAATTATAAAGGAGGAACATGATATGCATGTTATATGTTTGTTCTATTTGTTATGATGTATGAATGCTATGGGTCCATATAGGTGATGCTCACGAAGACAAGACCTTTCTGGTTTAATAAATGTTAGGGAAACTACGTCAGCCCAACTGAGTGTTGGAAAATGATTTACACAGGCGAGTATCAGAAGTCAATACAGACAAGTTGTGAGAAGTTAAGATCAACATGAGCGAATATTAAGAACTAGTACAGACGAGTACTGAAAAGGGATTGTCAACATACGAGTATTAAAAATCAAAATGGACACGTATTGTAAAAGGTAGGATCAACATGAACAAGTGTTAGAGATCAATACAGACGAGTATTGAAAAGGTTTAGAATTAACACATAAGAGTATTTAAAATCAATACGGATGAGTACTGAAAAGGTAATATCAATTAGGTCTTCTGAGGGTTGTATCGTGACCTGGTTCACAGTTTCAGAAAGAAAGGATATAAGGATCAAAACCTATTCTAATCCATCCATTCTTCGTGATGTTCTCTAGTCATACGTTCAATTAGCTTGAAACAAGCATCCATCTTTCAGAAAAGGATTTTGAATAGTAACAATGATGGTTATGGAAACCCTAAGAGTTTAGAGAGGAAATCACCCACCTTTTTATTTTCTTTGCAGCCACAGATTCGCTCTTGTTGATGAATTTGTTATTGATCCTCTTGCTTTTTTGTTATTTTGTTTTCCCTTATTTTTTCCTGGACTGATCCCTTGAATTTGCAGTCCACCGGGATGCCATAACTTTTGCCTAAGTCACTTATTTTCAAGTTCTTAACTTAGCATAATTTTCTTTTGCTTTTGATATTTTATTTCTCATTTTTTTTTGTATTGGAGCAAATCCTCTGACATTTGCTTGCTTGATTTGTTGCAAGGGCTATGACTGTCTCACTCCTTTTGTAGGTAAGGGATAACCATTATGAATTTGTGATTCAATCCTCTTGAGAGGGATATGATATGGTTGATCCTTTGATGGGATACTCTCCCTTTTGAAATTTGAACGCAAGGTCAAACTAGCTGAAGACTACCCTGCCCCTGGTAAAAATTGAGGGTTTTATGTATAGAAAGAAACTCCTACTTCAAGGCCCCAAGGGGTTGACTAGGGATTATCTTCCTTATATCTTCGTTGTTTAGAGATTTGAAACAATGCCTTACATCATCAATAAGATTTTATTCAAAAGCATACAGATAACGATCTCGTGCATTTTTATCATCATTCTCTTCTGATTTTGCTTGAGAAAAAGTTTGATACTGATAAATAAAATATGAGTGAACACGAATGGATTTAATCAAAACATGCACGTTTATTTCATTACATCATCTGAAAATCAGACAAGTTTTACAAATGAACAACAAATAAAAAACAAATAACAAACAAGAAAAGATTACAAATGAGACATGATTGAACAAAATGACATTGTTAACATGACTATACTTGATATTCATCTTGTAGATGCACCCTCAATTATGAGCATTCTTCATCAATGACTGCATTCACCACCATCAATCCTCACATTTGGCCCTTCCTCAGAAAAGGACAAGATCTTCTGATCAATAAGCTCTTGTACCTTAATTTGGAGAGGCCAACAATCCTCTGTATAATGTTTTATATGCCTAGTGTGGTAAGCACATGAAGCCTTAGGATTATGCTTGCAATGGCAAGGGAAAGTGGCAAGCGGAATCTCCTTTGGCACATTTGTTCCCATACGGACAAGGTATGGTAGCAGTTGAGCATATGGCATAAGGATCTGGTCATGCTGAGGATGCTTTTTTAATTATGTCTATTCTACCCCCCGACTTCGGTTAATTTTCACTGTTTGTTGACTTTGTAGAGTCTGACATACAAAAATTAACATATTTTAATCAAATCAAATGAAATAATTTTTTTTTTGAAAAAAAACACACTTACTGGTGGGTTGCCTCCCACCTAACGCTTCTTTACCGTCATTAGCTTGACGGTCCATGCCTAAGGCACTTCGGATGCAAGGGATACCCTTACGCCAGATACTTTTCCTTTATTCCTTCCTTTGTTGTCCTTGATACCCGTATCTTCAATCTTGTAGCATGTTTCTAAATTATCTGCATGTGATGTCCATTCATAAGCAATAAACACCACTTTTTCATTATTGAACTTCAAGCTATGTTCGCCTATTTCTAAATCTATTAATGTTTTCCCAGTCACCAAGAATGGGCATTAGAGAATAGATGAGCCACCTGTGTCTTCCTTCATATCCACTACCATAAAATATGCAGGAAAACTAGACCATCAACACGTAGTAACACGTCTTGTAAAATACCATGAGGATGAGTAACAGATAAATCAGCTAAAATGAGATATATATTACTAGACATGATCATTCCTAAATTTAATTCTTTTTCCTTATTAAGAGGCATTAAATTAATACTCGACCCCAAATCATATAGAACACGTGGGATCTCTACTCCACCAATAATGCAAGATGGTAAACTTACCTGGATCCTTTAGTTTTGTTGGCATTGTTTAGAGCAATTCCGTATCACATTTCTCAGTTATATTTACATGTTCTTTATCCAGCTTATGCTTTGTACCAGTTAATAACTCCTTCATAAATTTATCAAATTTTGGCATTATCTCTAAAACTTCATGAAAGTAAATACTTATCTAAAGCTTGGTTAACATCTCCTTAAACATGGTAGGCAACCATGCCTCATCTTCCTGTAGTGGTTCCTTCTTAATGAATGGATATGGCGGTTTCACATAATCTGGTAGCTATGAGTTAGGGTCATTAAGAATTTGTTTCTTAGTCCTTCTCCAAGGGGTGTTTTTGTCTATCAATTGCTCAATGGTGACCCCCTTCTCAGCTTGGTTACTCTGATTTTCACTCTCCTCTTTCATAGACCATACTTTATCCTTTTCAATCAAGACCTCTTCCACTATTTTATCCTTACCTATGTTGGTGATTACCTGAAAAACTGCTTCTAAAGCCTTGTAGGTCTAATTTTTAGGGTTATCCATAGTGTTACATGTAAATCCTACACCAGAACTAGGTAAAGAGGCTATTTGCCGAGATGGCTAAATAACTTGCATCTCCAAAAATTTTATAGAGGAGTCATGGTTCTTACTCATTATTTCATGTTGTTTATTTACCTGTTCAAAACTGCTCTGAGTGGCCATAATTAATTTATGGAGGGTCTCCTCAAGGGGTGAAAGTTTCCTTTGGGGTGGAGCCTGTAGATTTTTCTGGATACCCTAATTAGCAATTGTATTCTGATTATTGCTCCATCTGAAGTTTGGGTGATCCTTCCATCCAGGATTGTAAGTGTTAGAATACGAATTATATTTCTAGAAATTTTCAAATTGAGTTTTTTTTCACTTGACCCTTCCAAAAGCATATTCCCTTTGCATGTCCTTCTCCGTAGAAATCACATTTCAGTGTTTGTACCTGACTTACGTTAGATTGACTCAAGTTCCTTTCAGTTAGATTTTTATTCAATAATTCAATTTGAGCTAAAAATGCAATATGAGTATCAATAGCTAACATACATTTTGGTGTACCTGCAGTTTCAGTTTTCACTAATCTTTCACTCTTTGAACGATATTCATTCAACCACATCTTTTCAATCAAGTCTTTAACATGTGGTTCTGTCATGATTCTGACCGTGCCTCCCACGAAAACATCTAGAAGCATGCATGTTTGACCCTTGAGACCTTTAATAAAATTATGCATTTGCTTCATGATATTCATGTTATGATTTGGGCACAAGCATAATAAAATTTTAAACCTTTCTCATGCGTCATACAATGATTTAGTTTTCTGCTGCTCAAAGTTTGTGATTTTAGCTCTTCGTTCAGTAAATTGAGTGGTGGTGAAAAGTCTCTCAAATAATTTGTCCTCCAGCTCTTGCATTTCCATATAGTTCCATTTAGAAGGCAAATACCAATATTTAGTTCTTCCAATACGCGAGAAACTAAACAACCTTAGCTTGACTTGGTCTTCAGTGACATCAACTAGCCTGGACATTGAGGATGCTTCGTAGAAGCGGGCAATGTGCTCTTACAGGTCTCAAATTGAATTCCTGTTGAACATAATGTCTCTCAGACCCGAAAGCACATAATTTTTTTATATCAAAGTTAGCGGGGTCTGTCGGTACAAACCCTCTAGAAATTTGTCTTTTATCAATCCTTTTGCAGTAGTCCCCCATATTGGGTGGTGGTGGTATGACTGCCATGATGATTTCCTCTTCAGAGTCCGAATAAATCAATGAATTGTCTTCTACAAACATCCTTTAAGTTAAAGTCTCTTCTCTAACCGCTCTCCTGATGGCACGTACATTCCTTTCAATTTCGGGATCAAATGATGTCAATTATGATCCCGAGTTACGCATACACAAACAAGAAATAGCTCAGTAGCACTGTAATTAAACAATTACGAGAAAACAAAAATAAAAACAAAAACTAAATAAGTAAAATGTTGCACAAACATTGCCTTATTGAAATTAACAACAATCCCGACAATGACGCCAACAACTTGATGACTTATCGACAAGTGTATCGATAGTATCACAATAATAAACAGATATTGAATTCACATGGACTACTATTTAACAAAATAATATTTGTACAAGTTTAGAAAGTAGCAACAGGGGGGGGGGGGGGGAGGTTTCGAGTTTTAATGCAAAAAATAAAAGTGGTTTTGAAAAAAAATGCAAAAACATGTAAAGACCTTATTTATCCCCTATTGATGTTTAATGCATTACATGAATGAGAAAGTCGTTATATTTCCACGGTGAATTAAAAAAAACCACAATACTTAATTCCTTGGTGTATAACTCACTAATTCCTATCAGAGGTCTCATATCCTTATTCAACCAATGTAAGTGAAATTAGGCAATACAACAATACGTTAACTCAAATGCCACTTCTAAAGGTCTCTTATCCTTATTTAACCAGCCTAAGTACATTTGTTTCTCTAGTTCTAATGCATAGACTAATGGCCAATATTTCCTATGCACCCATAATCAGATCAAAAAAGTATCTCACATAAAAAACATTCAGCATAAAAGGCAATTAAATATAAATATAACTTTAATTATTCATGTACTGACAAATTAAACATATATCCCAACAAGTTCAAAATAAGTTAATCATACAAAATCTAACATAAAGAAGTTTAACTACTCATAACGATACAATTAAATACCAAAAAATAAGATAAAGATTGCATATGAAAATCCTTAAAGAATGAGCCTCCAATGGCTTCCAATGCTCTCAAAATCACCCTCTTGATGCTCGTTACCGTCATTTTTAGTCAAAATTGCAGAATCTTTGAAAAGATGGCAAAAACCCTTTTTTAAAGCTGTCAGAAACGCGTTAGAAAAAGGCCCAAAAAGGTCTCATCGCGCACGTTTTAAGCAGTGGCGGAGTCAGATAAAATAATTTGGGATGACCGCTAACGTAAAATAAAGATTATAAATAAAATGTAAATAGTATTTTAAATAAAACATTAAAGTTAAAATAAATACAAAGTTAATTACTACAAATTTAAATTACATGACTTAAAACTACCTTAAAGTAATGCTTTACGTGTTCCGAGTGACTTGAAATCGTCAATAATTGACTCCGAACTAATGCTTGCACTAATCTCCCTTAAAATATATATTGTCACGCTATCTCCAAGAAACCCATCATCCATCTTGTTTCTCAACTTAGTCTTAATAAATTTCATTGCTGAAAAAGACCTCTCAGTTGTGGCCGTAGAAACGGGAAGAGTCATGATAAGACGAAGTAGTCTATCAATTAAGAAGTAAGTTTCAGTCTGTCCAGATGCAACCAAACATGAACATAGTTCTTGAATAGTTGATAAATTATTCAAGTTTGATGCTTGATGAGCAATAAATAGAAAATGTTGGAGTTGAAATTGCAAATTATTCTTCTCTTGATCACTAAAATCCATAGGATAATATTTTTCAACTAAAGAACAAATAGTATCAATGCTAAAAGCTTTATATCCATCCTTAGGAGATAAAGAACAAGAAAGAGTTAACAAATCCATTGCCTGCTCACTGAATCTGCTATTCAAGTCTTGTAACTGTTTGTCAATGGTAGTGAAAAAGATTTCAACTTTAAAGTAATGTTGAATTGTGACTTGATTCTCTTCAAGACGGGAGCGTCCAAATCTTGTTGTTGAATGAACATCATTAAGATCAAGAATCTCAATACCATGCTTTTCACAAAAAGATACCACTTTAGTAAACAATATATCCCAACCATTTTCTCTCAAACCTTGAATAAGATGTTTTGTTGAACGAACCAAGTTCATAGCATTAACTACATCTTGATTTTTTTTGTAAGGCTTGACAAAGCATATCTGTTATTGCCATGATTTCTTTCATCAAGTACAAAATAAATATAAAATCAAATGCCTTCAAGTAATTGTAACGACTATCTGCATCCCCACGTGTAGCATAACTCCCTCTATCTTTTGCAATTTTTTTAAAAACTAAACAAGTTGCTTCATACATGTTTATCAAGCTAGAAATTGAATCGTAATGTGATCCTCAACGAGTATCTCCAACTCGTTTCAATGTACCAACTTGATTTGCACCTTTACCAGTTACAATCTCATCAATCTCTAACAAATAAGCAATTTCTTCTAATTGGGCAGCTTGTAACTCATCATGACGCTTTGTAGAAGAACAAACAACATTCACAACAAAGATCAACTTCTCAAAAAATTTATGAACTGGTTTGACTTCTCTTGATGATGTAACTAATGCAAGTTGCAATCGATGAGCAAAACAATGAACATAGTATGCATAAGGACAATCCTTCATAAAGAGGGCTTGTAAACCATTCCATTCTCCTCTCATATTGCTAGCACCGTCATACCCTTGGCCACGAATGTTAGAAACATCAAGGTTATGTCGAGAAAGTATATCACATATTGCTTCCTTAAGAGTTAAAGATGTGGTGTCTTTAACATGTACCACATCAAAAAATATCTCTTGTATTAAACCAACTTTATCAACAAATCTTAATACAAGAGCCATTTGTTCCTTTTTTTGACTCATCACGAGCTTCATCAACAACGATACAAAATTTGGAATCACCAATTTCCTCACGAATACTCTTTTTCACCCTATTAGAAAGAATTTACAAGGGCTCTTTTTGAATTTGATGTGAAGTATACTTGCAATTTTGTGGAGCATTTTCCAACACAACTTTTGCAACTTCACCATTGTAGGATGCTAAAAGTTTCAATAACTCAAGAAAGTTACATTGATTTCTTGATTTGTTACTTTCGTCGTGACCCCTAAAAGCACAAGCTTGTAGTGTTAACCAACGAACAGTGTCAATTGAAGTCTTGATTCGTAACCGATTATTCATTCTTTGACTTGAACTTTGCACTTGAATAACATTTCTAATATGACCATCTTGATTCAACAAGTCTTGACAAGCTTTCATTGCATTGTTGTGTGGTGAGCAAGGATCTTTCCCTATGTGTTTAAGAAAGGAACAATGTTTTCCATTCCTAACTTTCTTCCAATTTCTAAAACCCATAAAAATCAAGACAAGTAATCCGGGACGTCCACTTAGTTTTTTGCTAAAAAGGTAACATGGTAAGCAATATGCGGCATCTTCAGATGGTGAATAATCTAACCATAATGGAAATATGCTAAGCCAAGTATGTTGAAACCTTCTCGGATGATCCTCGTTACCGGACAAAGGATAGTTTTCTAAATGAATTTGATATGGACCCCATTTTAGATAAACTATTCGTATTGCATCCACTTGATTTGATGGATATTGCCAAATCGGAGGACGCTTTCCAGGATCGCGTTCCAAAGAATTTTCAAAACCATGATGCTCTTCAATTGTTGGATTCTCAAGAACTGTTTCAGATTCGGATGTCGGGATTATAATTTCTTCATCTATCTCTTCTCTTTCAATTTCACATGCTTTCCTTTTGAAAAAAGAATCAATTTTCCTATTATTCATCTTTACTCTTCCTATAATATCATATCAGATCCAAAAATCAATTTAGAGAACATAAAAATTAAAAGAGAAAAAAATTAATAAACTTAATTAATCAACTTTAATCCGTTTTCAAATACCGGTAACTTCACTATTAGAAATTAGCAACAAAAATGATTAAATAAACCTTATTACAGTATATAACTATATTTGTAAATTACAGTGTTATGAATTGGCTTAATAAACCTCATATAGCTTATTTTAGCACATCAAGAAAGAAGAACCCTAAAAATCTCAAAAACACAAATCAAGCAATCACTTTAATTTGTTACTTTTTATAAAAGAAGAATGAATAAAGTTTTTTACTTGTTAGATGTCGATCACTTTAATCTGTTCCGATTCCGGTGCCGGTAGCAAACCCATATGAGAAAGAAAGAAAAAGTAGGAGCTTTTTACCTTATCTGTATTTTAATCTAACTTTGAATGAAAAATAAAAAATAAAAAATAATTTTAATTTAAAATAAGGATGTTTTAGTAATTTAATATATATGAATTAAAAAAAAATAAAAAGTTGAGGGGTGGCCGTGGCCTTCCCACGTCCCCCCTCAGTTCCGCCACTGGTTCTAAGATACACTGCACGCGCGATGCAACTTACACACTCCTATCACGCACACAATGGCGCAAGATGTTGCATGTGCTTATTCCAGTAACTGCATTGTTTTTGCTAATTTTTCATCAGATTTTCACTAAGTCTTTATTTCTTCATACTTATTGATTTTTGCATATTTCTTTGGTCTTTATTCTTCATTTTTTTCTTATCTTTGACGTGTTTTTCTCCGTTTATTTGACATAAAACATGGAATGACAACATGTCGTCACTCTTATTGCATGACAAACCTCCAACTCGGTTGAATCTTTGGCATAAAGGCATTCTCGGTAACAAATATCAAACTTGTTGTATTTTCTACTTCAATCATTGCGAAACACTTAACCATTTATTCTTCTCCTGTTGTTTTGTAAAATCTGTCTCGACCGATTTATTTACTTGATTGGTTTAAGCCATCTCTAAGTGATTGGTTTAATAGTCCCCTCTCTTGTTTACAATTTGTAATTTGACCCCTCTTTGAATTGAATATCCCTTATACTCTTGATAATTCAAATTTCTTATATATATATATATATATATATATATATATATATATATATATATATATATATATATATATATATATATATATATAAATTTTTATAAAACCAAACATTCTCCTTTCTTTACAAATATTTTTCAAAAAAGTCTTGTATAAAAGACATTTTTTTTTATAAATATTATTGTTGAATTTTACGTATTTGACAATACTAAAATATAATAATATTATTTTATAGAGATTAAAGATAGTATACTAAGAAGATAAAATGGTTCTACATTATCATTATCATTGTCATCTAATAGAGATTCATGATTAAATTATATCACATAATTAATTTAAAAATATCAAGTGACTTTGAGAATACATAATAGTAATTGATTGATAGTGAAAAATTATTTTGTACCGTCAAAAAATATCTTTTTTTCTCTATTTTATAATCTTGTGAACATTTTTTTTTGAAGAGATGATTTTTTATTTATTTTAAACATATTTACAGTAATTTTTTTATATAAAATGTTTGGAATTTCTTAAAATATATCTGAACTATTCTATTTTCAATTAAATCTATAAAGCATATCAAAACAATGTCAATTTTTTTTTAAAGATTTTTTAAGAATAATAACTACCGAAAAAAATTAAAATTAATATAAATTAATCAATTATTAATTTGTTCAAAATGGTGATTGATATTGAATTTAATAGAATTTACTATGGTTCAATTTTTAATAACTACAATTGAGAGAAAACTAGAATCACTCAATCCTAGAATTAACCTCAAACCAAACATCAAACCAAATTAGGCGGTTCAATGGGTTAGATAGTAATAGTGAAAAAAAAAATCAATTTATATAAATATTGGGTTGACTTGAAAAATAAAATGGCTGCTAGATGTGATATTTGTCTAACAATAGTAAAGAGGTGATATCTTATCCAACCTAACAGACAAAGACTCACTGTGTCATAAATGCTAGATAAGATCCAATTTATTTTCTGAGTCAACAATGGAAACTACTCCTACTAACCGATTATAATTTTATTTTAAAATTAAAATACTACATATTCAGGATTTTTTACTAATATAACCCAACTTTTTAAATTATTTCCCAAAATAACCCAAGTTTCAAAAAATTTCCCAATCTACCCCACCTTTAATAGGGAGGCGCCAATTGGATTGGCGCCCCCTCTTAAAAATTACAAGGAGGCGCCAATTGGATTGGCTAGGGCACCTGCCCTAGCCAATCCAATTGGCGCCTGTGTGTATTTTTTAAGAGGGGGCGCCAATCCAATTGGCGACTCCCTTAAAAAAGCCTCAAATGAAAAAACTTCCAACATGAAAGTTGTAGATCTTTTCAAAACAATGAATTTGGATATAAATTTTGCAACATTTGGATTTTTTTTGAGAAAGTTATGGGCAGTTGAAGTTGGACTTCTGAGTTTTTCAACTGTTGTCTGACCTATAATGTCTTGTATTATTTCATGTGTTTCTTTTAGAGTTATGAATTTTTGTCCAACATAACATTTGAAGTAGACATATTAAATTTTCCAATGCACTTGGTCCCACCTCAAAATAATTAAAAATGAGTGAGTTATGTCCCTGCGAACTTGACCCAAAATTAGGGTTTCTGTCAAAACAAGTGTATGTGAACTTTGCCAAAAGGGACCAACTTCAAGCCCTTTAGTATGAATGATAAAATCCTCAAATGACAAAACCTTCAACATAAAAGTTGTATATCTTTTCAAGATAATGAATTTGGAGTAAAGGTTTGCATCATTTGATGATTATGAGAAAGGTATGGGCACCTGAACTTGGACTATTTGACATTATAACTGTTATCTGAGTCGTAATGTTTTGTATTATTGCATGTGTTTCTTTTAGGAATATGAATTTTTGTCCAACATAACATTTGAAGTAGACATCTTAAATTTTCCAATGCACTTGGTCCCACGTCAAAATAATTAAAAATGAGTGAGTTATGTCCCTGCGAACTTGACCCAAAATTAGGGTTTCTGTCAAAACAAGTGTATGTGAACTTTGCCAAAAGGGACCAACTTCAAGCCCTTTAGTATGAATGATAAAATCCTCAAATGACAAAACCTTCAACATAAAAGTTGTATATCTTTTCAAGATAATGAATTTGGAGTAAAGGTTTGCATCATTTGATGATTATGAGAAAGGTATGGGCACCTGAACTTGGACTATTTGACATTATAACTGTTATCTGAGTCGTAATGTTTTGTATTATTGCATGTGTTTCTTTTAGGAATATGAATTTTTGTCCAACATAACATTTGAAGTAGACATCTTAAATTTTCCAATGCACTTGGTCCCACGTCAAAATAATTAAAAATGAGTGAGTTATGTCCCTGCGAACTTGACCCAAAATTAGGGTTTCTGTCAAAACAAGTGTATGTGAACTTTGCCAAAAGGGACCAACTTCAAGCCCTTCAACATAACAATAACAAGTCCTTGAATTAGGGTTTTTGACCTATAAATTTTTGTTTTATGATATGTGTTTATTTTAGAATTATGAAAGAAACTTAATGTTTGGAGAATACACAAAGATAAATTTGACATAATACGAATTGATATTAATAAAATTTGGATTTTACACAATGAATCCTAATGGTGATGACCGGGATCACCTAACCGACCTCCGGTCCCACATCCCCTAGCTATCCTAACCCTTGGCCCTAACCCACGTTGACGATTCTGAACCGGTGTTTGTTCATCTGATGGTCCAGGAGCGTCATTACCGCCTACAGGAGAAGATCCGTTGAGGTATGCAGCCAACTCAGCATAGTCTTCAGTATTCAATGATGGTGTACCGGCGTAGCTGAGCTCATGACCCATGCCAGAGAAGTTGGGGTGTGGTTGACTCATGGATGGGCGACCAGGACGGTTGAAGGGGGACATGGGTGACAATGATGGGTCTAGGAAAGGTTGGAAAGGTTGTTGGGGTGTTTGGAAGAGATATGGTTGTGGGATGTTTTGGTATTGTGATGTTTGGGGTTGTTGGCTACGGTAGGTGATGGGGCGGTTAGTGTTTTGGGTAAGGCGACTTTGGTAGGGTGATGGTGTGGGTGCGAAGCGATGTTCGGTCGAAGGTTGATGGTCCATTTGTTGGTGGTGGTATGGGGGATGTTCTTGGTTTTGGGGTTGGGTGAATGGCATATTTTGGTTGTATGTTTGTGTGTTTGTGGAACGGAAAGTTTGTTGGATAGGTGGTTGTGAGTAACCGGGCTGAGAATGTTGTTGGGGGTTAGATGTTGAGGCTTCTTGTGTGTAAGTTGTCTGGCGTGGGTCGTAGAGGTACATATCATCGGCGATGAATTGAAATCCAACTGATCTATACCAAGCCATATAAGTACGACTTGGTTTTACCTCATTTGGCATGACTGCGTCAGTTAAGACATGGTCATGACGGTGCTTCCACTTGCGACACTCTGATCTTGCGAAGGTTTGCCAAGGGTTGTAGTTCCATTGGTCGTTCACTTTGCGCATATGCCATTCTCCTAGGCTAGCTGGGGGATCTGGGATATTCTGGACCATACCAAACTGCAGCTTCACACGATCGGTGTTGTGCAGCTCCACTGTTGTGAACCGTATTATCGGTGCGCATGTTGTCCATACGGCTGCGTCTTCAGGGTTGATCTGATGCTCATGTTCCATATTAAGGTATGGACGCCAAATGAACTGAAATGTTAAAGACAATAGGATTTAAATGAATGTAGAAAAAGTCAATATAATATGAAGAAATAATGTAATTATTTTGCTTACGTCTGTCGGTCGAAGGTGATCCAACAGGTTGCGATATTGAGTAATACAGTGTCTCGGACATCTGCTGTAATTCATACCGCGTGCCGACCATCTACACCAAAAAGTTTAAAAAAATTAGTTATGGGTAATAAACTGTAAGGAAGGAAGTAAAGACATAGCAATTTAAACAACTTACTTTTTTGCATATGGAAAAGTGAAGGGGTTGCTATTGACCGGTGCTAGAGACGGTAGTCTTGACCATCCCCATGCTTGTAGCAAAACAGCACATCCAGAAAATGTAGAAGTATCTTTGTGGCAGTTTTTGCACAAAGAACTATAGAGATAGGCTAGACATGCGGATCCCCAACTATAACTACCTATTCTATCTATATCTCTAAGTAAAGGTAAGTACATAATATGCATGCTAGAACCACTACCTTCGGGAAATAAAAAGGATCCTAGTAACAACATAATGTAACACCTAGTTTTGATGATTCGAGCCTCTTCGGTAGAATGCTCATCTAAATAAAAACTATTATAATATGACTTTAGGCGAGATAGTAGTATACCTTGTCCCCTAGCATTATCATCTAACAAATCAACGTTTAAAAGCTCCATGCAAATTGAATTAGGAAAGTTGGTCTTACCATTAACGGCTTTGCCTTCTATTCGTAGTCCTAAAAGCATGTAGACGTCTTCTAACGTCACGGTACACTCACCGGTTGGAAACCAAAATGTGTGTGTCTCTGGCCTCCATCTTTCGCATAAGGCTAGAATGAATTTGTTATCTATAGACCAAGACATAATTTTGCTAAGGTGACCAAAACCGGCGAGTTCAACATAAGGTTGAATCATCGGGTCCATGTGGACAAATTCGTGGACTCTAGTGCGAAACCTTGAGACCTCCTATAATAGAAATAATGAAACACATGACTAAGTCGGTATTTCAAAATAAAATGGGGTTGGTGGAGATGAAACATAAAAAAGAAGTATAAGAAAAAACTTACGTATGTTGCGATGTTTGCAACTGTTCCTCTGTGTGCTTCGCCCATTGTGAGTAAAGACATATTGTTGGGGAGTTAGTGTAGATGAAAATGGAAGATTTTGTAGAAGATGAAATTGTAACAGAAGTAATGTAGATGAAGTAGTGAGAAATGTAGATGAAGTAGTGAGAATGTTGGTGTGAAAGAATTGGTGAAGGAGTGAATCAATTTATAGGCAAATGGAAGATTGCATGAAAAATTGTGTTTGCATGGTGTCTCCACCTCATTTGGCGACCATGTACATTATTTAGGAGGGGGCGCCATTCAAATTGGCGACACCCTAGGGCACATGCATGCAAGCCTAGTTCTGAATGCTTGGTTTCAAGGACTGACTAAGGGGGGCGCCATTCAAATTGGCGACCATGTGCAAGTCCTAAAGGTAGGCGCCAATCCAATTGGCGCCACCCTTTGCATGCTCAACACGTGGCATTGCTGTCTCCTGCATGCTGAACAATTCACTTATGGATGGCTTGCATGATTGACACATCATCTCTGACCATCTTAGGTGTCCGACACGTGTCTATCTTGTCTCCTGTATGCTGATGACTACCTTCTTGATAGCTTGCCTGGCTGACACATCAACTCACACTGTCTTGCAGGATTGACACATCATCTCTGACCGTCTTAGGTGTCCGACACGTGTCTGTCTTGTCTCCTGTATGCTGATGACTACCTACTTGATAGCTTGCATGACACATCAAGTCACACTGTCTTACATGACAGACACCTCATCTCTGAACTAGCTAGCATGCTTGACACATCAAGTCACACTGTCTTACATGACAGACACATCATCTCTGAAATTACTTGCATGCTTGACACGGTATCTCAGACTAGCTTCAATGTGAGACATTAATACCATCTATTTAAGTGTCTTACTATCACATTCATCTGCACTTGCAAAATACTTTTCATCTCCAAAATACTTTTCATCTTCACTCACTTTCATCTGCACTTGCAAAATACTTTTCATCTCCAAAATGTCATCTTCATCATTATACAGTATCAACGTTCACTGCAACGGTGAAACTTTTGAGTCTGAGCTTCATGGTTTTTGTTTTAGAAACACTGATACCATTAGAGTTTCGATGAAGAGAAATGCAACCTTTTTGCATTTCAAAAAAAGAATACAATCCTTTATACAGGGAGGTATTGTGTCAAGGATGACATATCAGAATCCTATATTTTTTGAGAATGGTCAATGCAAGTTTTTCCCCCTAAAGATACGAGACGATGAAGATGTGCAAAGCATGTTTCTTAGTCATGAACATTCAGGCATGGATTCTATCGAGTTGTACATTACTCTACAACCATGTATACCGTCTCAACAGTCTCAAGTAACATATCAGGATCCAGCTGGTGGAGATGATGCAGATGATGCACAATGCTCAGGTGAACTCAACCCAGAAGCAGAAGTAGAGGTCGACGTTGTTGATGAAGAAGAAGAGGAGACTGAGATACAGGTTGATCACATCCTGAATAACGACGATGAAGATGAGGCTCAACCACCACCAATACCTCCTACTCATGTCTATATTCCTCCTCAACATATGACAAATATGGATCTTCACGATGATGAAATGTCCGACAGTGTCTTCTACAATCCGTATCCGAGACCAGTAGGAGAATTAAAGGTGGGAGACATGTTTCGTACCAAAGAGGAATGTGTCTTGGCAATCAAAAAATATCACATGAACAACTTTGTTGACTTTACGGTTAAACGCACTGATTCAAGAAGGTATGTTATTGAATGTTGTAACATGCTATGTAAGTTTCGTTTGGCTGCATCTTACAAGAAGAGAAATGACTCTTGGGAGATCGCTTCAATAGACCCACCACACAGTTGCGTCGCAACAACCGTTGCACAAGATCACCGTCAACTGAGCACAACATTGATTTGTCGAGACATTCTGCCATTGGTAAACAAAGACCCATCAGTGAAGGTGAGTATAATTATATCACATATCCGAACAACATATAATTATACTCCATCTTACAAGAAAGCATGGATTGCGAGGACAAAGGCTGTTGAGCAGGTTTTCGGCAACTGGGAGGACTCATTCAAAGAATTACCACGATTTTTATGGGCACTAAAAACTTATGTCCCAGGAACCGTGGCAATTCTGGAGACAGTGCCAGCAATGATGCCAGACGGAACCTGTGCTATAGGTAATAGAATATTCCACCGTCTCTTTTGGGCATTTGACCCTTGCATCAAAGGTTTCGCATTCTGCAAACCTCTCCTGCAAATTGATGGCACTTGGTTATACGGAAAATACAAGGGTACGTTGCTCATGGCAGTTGCACAAGACGGTAACAACAATGTATTTCCCGTTGCCTTTGCTCTTGTTGAAGGTGAAACAGCTGCTGGATGGGGTTTCTTTCTTCGACATCTCAGAACGCATGTCGCACCACAAGCCAATCTATGTCTGATTTCTGATAGACATGCTGCCATCGAAAGTGCCTACAACAACCATGAAAACGGATGGCATGATCCTCCTTCTACACATGTCTACTGTATCAGACACATAGCACAAAACTTCATGCGTGCTATAAAAGATAAGAATCTTCGCAAGAAGGTGGTGAATGCTGGGTATGCTTTAACTCAACCGTCTTTTCAATATTATCGTGATGAGATTCGACTGTCTAATGAAGATGCGGGGAGATGGATAAATAACATCCCAGTAGAGCAGTGGACAAGAGCATTTGACGGTGGTTGTCGATGGGGCCACATGACAACAAACATTGTGGAATGCATGAACGGGGTTTTCAAAGGAATTCGAAACCTGCCGATAACCGCCTTGGTAAGATCAACCTATTATAGGTTGGCTTCTATGTTCGCAACCAGAGGCGAAAGATGGAGTGCAGTGTTAATGTCTGGACAAGTATTCAGTGAATGTTGCATGAAGGTCATGAAAGAGGAGAGCATCAAAGCTACGACACACGCTGTAACCGTGTTTGACCGTCATAGACAAAATTTCAGCGTCCAGGAAACAATGGGCAACAGCGAGGGGAGACCAAATTTAGCCTACGCTGTTAGACTAAACACAAGTTGGTGCGATTGTGGAAAATTTCAGGCCTTCTGCATACCTTGCTCCCATGTCATTGCAGCATGCGCTTATACTCGTCAAGACGCTAACACCTATTTATCTGATGTGTACAAGGCCAACACCATCATGAATGTATATAGTCGAGGCTTTTCAGTACTACCCATGGAGGATTACTGGCCTCCATATGAAGGAGATATTGTTTGGCACAATGAAGAGATGCGTAGAAAGAAGAAAGGAAGGCCAAACAGCACACGTATAAGAACAGAGATGGATTCCACAGATAAAATGATAAGATTATGTAGTATCTGTCGCCAACCAGGACACAACAAAAACAACTGTCCCAATCTAGGAGCATCATCTAGATCTTAAGCTTATTGTAATATGATATCTAGATCTTAAGCTATTTGTAACATTGTATCTACATCTTATGCTTTTTGTAACATTGTATTTCTGTAACAATCAATCATTATATATCATTAAGTTCTTGTTACAACGAGTTTCATAACCAACATCAGTACAAAATATCTGAAAACATAATTAATTCTAACTGATTACAACAATCAAATTAATGTCGTCTCGACCGAACATCATTTCCCTAGCATCCTTATCAGTCCTCATTCGCACCCAACCAAAGATACTGTCAAGTCTCTCAATACTTCTGATTTTTTCCCCTTCTGGTATCTTCCCGTCTAACCATCGAACCAGCTCCCTCTTCAGTTGATCTAACGTGGTGATGTTCCAAAACAGCATCACCAATTGAGGTTTGTCTCTCGCATAAATCACCTTACCGTATCGGCGACGAACACCAAACATGATAGCCAAATGATTATTTGAGTTGTGGAACAATAGGTCACACAACGCATCTATTTATAATACAAAAAAGGCATTTTATGATGGACTCGGCAATTGAGTTGGCGCCTCCTTTTAAAACATACACATAGGCGCCGATTTGATTGGCTAGGGCACCTACCCTAACCTAGGGCACCTGCCCTAGCCAATCCAATTGGCGCCTCCATTCAAGTTTTAACAACAGTCGCCATATGAACAACTTTCATGTTCATGAAAAATCCATTTGAAACTTGGAAGCTCATCATTAATTTCAGAACATTATAGGTCATTCTGACAGAAACCCTAATTTTGGGTCAAGTTCGCAGGGACATAACTCACTCATTTTTAATTATTTTGAGGTGGGACCAAGTGCATTGCAAAATTTAATATGTCTACTTCAAATGTTATGTTGGACAAAAATTCATAACTCTAAAAGAAACACATGAAATAATACAAGACATTATAGGGCAGACAACAGTTGAAAAACTCAGAAGTCCAACTTCAACTGCCCATAACTTTCTCAAAAAAAATCCAAATGTTGCAAAATTTATATCCAAATTCATTGTTTTGAAAAGATCTACAACTTTCATGTTGGAAGTTTTTTCATTTGAGGCTTTTTTAAGGGAGTCGCCAATTGGATTGGCGCCCCCTCTTAAAAAATACACACAGGCGCCAATTGGATTGGCTAGGGCAGGTGCCCTAGCCAATCCAATTGGCGCCTCCTTGTAATTTTTAAGAGGGGGCGTCAATCCAATTGGCGCCTCCCTATTAAAGGTGGGGTAGATTGGGAAATTTTTTGAAACTTGGGTTATTTTGGGAAATAATTTAAAAAGTTGGGTTATATTAGTAAAAAATCCACATATTCAATTATATGGTTTGTGAGTGTATTTTTGTTTATTTATTTAGATAAATTTACAAGTGCATTGTTATCCTTTTGCACACGTTTCTTTGAAACATTAGTAGTGAAAATATATATTTAGAAACTAATATGCTATTACATTGACATGATAGTTATTAAAATATGATGAGATATATGAAAAATACAAATAAATGAAATTATTTTGTTTATTTTTTAAGAATTCTTTTAAGATTAAATATGTTGTTAATCTGTTAAAATATGTTCACTTTTTATTTTTTATTTTAAAATTAGTTTTCGAAAATTTGATTTCTTTATCTATCTTTATTATTAATTTGAATTCTTGTATTTTAACAAAAATTCACCTTACGTGCTTTAAGTAATTTTTTAAATATTTGATTTCTTTATCTATCTTTATTATTAATTTGAATTCTTGTATTTTAATAAAAATTCACCTTACGTGCTTTAAGTAATTTTTAAATATTTGATTTCTTTATCTATCTTTATTATTAATTTGAATTCTTGTATTTTAACAAAAATTCACCTTACGTGCTTTAAGTAATTTTTTAAATATTTGATTTCTTTATCTATCTTTATTATTAATTTGAATTCTTGTATTTTAACAAAAATTCACCTTACGTGCTTTAAGTAATTTTTTAAATATTTGATTTCTTTATCTATCTTTATTATTAATTTGAATTCTTGTATTTTAACAAAAATTCACCTTACGTGCTTTAAGTAATTTTTTAAATATTTGATTTCTTTATCTATCTTTATTATTAATTTGAATTCTTGTATTTTAACAAAAATTCACCTTACGTGCTTTAAGTAATTTTTTAAATAAGATACATACCATTGATATTATTGTTTTTAAATATTATTAATTAGTTTTTAATAATTTATCTAATGTTAAATTAAAAATTAAATTATTAAGCAAAAATTAAATAAATAATACTAGTTAAATGGTATTTTAAATCTTAATGACATCTCTTTCAAAAATCACTTGTTATATGCGATATCAATTTTTATAAAACTTATAGATTTTAAATGAGTAACATAAGGATAAAAATTTACATAAGATTTTTTAGAAGATCAAAATAAATTAATGTAATTTAAAATATAAATTATTTTAAATTAATATACTATTAAGAGTAAGTCATATATAAACGTTAGAGAAAATCCTTAAGAAAGAAAAGATGATAAGAGATTTTTTCATTTTTAACCAATGAGTCGTAGATAAGCAAATATCATTTTTTATTTAATAAAGCCAGCTAATATATAATAAAAAGGAAGATACAACTAATAGACTACAAAAACAGGAATAAAAATAGCGTAGCAAGAAAATCTAAAAGTATATCTAACATACTCTTTATAAAATTCTCCCTAATCCTAAAAAGGATAAAAGCAAAAATAATCAAGGAATTTGCATTTGATATTCAAATTAGCAAAAAAATCAGCGCAAAAACTCTCTTTCCTAAATATATGCGTGAGAATGAGATTGGTAAAGTTATAGGGGCTAGTGCCCTTCAGCCATCTATTTTGGATATCACTTGGAATTGATTCATGGTTGAAACAAACTTTGACGGCCAATAAGCAATCTGTTTTAATCTAAAGCTTTTTTCAACCACGAGACTTGGCAATGTCGAGCGCTCTCCGAACAACAAGGAACTCAGCAGAAATGGATGAGCAGGTATGTAATTTCTCAGCGAAAGCAAGCAAGAAATCTCATTTGTTGTCCCTAAAAATGCCTCCACTTTCGCTGATATTAGTATTCAGACAATACACATTGTCACAATTACCTTTAACCCACCCCAAGTTAGGGGGCGACCACAAAACTTCAGTGATGTTAGGAGCACGATGAGGACGAATTAGAACACCAAAAGCTTTAACCAAGGAGAAGTCCGCGATCAAAATGGAAGAGAGATTAAAAGCACAATTCCCGGACAACATCGTTTGATTTTGAATAATTCTGATTGCATTTATTTTGTTATGCCTCAAATTGTCATGCTTGAAAGAATTCCTAGCAGCCCAAATTCGATTAACTATAAAGATGAAGGCAACTTTCACCATAAGATCAAATTGGCTGGAACCATTAGCCTTGCAAATATGGAACCAATCTGTCAAACCGTTAGGATTGGAATGAATATCTGTCTGAAAGCAGAAAGCCTAGCAAGGATTTTATCTGAAATCAGAGACAAATGAATTGCTTTAGGACGCCATTTAAAAATCAAAATCCCTAAATAATTGAAGGGAAGAGACCCTTTACTGAAACTGGTGTTGGCAATAACCCAATCAAGCTGCGACATGGATATAAACCCCGAATAAGTAAACGATTTCGATAAGTTGAAAGATCGGTCTGATACGACAGAGTAATCCTGAAAAATATGCTTGAGAGCTTGGATGTTAGAAGGCTTCCCTGTATAATAAATCATGGTATCGTCGACATAGAAAATATGAGAAGGAACCCAATTATTTCTAGAAGGCATAATAAGTTCTAGCCCACCTTGAGAAACAATCCTGGATATACCTCGACTTAACACATCTTCTGCTAGACAAAATAAAAGAGGTGATAATGGATCGCCTTGGCGCACTCCCCTTTTACACTTAAAGTAACCATGCTGCTGGTCGTTGAAGTTGATGGATAGATACGCCGACCAAAGCAAAGTATGCATCCAATCACAAAATTTCCTACAGAAACCAAACTTGTTTAACACTGAAAGTAAAAAGTCCCAACTAATAGTATCAAACGCCTTCATAATATCCACTTTCAAGACCAAATTTCCATGCTTGTGCTTGTTATCAAGGACGTTGACGACTTCGGAAGCAAGACAGATGCAGTCCTTAATATTTCTCCCTTTAATGAATCCCCTATGCTCCTTAGACATAAGGAATGTCATAATAGAAGCGAGACGGTCATCCAAAATTTTAGTAATAATCTTGTATTTGAAAAAGACCTCTCAGTTATGGCCGTAGAAACGGGAAGTGTCATGATAAGACGAAGTAGTCTATCAACCAAGAAGTAAGGTTCAGCCTGTCCAGATGCAACCAAACATGAACATAGTTCTTGAATAGTTGATAAATTATTCAAGTTTGATGCTTGACGAGCAACAAATAGAAAATGTTGGAGTTAAAGTTGCAAATTCTTCTTCTCTTGATCACTAAAATCCATAGGATAATATTTTTCAACTAAAGAACAAATAGTATCAATGTTAAAAGCTTTATATCCATCCTTAGGAGATAAAGAACAAGAAAGAGTTAACAAATCCATTGCCTGCTCACTGAATCTGTTATTCAACTCTTGTAACTGTTTGTCAATGGTACTGAAAAAGATTTCAACTTTAAAGTAATGTTGAATTGTGACTTGATTCTCTTCAAGATGGGAGTGTCCAAATCTTGTTGTTGAATGAACATCATTAAGATCAGGAATCTCAATACCATGCTTTTCATAAAAAAATACCACTTTAGTAAACAATATATCCCAACCATTTTCTCTCAAACCTTGAATAAGATGTTTTGTTGAACGAACCAAGTTCATAGCATTAACTACATCTTGATTTTTTTTGTAAGGCTTGACAAAGCATATCTGTTATTCCCATGATTTCTTTCATCAAGTGCAAAATAAATATAAAATCAAATGCCTTCAAGTAATTGTAACAACTATCTGCATCCCCACGTGTAGCATAACTCCCTCTATCTTTCGCAATTTTTTTTTAAAACTAAACAAGTTGCTTCATACATGTTTATCAAGCTAGAAATTGAATCGTAATATGATCCCCAACGAGTATCTCTAGCTCGTTTCAATGTACCAACTTGATTTGCACCTTTACCAGTTACAATCTGTCATACGGTGAACTGACTTGGGGTGTTTTGCTTTTTATCGCAATGTCGCGGATAGCAAGAGTCGCCACCGACTTTTCTTTTATCCAATAAGGAAAGGTGGAAAAGAACAGGAAAGACCTCAATAGATTTTGGGTTCGGGAGGTACATTATACAAAGGGAAGGTGTTAGCACCCTTTGTATCCATGGTTATCCATGGGCTCTTAATTACTGGATCACTTATATTTTTGTCTGAAAAGTGTCGGTGAATTGCTTAAAAAATGTTTGAAAGAGAGTTTAACTTTGTAATGATTCTCGTATGAATGTATACAAAGTATTTATCTCATTTGATTTTGAAAATGGTTTAGAAAAATATAACTCGGTAATGATTCTAGTATGAATGTATACCAAGTGGTGATTTTCTAGGATTTGTAAAGTGTAAAGTGTGAGGGGTGGAAAATGTTTTAGGTTATGATCCAGTAATTGAGAGTTATACCTTCCTGAGGTCGTTATGGGCATTTCCTATCCTTATGAGGGTAAAACTGTCCTTACCATTGAGAAGTAAGTAATCTTACCCTTTGGATGTTAAAAGGGTCATCGTAGGGTCATCGATAGGTCATTGAAGGCAACAGTTGTAAGGATACCTTAGCATTCGAAGGGACTATCATCAACAAAGTGGTATGATTCAACATATACTGTCTTAGTCGGCGAGCAGCCCAGGCCAAAGCACAGCAAGTTCTCTCGAGCAGTGAGTATCTTGTTTCACCGTCGGTGAACTTTTTGCTCAGGTAGTATATGGCATGCTCTTTTCGACCAGACTCGTCATGTTGCCCCAACACGCACCCCATTGAACCTTCTAACACGGTCAAATACATGATTAGAGGTCTTCCTTCAACTGGCGGTATCAGAATTGGAGGTTCCTGGAGATATTTCTTGATTTTGTCAAAGGCTTCTTGGCATTCGTCATTCCATATCATCTCTTGATTCTTCCTCAGTAATTTGAAGATGGGTTTACAGGTAGCGGTCAAGTGGGAGATAAATCGGGCAATGTAGTTCAAGCGTCCCAAGAAACCTCTGACCTCTTTCTCCGTACGGGGAACTGGCATTTCTTGAATAGCTCTCACTTTAGCTGGGTCAACCTCAATTCCTTTACCACTGACAATAAAGCCCAAGAGTTTACCGGATCTTACTCCAAAAGTGCATTTGTTCGGATTCAATCTCAACTTGTACTTCTTCAACCTCTCGAACAGTTTGTATAAATGATCGAGATGTTCCTCTTCAGTATGAGATCTAGCTATCATGTCATCCACATATGCTTCTATCTCATGATGAATCATATCATGGAACAAAACCACCATAGCATGCTGGTACGTTGCCCCGGCGTTCTTTAGACCGAATGGCATTACTTTGTAACAGAAAGTGCCCCATTGCGTCACAAACGTAGTTTTTTCCATGTCCTCAGGTGCCATCTTAATCTGGTTATAACCCGAGAAACCATCCATGAAGGAGAATACTTTGTGTTGAGCGGTATTGTCTACCAGAACATCGATGTGTGGGAGTGGAAAGTCGTCTTTGGGACTTGCTTTATTCAGGTCTCGGTAATCTACGCACATTCGCACCTTACCATCCTTCTTTGGCACTGGCACCACATTAGCAACCCATTGAGGATAAGAAGTAACGGCTAGAAAACCGGCATTGAATTGTTTCATAACCTCGGCTTTGATTTTCTCAGACATTTCAGGACGCATGCGGCGAACCTTTTGCTTGACAGGACGGCAGTCTTCCTTCGTAGGCAACCGATGCACCACTATATCAGTATCCAACCCGGGCATGTCTTCATAAGACCAGGCGAAAACCTCTACATAGCCGTGTAACATCTGAATCAATCTTTCTTTGACACTGTTTTCCAATCCTGCTCCTATTCTGACTTCTTTTCTATCCACTTCAGTACCTAGATTTACGACTTCGAGTGACTCTTCATGCGGTTGTATAGTCCTTTCCTCTTGCAGTAATAGTCTGGCAAGCTCTCCAGGTACTTCACAATCTTCCTCACTTCCATCTTCGGCTTGGTAGATCGGATTTTCAAAGTCATAATGAACAGTAGCGGAATTATTATCAATAGGATCCAGAGTGGATACGGATCTGCAATTTGTTACGTGAGTGTGTGTAAGAAAGCATAGCTTGTTTGAAAGACGACAGGAAAAATAAAGAGCGCAATATTTGAACGCGAAAAAGTCCATTGATTTATTGAATATGAATATGCTTATGAAGATGACAAAACCCTTAACAAATTAGCTATTGTGCCCCGGGCGTAGACACAATGCTTTAAGAAGTTTAATTGAAAAATTAAAGATTTGCAATACTAAATGGACAATAACAATTACTCCTGACTAAAGGAGATCGGGAGAGTGTCTTCAGCCTTCCAATTGTTGAGTCCGTCACCAATTGTTGGGTAGATCCAGCTATCCAGGTCGCAATCACTGTCAGCCTCTTCTACAACATTGATTTGATCTTTGATCATCTTTCTAGAGTTAAATCCCAGACCAGATTTATCAGACTTGTAGGGTATGCTGATCAGTTGACCCCAGCCAGTACAGCCACCATCTTCAACCACAGCTTGAGCGTCCTTCAGGGAAACCATGGCAGGAGGAGCTCGAATAACCTCGGGCACAAGGGGAGTTGGCTTAAGGGCAGGACTGGGCGGAGGAACCACTTCAAATGACTGAGACGGAGTTTCGAAGAATTCACCATCTATCTCAACGTATCTGAAGGTGTGCACACTACTGACAATGTATTCTTCTTCCCCACACACCGTGACGATCTTACCCTCTATTGGATACCTCAGCTTTTGATGGAGAGACGAAGCTACGGCACCTGCCCCGTGAATCCAAGGGCGTCCTAGTAAGCAGGAGTAGGCAGGACGAATGTTCATTACATAAAAGGTAGTGTTGACGACTTGAGGTCCTATTTTGATAGGGAGAACAACTTCACCGTGGACAACACTCTTTGCACCATCGTAAGCACGCACCACAATGTCACTAGGCTTCAATTCGATGCTCTTGCAGTCAAGTTTATCGAGCACGGCTTTCGGTAACACATTCAAAGAAGAGCCATTATCGATCAACACATGAGACAGGGTGATCCCTTTACACTCAATAGAAATATGCAGGGCCTTATTGTGATTCTTCCCTGCTGGCGTCAGGTCAGCATTGGAAAAACCTAGACCACCGTCGACAGTCAGATTAGCAACATAGTTTTCGAATTGATCGACGGATGTCTCCTGAGGCACGTGAGCAGTCTTCAAGAATTTTATTAAGGCATGGGCATGAGATTCAGAAGATAACAGCAAGGATAACATCGAGATTTTGGAAGGAGTATGCCCTAACTGTTCTACCACATCGAAATCACTCTTGGGGATGATTTTCAGCACTTCTTCCATTTCTCGTTTGGCAACGTCTTCAGTAGTAGCTTCGATCGGTATTTCTGACTGAGAAGGGTGGACTGGTTCCTCTCCTCGGTTTTCGGGAACTGGAGGTAAGATCTCTGGAGAGAAAATCCTTCCGCTTCGAGTGACTTTACTAGTCCCAACAATGTCATTAGGATTAACAGAATTGCCAGCTTGCCTTACGCCATGGATATAAACATCACCTCCATAATTCCACGGAATGGCTTTGCTTGAGGAATACGGTATTGGGCCAGGTGCAGTAATGACCAGGGGAGCTACCCGGGGCTCAGCAATAATCTTCACCGGTATTCTGGGAGCGGTAATCTTCACTGGAACCTTGGACCTTGCAATCACAGATACTTCTTAAATAGGGTTTTCCGTCTTAGCAACCCTTTCAAAGAGAATTGTGCGATCGTCCATCAGCCGTTGAATACCATTCTTCAATTTCAAACAGTCCTCGGGCCAGAGTATGCAGAGATTGCAATCTTCAGTACAACCTGGAAATAAACCAGCTTGCAATAAATTCCTCTTTATGATCGGGAGAGGAGATGTCAAGTCCGCTGCAGTAGTGATGAGAGAATCGTCATCGAGAGCATTAACAGCCTTGTCATGATTAGGCATAGGAGCAGTGATGACATTAGGAGTCTCCGGAGGCTCGAACTCAATTTCCCCAGCGTCGATCATGTCCTGAATTTTATTCTTTAACAGCCAACAATCGTTTGTATCGTGCCCGGGGCTATCGGAGTGATATGCGCACCCGGCATTGGGATTATAACGAGGCGAAGCAGTGTTGACATTTGCAGGAGGACCTCTGAGAGTGATTAAGTTTACCTTTAGCATACTTTGCAGTGCTTGTGCTAAAGTCATATTGAGCTTGGTAAACTGCCTTCTTGGTCTATCTTGTCTTTGCTGGAAGTTTTGAGCTGGCGGGGCTGCGATCGTCACTGCTCCAATGGCATGGTCACCATTTTTCTTATTATGATTCTTTTGACCGTACACAGCATTCGATTCATTCTTCCCATGGTAGGACTTTTTACTGCTTGTAGAAGCGGCCGCCTGTAACTTCCCACTTCGAATGCCGCTCTCCACTCGTTCACCTGTCAGTATAAGTTCAGTGAAACCAGATGAAGAACTCCCCAGCAGATGGCTGTAGAATGGGCCAGTCAGGGTACCCATGAACAGGTCTACTAATTCTCGGTCAGTCATAGGGGGTTTGACCCTGCCGGCCAAGTCTCTCCATTTCTGAGCATACTCTTTGAAACTTTCTTTAGATCCCATAGCCATATTCTGCAACTGTAGCCGAGTAGGCGCTAGCTCGGAATTATACTGGTACTGCTTATAGAAAGCTGTTGCTAAATCAGTCCAGGTGCGGATGTCAGAGCTCTCGAGCTGATAATACCATTCCAACTGAGTGCCAGACAGACTTTCTTGGAAAAAATGGATCGACAGTTTCTTATCAGTGGTATGCGGCTGGATCTTTCTCACATAAGCCCTTAGATGCATCTGAGGACAAGACGCACCATCGTACTTAGTGAAAGTGGGGATTTTGAATTTGCGAGGAATGGTCACATCGGAGACCAGACCCAAACTTTCGAAATCCAGACCAGGTGCCTTCTGACCCTCCATGGCCAGCATGCGTTCTTCCAGCAATTTGTACTTATCATCTCTCGGAGAGTATTGTTCATTTTCATAGTTCTCATCGTCATCCTCAGGGTTGGAGAAATCAGCATTTTCTTCCTCTGAGTCATTCTCCGCCCCCTCTTCTGGACCATTCGGGATTCCAAATTTGATTCCCGTAGCCTGTCCTTTACGCCTTCTTCCCGGGTTAATGAAACTCACAGCTTTCTTGTCTTTCTTCTTTTCAACCAAAAGAGCCTTCAGTTCCTCCAGCCCCTTAGATAAGCTTAGCATCATCTCCTTGAACTGAGCATTCTGAGTCTGGAGATCTTTGACAGTTTGTTCGAGATCCATTTTTCTGTTTGTAATGAAGACCGTGAGAACATTGAACTTGTAGAATACCTGTTATGCAGTGTTATGTTATGTTATGCAATGCATGAAATGTTTTCAAGGACTTTTGGAATTTAACTTTGCGTAAATCACCAACAAGAGAGAAATGTTTATTGCTAATTTCTTTGATCAATGCTCATTACAAAAGGAATAATAATAAAAATACAATGAAAGCTCAAGTCTCCCAGGGGCGGCTTCTTTTTGGGCGAAGATACGCATTGAGTCTTCGTTCCTCATTAAGCTGACTGGTAAGTTCTAACACTTTCTTCCTTTCTGCGACGAACTGAGTTTCGAAAGTATCCCTTTCTTCTCTCAACTGGATCCAGGATCTCTTTAGTTCCTCAACATTGGTAGGCATATCTGGATAAGGAGTGATCTGAGGAGCACCTCCTTCAGCTTCAGGTTCGACAATCTGAGGTCCGATTGCAAGATATGGCATGACAAGTTCACGAGCTCTGGCGCGTACCCATCTGAGATAAGGTTCCATAGGAATAAAAATTTTCTGTCCTAACGTACCTCTCTTCACCATGCCCCAAGCTCGTACAAATCTTTGACGGAGGCCTTGGGAATCGTTGTCGTAGTCGAACACAATGCCTTCGATGATCATTTCATGTGGACCATCTCTTCGAGCACAACCAAACTGTCGCAGAGCTAAAGCAGGATTATAAGTAATACCTCCTCTTATTCCTAGGAGTGGTACATTAGGGAACTCGCCACAACGGTCAATGATGGTAACATTTTCCTTGAACTGAGGGCACCAACAGATGTCTGGGTGGGAGAGCGACATTATCCTTTGAGACCATTTCAAATTCTGCACGTTCTTCAAGACTGATTGAGGAAGGTGCGAAATAAACCACCTAGACAACAAAGGTATGCAGTACATGAGAGTCCCTTGCTTCTTCATGGTACGAGTGTGGAGGGAATGCAAAATGTCTCCCAGCAAGGTAGGTACAGGGTTATGAGTGAGAAATATCTTAATAGCATTCATGTCTATGAATTGGTCTGGATTAGGGAATAACACCAAGCCATAGATTAGCAATGCCAGGATGTCTTCGAAAGCACGGACATTCATAACTTTTAAGAATTCTCGGGCCTTATTTGTCAGGAATTTGGCAGGTAAACCCTTAACTCCACTCCTTGTTACCCAATTAGCTTCAATGTCGGACTTCGTCATGTGTAAAGCTGCGGCAACTTCTTCAGCCTTCAGAACCTTTTCTAAACCACTGAAAGGTATTTGATCAAGGATAGGTATCCCAAGCAGTCTGGAGAATTCTTCCAGTGTAGGTACCAACTGATAATCTGGGAATGTGAAGCAATGATGTTTAGGGTCGAAGAACTGGAATAAAACTCTCATCATATCTTCTTTGAAACCAGTGGTAACCAAATTGAGGAGAGAACCGTGTTTCTTGATGAACTGGGCATGATCGGAAAGTTCTGACACTAAGTTCTTGAGTTGAGGAGAGATTGCTACAAGATTAATCCGGATGGTCTTCCTGGGAGCCATAGCCTTACAAAACAGAGCAAAGTTAAATCCCTAAGTCCTTGAAATGGTTAGTACGATGTCATGATGTCATGATGTTATGATGTTATGATGTTATGTAGATAACAAGCACAAGCAAGTCACACCACAATCATTCCTAAGTTTTGAGGCTTGCATGAGTTCCATAGGTAAGTACCCTCCCCACTGAAGTTTGGTTGGTTCAACCTGTCCTAGAATAGTAACCGGGTTCTAGAAGGATCTCAGATCATCGACCTTTCTTTAAGTCCACTTCAGTGCAACGCCAAGTGGTTGACCGAAGCTTCCCTAAAGTCCAATCTCAAAGAGTGTAGTATCGAGTATCAACCAACCTCAGTCGGAACCGAAGCCAGTTATCTCACTACTTTCTAATGGCTAGGATGAGTCAATTAGGGTTCTAAAGGTCTGGTTAATGCTTTGATGACACCACGCGGAAGCCAAATTTTTCCTCAACTAACATGAGGAACATCAGGACAACCAAAGTGTCACATTAACCGTAGCTATCATTTTAACCATTCCAGTATACGCCGGATAGTCGCGATGATCTATTGCTACTTACCTAAGGTACACTAGATCCGGGTGTAGGATCTTTCACTCAAAGCCCCCTTAAAAGAAGGAACAATAAAACATAAATGATTTTTTTTTTTAAGATGGACCTCTCTTTGTATCTCCCCAGCAGAGTCGCCAGTTCTGTCATACGGTGAACTGACTTGGGGTGTTTTGCTTTTTATTGCAATGTCGCGGATAGCAAGAGTCGCCACCGACTTTTCTTTTATCCAATAAGGAAAGGTGGAAAAGAACAGGAAAGACCTCAATAGATTTTGGGTTCGGGAGGTACATTATACAAAGGGAAGGTGTTAGCACCCTTTGTATCCATGGTTATCCATGGGCTCTTAATTACTGGATCACTTATATTTTTGTCTGAAAAGTGTCGGTGAATTGCTTAAAAAATGTTTGAAAGAGAGTTTAACTTTGTAATGATTCTCGTATGAATGTATACAAAGTATTTATCTCATTTGATTTTGAAAATGGTTTAGAAAAATATAACTCGGTAATGATTCTAGTATGAATGTATACCAAGTGGTGATTTTCTAGGATTTGTAAAGTGTAAAGTGTGAGGGGTGGAAAATGTTTTAGGTTATGATCCAGTAATTGAGAGTTATACCTTCCTGAGGTCGTTATGGGCATTTCCTATCCTTATGAGGGTAAAACTGTCCTTACTATTGAGAAGTAAGTAATCTTACCCTTTGGATGTTAAAAGGGTCATCGTAGGGTCATCGATAGGTCATTGAAGGCAACAGTTGTAAGGATACCTTAGCATTCGAAGGGACTATCATCATTTGGCCATAGGCTACACCGGAGGGTCATCGAGGGACAAAATCGTATTTTCGAAGGCAACATCCGAGGGACCATGATTTATTTTATGATGATTTAATCGAAGGGCCATTGCTAAGTGTATCCCCACATTCGCGGGACATGACCGTAATACCGTAATACCGTAAGGCAACAAAGAGAGGTCCAAGGTCACATATTCAAAGGCCATGTTTTACAATTAGGTATTTAAGATGAATTTCCACATTAAAATTAATTAGGCAATTAAGATGAATCTCCCCATTACTATTAATTAGTTCGGAATCCATCTCCATAAGGGTATCCCTCAAATAAAGTGGAATACCTAGCAAGCCACCTTCTTCGGGAGTATGTGAGCCCTTACAAAATTCCGCAAACAGGTCAGAATACCAAATGGGGTGCAATCAAGAGTTGCACCAAAGCAGCAATAGTATCAGGTAAACAAAGCATGGTTATAATAAAACAGGTCAGAAGGGCAAAGATCAAAACAGAACGGAAAACAGCGGCATCCGCTACAACAATTCAAGGTATCCAGGCATACTTAAGTCTACATGCAGAACCTCAAATATATTTATGAATTCAATTATGGTATCACATGGGAATTCGGAACATAAAGCGGCGATAGTAACGCAAACCTGTTTGCAATTGAATTGCAACCTTGAATTGGCACTCTTAGGGTTGATGCCGGATTGAGTTGGGCGGAGCCGCCGGCTTTTCCTTCAGGGTTTCCTTTAGGGTTACCCGGAGTAAGTTAAACAAGTAGTCCTGAACACTCCACCACAAGCCGGTAGGATTTGTTTTTGGATTTTTCAATTAAACAACAAATTAAAACGAAGGAAATAAGCTAGATCCTAACGTAAGGTTAGATTCGGTAAAAAGGTACACAATAGTTTCCGTTGTAGAAACTATTGTGCGAAAAGAATTAACCAAATGCTAAAAAGGAAATGGGAAATTGCAAGGGAAGTAGTGTAGAACTCGTAATAAACAATGCCTAAGCTGCTGGAAAAGAAACTATGCAAAAGCGAAAACGGCAAAAGGGAAAAAAATGTGGAAAAGCCCCCCCACTTTAGGTTTTCTTGTGGCTATTTATATTGGTACCATTAAGTAACTACTTGCTGCCAAGAGGTCTTCAACGTGGCTAATTTCATGGCGTGGATATAGGGCCCAACACTCCTCAACGTCTCTTCAAGTCTCTGAGGCGTTACTTGCGCCCAAAAAGTAGGGGAGTGGTGTGACGCTCGTCACACCATGTGTGACGTCCGTCACAAGGCTGTTTTGCGTGACGCTCGTCACGCCCTCTGTGACGTCCGTCACAAGCACAGCATTTGTGTCTTGCGCTTTGGGCTGGGCTTTGCTATTTGGTTCGCTTTCTCTCCTTTTTGCACCTCTTTTCCTCCATTTTTACTTGTGCTTCCAAATAAGCCACCTGAGACAAATAGGAAGAAAATACCGCGTAATATCTAACAACATAAAGTGAACTGAAATAAATAATGATAAAATTTAATTGAATTAAGTCCTAAAATATGATATAATTTCATGTTATCACTAGGCGAGCGTGTAGCGAACAGGCCAGTTTGGGTCATTCGTGAGCTGGGCCTTCGTTCCTTTAAGATCAGTGTCATAAAAATGAGTCGGAGTGCCCTGAAAAATGTCTTGAAATATTAATGGGCAAATTTTGGGGTATGACAGCTGCCCCTGTTCAATATTCTTGAACCGAGAGACTCAGAATGGTATGTACGCCATTCGTGGTCTGGAGGTGGAAGATTATTGAACACTTAGAACGCCCCAAAAATTTGCACTTGTCAATTAGTTAGTCTTGATGGAGATGGGCTTAAAGATGCCATCCAGGGAACTTGATGATGAGAACTTCAGAGTGCACCGTTCATTAGACGATATCTGAAGACATGGATGTCATACCGGGTCATACGCTAGACCGTATAGTGAATCATCCATCATGCTGTTGACTTCGCCGGGGAGTCAGAGTATGCTATATACTGTTGGGGATGAGGGATCAGAAATGTGCCTGTCCGAAGGTAGCATATGAGGGGATGAAGGTCTAACTTGGTCGTACATTAAACCACATCTGAGCGGAATGAACCGTCCGTTAGGCTGAATCTGCTGAAAAGGGAGTAGTCGTATACTAGACTACCATTCAGAAATGTACCTGTCCGAAGGTAGCATCTGAGTAAGGGAGTAGCCGTATACTAGACTACCATTCAGAAATGTACCTGTCCGAAGGTAGCATCTGAGGAGATGAAGGTTTAACTTGGTCGTACATTAAACCATATCTGAGCAGAATGAGCCGTCCGTTAGGCTGAATCTGCTGAAAAGGGAGTAGTCGTATACTAGACTACCATTCAGAAATGTACCTGTCCGAAGGTAGCATCTGAGGAGATGAAGGTTTAACTTGGTCGTACATTAAACCATATCTGAGCAGAATGAGCCGTCCGTTAGGCTGAATCTGCTGAAAAGGGAGTAGTTGTATACTAGACTACCATTCAGAAATGTACCTGTCCGAAGGTAGCATCTGAGGAGATGAAGGTTTAACTTGGTCGTACATTAAACCATATCTGAGTTGTTGAAGATCAGAGTGGATCGTACGTTAGATCGTATCTGAGCTGGAGGTCCAAATGGGTCATACGTTAGACCGTATTGGAGTTGCAGAATGAACCGTACGTTAGGTTGTATCTGAAAAAGAAAGTAGTCGTACGCTAGACTACACCCCGGAATGTACCGTACGCTAGGCAGCATCTGAGGATTTGAGGGTCCAAATGGGTCGTACGTTAGACCGTATTGGAGTTGTTGAAAGTCAGAATGGATCGTACGTTAGACCGTATCTGAGCTGAAAGAGTCATATGTTGAGCTGAATCAGAATGAACCGTACGCTAGGCTATATCTGATAGTATTTGTATATGCTGTATTTGTAATAAATGTCTGGGATGGGCTTATAGATGCCATCACTAGGAGGACGTCAGGATGAATGTTGACATGGAGTGTATCTGAAAAATGTATAACCGTCTGAATGGCTCTCTATTTTGACTGTGTCAGGAAGATAATTAACCTGAAAAATAAAGTTAGCTTCATGCAAGGTCATGATGCATGAGATGCAAATGTTGTACGCATGCGTGTGCCGTGATATGATGTGATGAATGAATTATGCGTCTGGAACAAATGCGAGCATTGTATGCATGTATATGTTATGAAATGATGTAAAGTATATGATGCGGAATGAAAACTGTATGTAGATGTGTAATATGAAATGATGTAATGAATGCACTATGCGTCTGAACATTCTTCCGGGGAACTCTACTGGGGAAATAAATCTCAGTCTGCTGGTCGGAGATAGTTGTAGGGAAGACCCTCCCTTAACTGGGGGATTTGACTTCTGTCTGATGGTAGAAACACTTGATAGAGCCTGGCTGGGGATAGAAAAGATGACCCATTTGTCTAGTAATGCCACTCTCTTCTGGGGAATAATTGGCGTTGCCGGGGAATCGAATTAGCAACGGATTCATTGGAAAGCATGGTTAGACCTTCTCCTTGGTCCTGAAGTCTCGTAGTAATTGCAATTTCCATTTTAGGCATGTATTTTTGATAAACATTGATCATGTTCAAATGCACATATCAATTCAAATTAAATCAATGGACGTTTACGCAAACAAAACAGAGAAATAAAACAACAACATTTTTCGAAATGAAATTGCATTGATTCTGAAAGAGGGCCTATAAATAGGCAAGTGAGTACAAGGAGACAGAAATCCTAGCAAGAGGAAATTGTCAAGACAACAAAGAGAAAGCTATGCGGAAAAAGTCCTATTGCTTTTAATTCCACTACTGTCATTATGTCTTCAAGCATCTCATCCCCTGCTGTCGGATGGAGGTGATTGGCTTGTTCAGTCCCTTGAACTTGGTTGAAGCTGACAGAGAACGGGACATAGTCATACGCTTAAATCCCTAATTTTTGCCTGGACCGCCTTTTCAGGTTTTCAGCCCACCGGGATACCCCTTCTTGCCCAAGCCGCCTTTTCAGGTTTTCGACTTGCCGGGTGTACGTCTTCATATATTTATCCCTAATTTTGCCCGAACTCTTTTGGTTCGCCGGGATGCCCTTACTTCTGCCTAGGTACGTCGACCTAGCGGGTCTCTGTTATGCGTAGTATTTTTTAACTATGTCCGCGTTCACAGGATGCGGGAAGTCTTCGCCATCCATTGTAGCAAGTATCATGGCTCCACCGGAGAATACCTTCTTAACCACAAATGGCCCTTCGTATGTGGGAGTCCACTTGCCTCTGGGATCCCCTTGTGGTAGAATGATACGCTTGATCACTAAGTCGCCAACTTGATACACCTGTCTCTTGACTCTTTTGTTAAATGCTTGGGTCATGCGCTTCTGATATATCTGCCCGTGACAAACAGCCGCAAGTCTCTTCTCATCAATCAAATTTATCTGATCGAGCCGAGTCTGAATCCATTCATCCTCGCCTAAATCCGCCTCCTTCATGATCCTTAGAGAGGGAATCTGAACTTCCACCGGTAAAACGGCTTCCGTTCCGTAGACTAAAGAGAAAGGAGTTGCCCCTGTCGAAGTGCGTACTGAAGTGCGATAACCATGGAGAGCAAATGGTAACATCTCATGCCAGTCTTTGTACGTTACCGTCATCTTTTGTATGATCTTCTTGATGTTCTTATTAGCAGCCTCCACGGCGCCATTCATCTTTGGTCGGTACGGAGAAGAGTTATGGTGTTTAATTTTGAACTGCGTGCAGAGTTCAGTAATCATCTTGTTGTTCAAATTAGTACCATTGTCGGTGATAATCCTTTCAGGGATGCCGTATCGACAAATAAGGCTATTCTTGATGAACCGTGCCACCACATTCTTGGTGACAGAAGCGAATGAGGCTGCCTCTACCCACTTCGTAAAGTAATCAATAGCGACAAGAACGAAGCAATGTCCATTAGAAGCCGTGGGTTTAATCTCTCCAATCATATCGATGCCCCACATTGCAAAGGGCCAAGGAGCTGTTAACACGTTCAATGGAGCAGGAGGCACATGTACTTTGTCCGCATAGATCTGGCACTTGTGACAGGTTCTGGAGTGATGGTGGCAATCAGCTTCCATGGTAGACCAATAATACCCTGATCTCAGAATCTTCTTGGCCATTGTATGTCCATTAGAGTGAGTCCCAAAAATACCGTCATGCATGTCTTCCATAATCCTTTCTGCTTCCCTTCTATCCACGCAGCGAAGCAGAGTCGAATCATGATTACGTTTGTATAACACCCCATTACTCAGAAAGAATTTAGCGGAGAACTTCCTCAGGAATTTTTTGTCATTGATGGATGCCTCTTCAGGGTATTCCTGAGTTTCCAAATATCTTTTTACGTCGTGGAACCAAGGTTTTTCCCGTACTCCCTCAGTGTTAAGTTCATAACAGTATGCCGGTTCATCTAGTCGCTCAATGGTAATCCTGGGAGCTTCACCGTCCCATCTGACTCTGAACATAGATGACATGGTAGCTAATGCGTTTGCCAACTGATTCTCTTCTCGTGGAATATGTTCAAATGTAATCTCTTCAAAGTATGGGATTAATGTCATCACCCGCTCTCGATAAGGGATGAGATTTGGATATTTAGTCTCCCATTCTCCGTTGATCTGACTGATTACCAAGGCCGAATCTCCGTATACGCTCAAAAACTTGATTCGCCAATCTATAGCAGCTTTGAGTCCAAAAATACATGCTTCATACTCAGCCATATTATTGGTACAATGAAAACATAGTCTAGCTGTGAAAGGCGTATGGTAACCTTCAGGAGAAATGAGTACAACCCCAACACCATGGCCCAATGCATTAGAAGATCCATCAAAGACCATAGTCCATCGGGATCCCCATTCGGATCCTTCATCTGGTTTAGGTTTTTCGTAATCCGTAACAAGCATGACATCCTCATCTGGGAACTCAAAATTCATAGATTGATAATCGTCCACCGCTTGATGAGCCAAATGATCAGCGAACACGCTTCCTTTGATGGCTTTTTGGGTAGTATACTGGATGTCGTACTCTGTTAAGATCATCTGCCATCTCGCTATTCTTCCGGAGAGGGCAGGCTTCTCGAACATGTATTTGATGGGATCCATCCTAGAAATCAACAAAGTGGTATGATTCAACATATACTGTCTTAGTCGGCGAGCAGCCCAGGCCAAAGCACAGCAAGTTCTCTCGAGCAGTGAGTATCTTGTTTCACCGTCGGTGAACTTTTTGCTCAGGTAGTATATGGCATGCTCTTTTCGACCAGACTCGTCATGTTGCCCCAACACGCACCCCATTGAACCTTCTAACACGGTCAAATACATGATTAGAGGTCTTCCTTCAACTGGCGGTATCAGAATTGGAGGTTCCTGGAGATATTTCTTGATTTTGTCAAAGGCTTCTTGGCATTCGTCATTCCATATCATCTCTTGATTCTTCCTCAGTAATTTGAAGATGGGTTTACAGGTAGCGGTCAAGTGGGAGATAAATCGGGCAATGTAGTTCAAGCGTCCCAAGAAACCTCTGACCTCTTTCTCCGTACGGGGAACTGGCATTTCTTGAATAGCTCTCACTTTAGCTGGGTCAACCTCAATTCCTTTACCACTGACAATAAAGCCCAAGAGTTTACCGGATCTTACTCCAAAAGTGCATTTGTTCGGATTCAATCTCAACTTGTACTTCTTCAACCTCTCGAACAGTTTGTATAAATGATCGAGATGTTCCTCTTCAGTATGAGATCTAGCTATCATGTCATCCACATATACTTCTATCTCATGATGAATCATATCATGGAACAAAACCACCATAGCATGCTGGTACGTTGCCCCGGCGTTCTTTAGACCGAATGGCATTACTTTGTAACAGAAAGTGCCCCATTGCGTCACAAACGTAGTTTTTTCCATGTCCTCAGGTGCCATCTTAATCTGGTTATAACCCGAGAAACCATCCATGAAGGAGAATACTTTGTGTTGAGCGGTATTGTCTACCAGAACATCGATGTGTGGGAGTGGAAAGTCGTCTTTGGGATTTGCTTTATTCAGGTCTCGGTAATCTACGCACATTCGCACCTTACCATCCTTCTTTGGCACTGGCACCACATTAGCAACCCATTGAGGATAAGAAGTAACGGCTAGAAAACCGGCATTGAATTGTTTCATAACCTCGGCTTTGATTTTCTCAGACATTTCAGGACGCATGCGGCGAACCTTTTGCTTGACAGGACGGCAGTCTTCCTTCGTAGGCAACCGATGCACCACTATATCAGTATCCAACCCGGGCATGTCTTTATAAGACCAGGCGAAAACCTCTACATAGCCGTGTAACATCTGAATCAATCTTTCTTTGACACTGTTTTCCAATCCTGCTCCTATTCTGACTTCTTTTCTATCCACTTCAGTACCTAGATTTACGACTTCGAGTGACTCTTCATGCGGTTGTATAGTCCTTTCCTCTTGCAGTAATAGTCTAGCAAGCTCTCCAGGTACTTCACAATCTTCCTCACTTCCATCTTCGGCTTGGTAGATCGGATTTTCAAAGTCATAATGAACAGTAGCGGAATTATTATCAATAGGATCCAGAGTGGATACGGATCTGCAATTTGTTACGTGAGTGTGTGTAAGAAAGCATAGCTTGTTTGAAAGACGACAGGAAAAATAAAGAGCGCAATATTTGAACGCGAAAAAGTCCATTGATTTATTGAATATGAATATGCTTATGAAGATGACAAAACCCTTAACAAATTAGCTATTGTGCCCCGGGCGTAGACACAATGCTTTAAGAAGTTTAATTGAAAAATTAAAGATTTGCAATACTAAATGGACAATAACAATTACTCCTGACTAAAGGAGATCGGGAGAGTGTCTTCAGCCTTCCAATTGTTGAGTCCGTCACCAATTGTTGGGTAGATCCAGCTATCCAGCTCGCAATCACTGTCAGCCTCTTCTACAGCATTGATTTGATCTTTGATCATCTTTCTAGAGTTGAATCCCAGACCAGATTTATCAGACTTGTAGGGTATGCTGATCAGTTGACCCCAGCCAGTACAGCCACCATCTTCAACCACAGCTTGAGCGTCCTTCAGGGAAACCATGGCAGGAGGAGCTCGAATAACCTCGGGCACAAGGGGAGTTGGCTTAAGGGCAGGACTGGGCGGAGGAACCACTTCAAATGACTGAGACGGAGTTTCGAAGAATTCACCATCTATCTCAACGTATCTGAAGGTGTGCACACTACTGACAATGTATTCTTCTTCCCCACACACCGTGACGATCTTACCCTCTATTGGATACCTCAACTTTTGATGGAGAGACGAAGCTACGGCACCTGCCCCGTGAATCCAAGGGCGTCCTAGTAAGCAGGAGTAGGCAGGACGAATGTTCATTACATAAAAGGTAGTGTTGACGACTTGAGGTCCTATTTTGATAGGGAGAACAACTTCACCGTGGACAACACTCTTTGCACCATCGTAAGCACGCACCACAATGTCACTAGGCTTCAATTCGATGCTCTTGCAGTCAAGTTTATCGAGCACGGCTTTCGGTAACACATTCAAAGAAGAGCCATTATCGATCAACACATGAGACAGGGTGATCCCTTTACACTCAATAGAAATATGCAGGGCCTTATTGTGATTCTTCCCTGCTGGCGTCAGGTCAGCATTGGAAAAACCTAGACCACCGTCGACAGTCAGATTAGCAACATAGTTTTCGAATTGATCGACGGATGTCTCCTGAGGCACGTGAGCAGTCTTCAAGAATTTTATTAAGGCATGGGCATGAGATTCAGAAGATAACAGCAAGGATAACATCGAGATTTTGGAAGGAGTATGCCCTAACTGTTCTACCACATCGAAATCACTCTTGGGGATGATTTTCAGCACTTCTTCCATTTCTCGTTTGGCAACGTCTTCAGTAGTAGCTTCGATCGGTATTTCTGACTGAGAAGGGTGGACTGGTTCCTCTCCTCGGTTTCCGGGAACTGGAGGTAAGATCTCTGGAGAGAAAATCCTTCCGCTTCGAGTGACTTTACTAGTCCCAACAATGTCATTAGGATTAGCAGAATTGCCAGCTTGCCTTACGCCATGGATATAAACATCACCTCCATAATTCCACGGAATGGCTTTGCTTGAGGAATACGGTATTGGGCCAGGTGCAGTAATGACCAGGGGAGCTACCCGGGGCTCAGCAATAATCTTCACCGGTATTCTGGGAGCGGTAATCTTCACTGGAACCTTGGACCTTGCAATCACAGATACTTCTTAAATAGGGTTTTCCGTCTTAGCAACCCTTTCAAAGAGAATTGTGCGATCGTCCATCAGCCGTTGAATACCATTCTTCAATTTCAAACAGTCCTCGGGCCAGAGTATGCAGAGATTGCAATCTTCAGTACAACCTGGAAATAAACCAGCTTGCAATAAATTCCTCTTTATGATCGGGAGAGGAGATGTCAAGTCCGCTGCAGTAGTGATGAGAGAATCGTCATCGAGAGCATTAACAGCCTTGTCATGATTAGGCATAGGAGCAGTGATGACATTAGGAGTCTCCGGAGGCTCGAACTCAATTTCCCCAGCGTCGATCATGTCCTGAATTTTATTCTTTAACAGCCAACAATCGTTTGTATCGTGCCCGGGGCTATCGGAGTGATATGCGCACCTGGCATTGGGATTATAACGAGGCGAAGCAGTGTTGACATTTGCAGGAGGACCTCTGAGAGTGATTAAGTTTACCTTTAGCATACTTTGCAGTGCTTGTGCTAAAGTCATATTGAGCTTGGTAAACTGCCTTCTTGGTCTATCTTGTCTTTGCTGGAAGTTTTGAGCTGGCGGGGCTGCGATCGTCACTGCTCCAATGGCATGGTCACCATTTTTCTTATTATGATTCTTTTGACCGTACACAGCATTCGATTCATTCTTCCCATGGTAGGACTTTTTACTGCTTGTAGAAGCGGCCGCCTGTAACTTCCCACTTCGAATGCCGCTCTCCACTCGTTCACCTGTCAGTATAAGTTCAGTGAAACCAGATGAAGAACTCCCCAGCAGATGGCTGTAGAATGGGCCAGTCAGGGTACCCATGAACAGGTCTACTAATTCTCGGTCAGTCATAGGGGGTTTGACCCTGCCGGCCAAGTCTCTCCATTTCTGAGCATACTCTTTGAAACTTTCTTTAGATCCCATAGCCATATTCTGCAACTGTAGCCGAGTAGGCGCTAGCTCGGAATTATACTGGTACTGCTTATAGAAAGCTGTTGCTAAATCAGTCCAGGTGCGGATGTCAGAGCTCTCGAGCTGATAATACCATTCCAACTGAGTGCCAGACAGACTTTCTTGGAAAAAATGGATCCACAGTTTCTTATCAGTGGTATGCGGCTGGATCTTTCTCACATAAGCCCTTAGATGCATCTGAGGACAAGACGCACCATCGTACTTAGTGAAAGTGGGGATTTTGAATTTGCGAGGAATGGTCACATCGGAGACCAGACCCAAACTTTCGAAATCCAGACCAGGTGCCTTCTGACCCTTCATGGCCAGCATGCGTTCTTCCAGCAATTTGTACTTATCATCTCTCGGAGAGTACTGTTCATTTTCATAGTTCTCATCGTCATCCTCAGGGTTGGAGAAATCAGCATTTTCTTCCTCTGAGTCATTCTCCGCCCCCTCTTCTGGACCATTCGGGATTCCAAATTTGATTCCCGTAGCCTGTCCTTTACGCCTTCTTCCCGGGTTAATGAAACTCACAGCTTTCTTGTCTTTCTTCTTTTCAACCAAAAGAGCCTTCAGTTCCTCCAGCCCCTTAGATAAGCTTAGCATCATCTCCTTGAACTGAGCATTCTGAGTCTGGAGATCTTTGACAGTTTGTTCGAGATCCATTTTTCTGTTTGTAATGAAGACCGTGAGAACATTGAACTTGTAGAATACCTGTTATGCAGTGTTATGTTATGTTATGCAATGCATGAAATGTTTTCAAGGACTTTTGGAATTTAACTTTGCGTAAATCACCAACAAGAGAGAAATGTTTATTGCTAATTTCTTTGATCAATGCTCATTACAAAAGGAATAATAATAAAAATACAATGAAAGCTCAAGTCTCCCAGGGGCGGCTTCTTTTTGGGCGAAGATACGCATTGAGTCTTCGTTCCTCATTAAGCTGACTGGTAAGTTCTAACACTTTCTTCCTTTCTGCGACGAACTGAGTTTCGAAAGTATCCCTTTCTTCTCTCAACTGGATCCAGGATCTCTTTAGTTCCTCAACATTGGTAGGCATATCTGGATAAGGAGTGATCTGAGGAGCACCTCCTTCAGCTTCAGGTTCGACAATCTGAGGTCCGATTGCAAGATATGGCATGACAAGTTCACGAGCTCTGGCGCGTACCCATCTGAGATAAGGTTCCATAGGAATAAAATTTTTCTGTCCTAACGTACCTCTCTTCACCATGCCCCAAGCTCGTACAAATCTTTGACGGAGGCCTTGGGAATCGTTGTCGTAGTCGAACACAATGCCTTCGATGATCATTTCATGTGGACCATCTCTTCGAGCACAACCAAACTGTCGCAGAGCTAAAGCAGGATTATAAGTAATACCTCCTCTTATTCCTAGGAGTGGTACATTAGGGAACTCGCCACAACGGTCAATGATGGTAACATTTTCCTTGAACTGAGGGCACCAACAGATGTCTGGGTGGGAGAGCGACATTATCCTTTGAGACCATTTCAAATTCTGCACGTTCTTCAAGACTGATTGAGGAAGGTGCGAAATAAACCACCTAGACAACAAAGGTATGCAGCACATGAGAGTCCCTTGCTTTTTCATGGTACGAGTGTGGAGGGAATGCAAAATGTCTCCCAGCAAGGTAGGTACAGGGTTATGAGTGAGAAATATCTTAATAGCATTCATGTCTATGAATTGGTCTGGATTAGGGAATAACACCAAGCCATAGATTAGCAATGCCAGGATGTCTTCGAAAGCACGGACATTCATAACTTTTAAGAATTCTCGGGCCTTATTTGTCAGGAATTTGGCAGGTAAACCCTTAACTCCACTCCTTGTTACCCAATTAGCTTCAATGTCGGACTTCGTCATGTGTAAAGCTGCGGCAACTTCTTCAGCCTTCAGAACCTTTTCTAAACCACTGAAAGGTATTTGATCAAGGATAGGTATCCCAAGCAGTCTGGAGAATTCTTCCAGTGTAGGTACCAACTGATAATCTGGGAATGTGAAGCAATGATGTTTAGGGTCGAAGAACTGGAATAAAACTCTCATCATATCTTCTTTGAAACCAGTGGTAACCAAATTGAGGAGAGAACCGTGTTTCTTGATGAACTGGGCATGATCGGAAAGTTCTGACACTAAGTTCTTGAGTTGAGGAGAGATTGCTACAAGATTAATCCGGATGGTCTTCCTGGGAGCCATAGCCTTACAAAACAGAGCAAAGTTAAATCCCTAAGTCCTTGAAATGGTTAGTACGATGTCATGATGTCATGATGTTATGATGTTATGATGTTATGTAGATAACAAGCACAAGCAAGTCACACCACAATCATTCCTAAGTTTTGAGGCTTGCATGAGTTCCATAGGTAAGTACCCTCCCCACTGAAGTTTGGTTGGTTCAACCTGTCCTAGAATAGTAACCGGGTTCTAGAAGGATCTCAGATCATCGACCTTTCTTTAAGTCCACTTCAGTGCAACGCCAAGTGGTTGACCGAAGCTTCCCTAAAGTCCAATCTCAAAGAGTGTAGTATCGAGTATCAACCAACCTCAGTCGGAACCGAAGCCAGTTATCTCACTACTTTCTAATGGCTAGGATGAGTCAATTAGGGTTCTAAAGGTCTGGTTAATGCTTTGATGACACCACGCGGAAGCCAAATTTTTCCTCAACTAACATGAGGAACATCAGGACAACCAAAGTGTCACATTAACCGTAGCTATCATTTTAACCATTCCAGTATACGCCGGATAGTCGCGATGATCTATTGCTACTTACCTAAGGTACACTAGATCCGGGTGTAGGATCTTTCACTCAAAGCCCCCTTAAAAGAAGGAACAATAAAACATAAATGATTTTTTTTTTTTTTTAAGATGGACCTCTCTTTGTATCTCCCCAGCAGAGTCGCCAGTTCTGTCATACGGTGAACTGACTTGGGGTGTTTTGCTTTTTATCGCAATGTCGCGGATAGCAAGAGTCGCCATCGACTTTTCTTTTATCCAATAAGGAAAGGTGGAAAAGAACAGGAAAGACCTCAATAGATTTTGGGTTCGGGAGGTACATTATACAAAGGGAAGGTGTTAGCACCCTTTGTATCCATGGTTATCCATGGGCTCTTAATTACTGGATCACTTATATTTTTGTCTGAAAAGTGTCGGTGAATTGCTTAAAAAATGTTTGAAAGAGAGTTTAACTTTGTAATGATTCTCGTATGAATGTATACAAAGTATTTATCTCATTTGATTTTGAAAATGGTTTAGAAAAATATAACTCGGTAATGATTCTAGTATGAATGTATACCAAGTGGTGATTTTCTAGGATTTGTAAAGTGTAAAGTGTGAGGGGTGGAAAATGTTTTAGGTTATGATCCAGTAATTGAGAGTTATACCTTCCTGAGGTCGTTATGGGCATTTCCTATCCTTATGAGGGTAAAACTGTCCTTACTATTGAGAAGTAAGTAATCTTACCCTTTGGATGTTAAAAGGGTCATCGTAGGGTCATCGATAGGTCATTGAAGGCAACAGTTGTAAGGATACCTTAGCATTCGAAGGGACTATCATCATTTGGCCATAGGCTACACCGGAGGGTCATCGAGGGACAAAATCGTATTTTCGAAGGCAACATCCAAGGGACCATGATTTATTTTATGATGATTTAATTGAAGGGCCATTGCTAAGTGTATCCCCACATTCGCGGGACATGACCGTAATACCGTAATACCGTAAGGCAACAAAGAGAGGTCCAAGGTCACATATTCAAAGGCCATGTTTTACAATTAGGTATTTAAGATGAATTTCCACATTAAAATTAATTAGGCAATTAAGATGAATCTCCCCATTACTATTAATTAGTTCGGAATCCATCTCCATAAGGGTATCCCTCAAATAAAGTGGAATACCTAGCAAGCCACCTTCTTCGGGAGTATGTGAGCCCTTACAAAATTCCGCAAACAGGTCAGAATACCAAATGGGGTGCAATCAAGAGTTGCACCAAAGCAGCAATAGTATCAGGTAAACAAAGCATGGTTATAATAAAACAGGTCAGAAGGGCAAAGATCAAAACAGAACGGAAAACAGCGGCATCCGCTACAACAATTCAAGGTATCCAGGCATACTTAAGTCTACATGCAGAACCTCAAATATATTTATGAATTCAATTATGGTATCACATGGGAATTCGGAACATAAAGCGGCGATAGTAACGCAAACCTGTTTGCAATTGAATTGCAACCTTGAATTGGCACTCTTAGGGTTGATGCCGGATTGAGTTGGGTGGAGCCGCCGGCTTTTCCTTCAGGGTTTCCTTTAGGGTTACCCGGAGTAAGTTAAACAAGTAGTCCTGAACACTCCACCACAAGCCGGTAGGATTTGTTTTTGGATTTTTCAATTAAACAACAAATTAAAACGAAGGAAATAAGCTAGATCCTAACGTAAGGTTAGATTCGGTAAAAAGGTACACAATAGTTTCCGTTGTAGAAACTATTGTGCGAAAAGAATTAACCAAATGCTAAAAAGGAAATGGGAAATTGCAAGGGAAGTAGTGTAGAACTCGTAATAAACAATGCCTAAGCTGCTAGAAAAGAAACTATGCAAAAGCGAAAACGGCAAAAGGGAAAAAAAATGTGGAAAAGCCCCCCCACTTTAGGTTTTCTTGTGGCTATTTATATTGGTACCATTAAGTAACTACTTGCTGCCAAGAGGTCTTCAACGTGGCTAATTTCATGGCGTGGATATAGGGCCCAACACTCCTCAACGTCTCTTCAAGTCTCTGAGGCGTTACTTGCGCCCAAAAAGTAGGGGAGTGGTGTGACGCTCGTCACACCATGTGTGACGTCCGTCACAAGGCTGTTTTGCGTGACGCTCGTCACGCCCTCTGTGACGTCCGTCACAAGCACAGCATTTGTGTCTTGCGCTTTGGGCTGGGCTTTGCTATTTGGTTCGCTTTCTCTCCTTTTTGCACCTCTTTTCCTCCATTTTTACTTGTGCTTCCAAATAAGCCACCTGAGACAAATAGGAAGAAAATACCGCGTAATATCTAACAACATAAAGTGAACTGAAATAAATAATGATAAAATTTAATTGAATTAAGTCCTAAAATATGATATAATTTCATGTTATCACTAGGCGAGCGTGTAGCGAACAGGCCAGTTTGGGTCATTCGTGAGCTGGGCCTTCGTTCCTTTAAGATCAGTGTCATAAAAATGAGTCGGAGTGCCCTGAAAAATGTCTTGAAATATTAATGGGCAAATTTTGGGGTATGACAGCTGCCCCTGTTCAATATTCTTGAACCGAGAGACTCAGAATGGTATGTACGCCATTCGTGGTCTGGAGGTGGAAGATTATTGAACACTTAGAACGCCCCAAAAATTTGCACTTGTCAATTAGTTAGTCTTGATGGAGATGGGCTTAAAGATGCCATCCAGGGAACTTGATGATGAGAACTTCAGAGTGCACCGTTCATTAGACGATATCTGAAGACATGGATGTCATACCGGGTCATACGCTAGACCGTATAGTGAATCATCCATCATGCTGTTGACTTCGCCGGGGAGTCAGAGTATGCTATATACTGCTGGGGATGAGGGATCAGAAATGTGCCTGTCCGAAGGTAGCATCTGAGGGGATGAAGGTCTAACTTGGTCGTACATTAAACCACATCTGAGCGGAATGAACCGTCCGTTAGGCTGAATCTGCTGAAAAGGGAGTAGTCGTATACTAGACTACCATTCAGAAATGTACCTGTCCGAAGGTAGCATCTGAGTAAGGGAGTAGCCGTATACTAGACTACCATTCAGAAATGTACCTGTCCGAAGGTAGCATCTGAGGAGATGAAGGTTTAACTTGGTCGTACATTAAACCATATCTGAGCAGAATGAGCCGTCCGTTAGGCTGAATCTGCTGAAAAGGGAGTAGTCGTATACTAGACTACCATTCAGAAATGTACCTGTCCGAAGGTAGCATCTGAGGAGATGAAGGTTTAACTTGGTCGTACATTAAACCATATCTGAGCAGAATGAGCCGTCCGTTAGGCTGAATCTGCTGAAAAGGGAGTAGTTGTATACTAGACTACCATTCAGAAATGTACCTGTCCGAAGGTAGCATCTGAGGAGATGAAGGTTTAACTTGGTCGTACATTAAACCATATCTGAGTTGTTGAAGATCAGAGTGGATCGTACGTTAGATCGTATCTGAGCTGGAGGTCCAAATGGGTCATACGTTAGACCGTATTGGAGTTGCAGAATGAACCGTACGTTAGGTTGTATCTGAAAAAGAAAGTAGTCGTACGCTAGACTACACCCCGGAATGTACCGTACGCTAGGCAGCATCTGAGGATTTGAGGGTCCAAATGGGTCGTACGTTAGACCGTATTGGAGTTGTTGAAAGTCAGAATGGATCGTACGTTAGACCGTATCTGAGCTGAAAGAGTCATATGTTGAGCTGAATCAGAATGAACCGTACGCTAGGCTATATCTGATAGTATTTGTATATGCTGTATTTGTAATAAATGTCTGGGATGGGCTTATAGATGCCATCACTAGGAGGACGTCAGGATGAATGTTGACATGGAGTGTATCTGAAAAATGTATAACCGTCTGAATGGCTCTCTATTTTGACTGTGTCAGGAAGATAATTAACCTGAAAAATAAAGTTAGCTTCATGCAAGGTCATGATGCATGAGATGCAAATGTTGTACGCATGCGTGTGCCGTGATATGATGTGATGAATGAATTATGCGTCTGGAACAAATGCGAGCATTGTATGCATGTATATGTTATGAAATGATGTAAAGTATATGATGCGGAATGAAAACTGTATGTAGATGTGTAATATGAAATGATGTAATGAATGCACTATGCGTCTGAACATTCTTCCGGGGAACTCTACTGGGGAAATAAATCTCAGTCTGCTGGTCGGAGATAGTTGTAGGGAAGACCCTCCCTTAACTGGGGGATTTGACTTCTGTCTGATGGTAGAAACACTTGATAGAGCCTGGCTGGGGATAGAAAAGATGACCCATTTGTCTAGTAATGCCACTCTCTTCTGGGGAATAATTGGCGTTGCCGGGGAATCGAATTAGCAACGGATTCATTGGAAAGCATGGTTAGACCTTCTCCTTGGTCCTGAAGTCTCGTAGTAATTGCAATTTCCATTTTAGGCATGTATTTTTGATAAACATTGATCATGTTCAAATGCACATATCAATTCAAATTAAATCAATGGACGTTTACGCAAACAAAACAGAGAAATAAAACAACAACATTTTTCGAAATGAAATTGCATTGATTCTGAAAGAGGGCCTATAAATAGGCAAGTGAGTACAAGGAGACAGAAATCCTAGCAAGAGGAAATTGTCAAGACAACAAAGAGAAAGCTATGCGGAAAAAGTCCTATTGCTTTTAATTCCACTACTGTCATTATGTCTTCAAGCATCTCATCCCCTGCTGTCGGATGGAGGTGATTGGCTTGTTCAGTCCCTTGAACTTGGTTGAAGCTGACAGAGAACGGGACATAGTCATACGCTTAAATCCCTAATTTTTGCCTGGACCGCCTTTTCAGGTTTTCAGCCCACCGGGATACCCCTTCTTGCCCAAGCCGCCTTTTCAGGTTTTCGACTTGCCGGGTGTACGTCTTCATATATTTATCCCTAATTTTGCCCGAACTCTTTTGGTTCGCCGGGATGCCCTTACTTCTGCCTAGGTACGTCGACCTAGCGGGTCTCTGTTATGCGTAGTATTTTTTAACTATGTCCGCGTTCACAGGATGCGGGAAGTCTTCGCCATCCATTGTAGCAAGTATCATGGCTCCACCGGAGAATACCTTCTTAACCACAAATGGCCCTTCGTATGTGGGAGTCCACTTGCCTCTGGGATCCCCTTGTGGTAGAATGATACGCTTGATCACTAAGTCGCCAACTTGATACACCTGTCTCTTGACTCTTTTGTTAAATGCTTGGGTCATGCGCTTCTGATATATCTGCCCGTGACAAACAGCCGCAAGTCTCTTCTCATCAATCAAATTTATCTGATCGAGCCGAGTCTGAATCCATTCATCCTCGCCTAAATCCGCCTCCTTCATGATCCTTAGAGAGGGAATCTGAACTTCCACCGGTAAAACGGCTTCCGTTCCGTAGACTAAAGAGAAAGGAGTTGCCCCTGTCGAAGTGCGTACTGAAGTGCGATAACCATGGAGAGCAAATGGTAACATCTCATGCCAGTCTTTGTACGTTACCGTCATCTTTTGTATGATCTTCTTGATGTTCTTATTAGCAGCCTCCACGGCGCCATTCATCTTTGGTCGGTACGGAGAAGAGTTATGGTGTTTAATTTTGAACTGCGTGCAGAGTTCAGTAATCATCTTGTTGTTCAAATTAGTACCATTGTCGGTGATAATCCTTTCAGGGATGCCGTATCGACAAATAAGGCTATTCTTGATGAACCGTGCCACCACATTCTTGGTGACAGAAGCGAATGAGGCTGCCTCTACCCACTTCGTAAAGTAATCAATAGCGACAAGAACGAAGCAATGTCCATTAGAAGCCGTGGGTTTAATCTCTCCAATCATATCGATGCCCCACATTGCAAAGGGCCAAGGAGCTGTTAACACGTTCAATGGAGCAGGAGGCACATGTACTTTGTCCGCATAGATCTGGCACTTGTGACAGGTTCTGGAGTGATGGTGGCAATCAGCTTCCATGGTAGACCAATAATACCCTGATCTCAGAATCTTCTTGGCCATTGTATGTCCATTAGAGTGAGTCCCAAAAATACCGTCATGCATGTCTTCCATAATCCTTTCTGCTTCCCTTCTATCCACGCAGCGAAGCAGAGTCGAATCATGATTACGTTTGTATAACACCCCATTACTCAGAAAGAATTTAGCGGAGAACTTCCTCAGGAATTTTTTGTCATTGATGGATGCCTCTTCAGGGTATTCCTGAGTTTCCAAATATCTTTTTACGTCGTGGAACCAAGGTTTTTCCCGTACTCCCTCAGTGTTAAGTTCATAACAGTATGCCGGTTCATCTAGTCGCTCAATGGTAATCCTGGGAGCTTCACCGTCCCATCTGACTCTGAACATAGATGACATGGTAGCTAATGCGTTTGCCAACTGATTCTCTTCTCGTGGAATATGTTCAAATGTAATCTCTTCAAAGTATGGGATTAATGTCATCACCCGCTCTCGATAAGGGATGAGATTTGGATATTTAGTCTCCCATTCTCCGTTGATCTGACTGATTACCAAGGCCGAATCTCCGTATACGCTCAAAAACTTGATTCGCCAATCTATAGCAGCTTTGAGTCCAAAAATACATGCTTCATACTCAGCCATATTATTGGTACAATGAAAACATAGTCTAGCTGTGAAAGGCGTATGGTAACCTTCGGGAGAAATGAGTACAACCCCAACACCATGGCCCAATGCATTAGAAGATCCATCAAAGACCATAGTCCATCGGGATCCCCATTCGGATCCTTCATCTGGTTTAGGTTTTTCGTAATCCGTAACAAGCATGACATCCTCATCTGGGAACTCAAAATTCATAGATTGATAATCGTCCACCGCTTGATGAGCCAAATGATCAGCGAGCACGCTTCCTTTGATGGCTTTTTGGGTAGTATACTGGATGTCGTACTCTGTTAAGATCATCTGCCATCTCGCTATTCTTCCGGAGAGGGCAGGCTTCTCGAACATGTATTTGATGGGATCCATCCTAGAAATCAACAAAGTGGTATGATTCAACATATACTGTCTTAGTCGGCGAGCAGCCCAGGCCAAAGCACAGCAAGTTCTCTCGAGCAGTGAGTATCTTGTTTCACCGTCGGTGAACTTTTTGCTCAGGTAGTATATGGCATGCTCTTTTCGACCAGACTCGTCATGTTGCCCCAACACGCACCCCATTGAACCTTCTAACACGGTCAAATACATGATTAGAGGTCTTCCTTCAACTGGCGGTATCAGAATTGGAGGTTCCTGGAGATATTTCTTGATTTTGTCAAAGGCTTCTTGGCATTCGTCATTCCATATCATCTCTTGATTCTTCCTCAGTAATTTGAAGATGGGTTTACAGGTAGCGGTCAAGTGGGAGATAAATCGGGCAATGTAGTTCAAGCGTCCCAAGAAACCTCTGACCTCTTTCTCCGTACGGGGAACTGGCATTTCTTGAATAGCTCTCACTTTAGCTGGGTCAACCTCAATTCCTTTACCACTGACAATAAAGCCCAAGAGTTTACCGGATCTTACTCCAAAAGTGCATTTGTTCGGATTCAATCTCAACTTGTACTTCTTCAACCTCTCGAACAGTTTGTATAAATGATCGAGATGTTCCTCTTCAGTATGAGATCTAGCTATCATGTCATCCACATATACTTCTATCTCATGATGAATCATATCATGGAACAAAACCACCATAGCATGCTGGTACGTTGCCCCGGCGTTCTTTAGACCGAATGGCATTACTTTGTAACAGAAAGTGCCCCATTGCGTCACAAACGTAGTTTTTTCCATGTCCTCAGGTGCCATCTTAATCTGGTTATAACCCGAGAAACCATCCATGAAGGAGAATACTTTGTGTTGAGCGGTATTGTCTACCAGAACATCGATGTGTGGGAGTGGAAAGTCGTCTTTGGGACTTGCTTTATTCAGGTCTCGGTAATCTACGCACATTCGCACCTTACCATCCTTCTTTGGCACTGGCACCACATTAGCAACCCATTGAGGATAAGAAGTAACGGCTAGAAAACCGGCATTGAATTGTTTCATAACCTCGGCTTTGATTTTCTCAGACATTTCAGGACGCATGCGGCGAACCTTTTGCTTGACAGGACGGCAGTCTTCCTTCGTAGGCAACCGATGCACCACTATATCAGTATCCAACCCGGGCATGTCTTCATAAGACCAGGCGAAAACCTCTACATAGCCGTGTAACATCTGAATCAATCTTTCTTTGACACTGTTTTCCAATCCTGCTCCTATTCTGACTTCTTTTCTATCCACTTCAGTACCTAGATTTACGACTTCGAGTGACTCTTCATGCGGTTGTATAGTCCTTTCCTCTTGCAGTAATAGTCTGGCAAGCTCTCCAGGTACTTCACAATCTTCCTCACTTCCATCTTCGGCTTGGTAGATCGGATTTTCAAAGTCATAATGAACAGTAGCGGAATTATTATCAATAGGATCCAGAGTGGATACGGATCTGCAATTTGTTACGTGAGTGTGTGTAAGAAAGCATAGCTTGTTTGAAAGACGACAGGAAAAATAAAGAGCGCAATATTTGAACGCGAAAAAGTCCATTGATTTATTGAATATGAATATGCTTATGAATATGACAAAACCCTTAACAAATTAGCTATTGTGCCCCGGGCGTAGACACAATGCTTTAAGAAGTTTAATTGAAAAATTAAAGATTTGCAATACTAAATGGACAATAACAATTACTCCTGACTAAAGGAGATCGGGAGAGTGTCTTCAGCCTTCCAATTGTTGAGTCCGTCACCAATTGTTGGGTAGATCCAGCTATCCAGGTCGCAATCACTGTCAGCCTCTTCTACAGCATTGATTTGATCTTTGATCATCTTTCTAGAGTTAAATCCCAGACCAGATTTATCAGACTTGTAGGGTATGCTGATCAGTTGACCCCAGCCAGTACAGCCACCATCTTCAACCACAGCTTGAGCGTCCTTCAGGGAAACCATGGCAGGAGGAGCTCGAATAACCTCGGGCACAAGGGGAGTTGGCTTAAGGGCAGGACTGGGCGGAGGAACCACTTCAAATGACTGAGACGGAGTTTCGAAGAATTCACCATCTATCTCAACGTATCTGAAGGTGTGCACACTACTGACAATGTATTCTTCTTCCCCACACACCGTGACGATCTTACCCTCTATTGGATACCTCAGCTTTTGATGGAGAGACGAAGCTACGGCACCTGCCCCGTGAATCCAAGGGCGTCCTAGTAAGGAGTGATCTGAGGAGCACCTCCTTCAGCTTCAGGTTCGACAATCTGAGGTCCGATTGCAAGATATGGCATGACAAGTTCACGAGCTCTGGCGCGTACCCATCTGAGATAAGGTTCCATAGGAATAAAAATTTTCTGTCCTAACGTACCTCTCTTCACCATGCCCCAAGCTCGTACAAATCTTTGACGGAGGCCTTGGGAATCGTTTTCGTAGTCGAACACAATGCCTTCGATGATCATTTCATGTGGACCATCTCTTCGAGCACAACCAAACTGTCGCAGAGCTAAAGCAGGATTATAAGTAATACCTCCTCTTATTCCTAGGAGTGGTACATTAGGGAACTCGCCACAACGATCAATGATGGTAACATTTTCCTTGAACTGAGGGCACCAACAGATGTCTGGGTGGGAGAGCGACATTATCCTTTGAGACCATTTCAAATTCTGCACGTTCTTCAAGACTGATTGAGGAAGGTGCGAAATAAACCACCTAGACAACAAAGGTATGCAGCACATGAGAGTCCCTTGCTTCTTCATGGTACGAGTGTGGAGGGAATGCAAAATGTCTCCCAGCAAGGTAGGTACAGGGTTATGAGTGAGAAATATCTTAATAGCATTCATGTCTATGAATTGGTCTGGATTAGGGAATAACACCAAGCCATAGATTAGCAATGCCAGGATGTCTTCGAAAGCACGGACATTCATAACTTTTAAGAATTCTCGGGCCTTATTTGTCAGGAATTTGGCAGGTAAACCCTTAACTCCACTCCTTGTTACCCAATTAGCTTCAATGTCGGACTTCGTCATGTGTAAAGCTGCGGCAACTTCTTCAGCCTTCAGAACCTTTTCTAAACCACTGAAAGGTATTTGATCAAGGATAGGTATCCCAAGCAGTCTGGAGAATTCTTCCAGTGTAGGTACCAACTGATAATCTGGGAATGTGAAGCAATGATGTTTAGGGTCGAAGAACTGGAATAAAACTCTCATCATATCTTCTTTGAAACCAGTGGTAACCAAATTGAGGAGAGAACCGTGTTTCTTGATGAACTGGGCATGATCGGAAAGTTCTAACACTAAGTTCTTGAGTTGAGGAGAGATTGCTACAAGATTAATCCGGATGGTCTTCCTGGGAGCCATAGCCTTACAAAACAGAGCAAAGTTAAATCCCTAAGTCCTTGAAATGGTTAGTACGATGTCATGATGTCATGATGTTATGATGTTATGATGTTATGTAGATAACAAGCACAAGCAAGTCACACCACAATCATTCCTAAGTTTTGAGGCTTGCATGAGTTCCATAGGTAAGTACCCTCCCCACTGAAGTTTGGTTGGTTCAACCTGTCCTAGAATAGTAACCGGGTTCTAGAAGGATCTCAGATCATCGACCTTTCTTTAAGTCCACTTCAGTGCAACGCCAAGTGGTTGACCAAAGCTTCCCTAAAGTCCAATCTCAAAGAGTGTAGTATCGAGTATCAACCAACCTCAGTCGGAACCGAAGCCAGTTATCTCACTACTTTCTAATGGCTAGGATGAGTCAATTAGGGTTCTAAAGGTCTGGTTAATGCTTTGATGACACCACGCGGAAGCCAAATTTTTCCTCAACTAACATGAGGAACATCAGGACAACCAAAGTGTCACATTAACCGTAGCTATCATTTTAACCATTCCAGTATACGCCGGATAGTCGCGATGATCTATTGCTACTTACCTAAGGTACACTAGATCCGGGTGTAGGATCTTTCACTCAAAGCCCCCTTAAAAGAAGGAACAATAAAACATAAATGATTTTTTTTTTTTTTTAAGATGGACCTCTCTTTGTATCTCCCCAGCAGAGTCGCCAGTTCTGTCATACGGTGAACTGACTTGGGGTGTTTTGCTTTTTATCGCAATGTCGCGGATAGCAAGAGTCGCCACCGACTTTTCTTTTATCCAATAAGGAAAGGTGGAAAAGAACAGGAAAGACCTCAATAGATTTTGGGTTCGGGAGGTACATTATACAAAGGGAAGGTGTTAGCACCCTTTGTATCCATGGTTATCCATGGGCTCTTAATTACTGGATCACTTATATTTTTGTCTGAAAAGTGTCGGTGAATTGCTTAAAAAATGTTTGAAAGAGAGTTTAACTTTGTAATGATTCTCGTATGAATGTATACAAAGTATTTATCTCATTTGATTTTGAAAATGGTTTAGAAAAATATAACTCGGTAATGATTCTAGTATGAATGTATACCAAGTGGTGATTTTCTAGGATTTGTAAAGTGTAAAGTGTGAGGGGTGGAAAATGTTTTAGGTTATGATCCAGTAATTGAGAGTTATACCTTCCTGAGGTCGTTATGGGCATTTCCTATCCTTATGAGGGTAAAACTGTCCTTACTATTGAGAAGTAAGTAATCTTACCCTTTGGATGTTAAAAGGGTCATCGTAGGGTCATCGATAGGTCATTGAAGGCAACAGTTGTAAGGATACCTTAGCATTCGAAGGGACTATCATCATTTGGCCATAGGCTACACCGGAGGGTCATCGAGGGACAAAATCGTATTTTCGAAGGCAACATCCGAGGGACCATGATTTATTTTATGATGATTTAATCGAAGGGCCATTGCTAAGTGTATCCCCACATTCGCGGGACATGACCGTAATACCGTAATACCGTAAGGCAACAAAGAGAGGTCCAAGGTCACATATTCAAAGGCCATGTTTTACAATTAGGTATTTAAGATGAATTTCCACATTAAAATTAATTAGGCAATTAAGATGAATCTCCCCATTACTATTAATTAGTTCGGAATCCATCTCCATAAGGGTATCCCTCAAATAAAGTGGAATACCTAGCAAGCCACCTTCTTCGGGAGTATGTGAGCCCTTACAAAATTCCGCAAACAGGTCAGAATACCAAATGGGGTGCAATCAAGAGTTGCACCAAAGCAGCAATAGTATCAGGTAAACAAAGCATGGTTATAATAAAACAGGTCAGAAGGGCAAAGATCAAAACAGAACGGAAAACAGCGGCATCCGCTACAACAATTCAAGGTATCCAGGCATACTTAAGTCTACATCCAGAACCTCAAATATATTTATGAATTCAATTATGGTATCACATGGGAATTCAGAACATAAAGCGGCGATAGTAACGCAAACCTGTTTGCAATTGAATTGCAACCTTGAATTGGCACTCTTAGGGTTGATGCCGGATTGAGTTGGGCGGAGCCGCCGGCTTTTCCTTCAGGGTTTCCTTTAGGGTTACCCGGAGTAAGTTAAACAAGTAGTCCTGAACACTCCACCACAAGCCGGTAGGATTTGTTTTTGGATTTTTCAATTAAACAACAAATTAAAACGAAGGAAATAAGCTAGATCCTAACGTAAGGTTAAATTCGGTAAAAAGGTACACAATAGTTTCCGTTGTAGAAACTATTGTGCGAAAAGAATTAACCAAATGCTAAAAAGGAAATGGGAAATTGCAAGGGAAGTAGTGTAGAACTCGTAATAAACAATGCCTAAGCTGCTGGAAAAGAAACTATGCAAAAGCGAAAACGGCAAAAGGGAAAAAAATGTGGAAAAGCCCCCCCACTTTAGGTTTTCTTGTGGCTATTTATATTGGTACCATTAAGTAACTACTTGCTGCCAAGAGGTCTTCAACGTGGCTAATTTCATGGCGTGGATATAGGGCCCAACACTCCTCAACGTCTCTTCAAGTCTCTGAGGCGTTACTTGCGCCCAAAAAGTAGGGGAGTGGTGTGACGCTCGTCACACCATGTGTGACGTCCGTCACAAGGCTGTTTTGCGTGACGCTCGTCACGCCCTCTGTGACGTCCGTCACAAGCACAGCATTTGTGTCTTGCGCTTTGGGCTGAGCTTTGCTATTTGGTTCGCTTTCTCTCCTTTTTGCACCTCTTTTCCTTCATTTTTACTTGTGCTTCCAAATAAGCCACCTGAGACAAATAGGAAGAAAATACCGCGTAATATCTAACAACATAAAGTGAACTGAAATAAATAATGATAAAATTTAATTGAATTAAGTCCTAAAATATGATATAATTTCATGTTATCACTAGGCGAGCGTGTAGCGAACAGGCCAGTTTGGGTCATTCGTGAGCTGGGCCTTCGTTCCTTTAAGATCAGTGTCATAAAAATGAGTCGGAGTGCCCTGAAAAATGTCTTGAAATATTAATGGGCAAATTTTGGGGTATGACACAATCTCATCAATCTCTAACAAATAAGCAATTTCTTCTAATTGGGCAGCTTGTAACTCATCATGACGCTTTGTAGAAGAACAAACGACATTCACAACAAAGATCAGCTTCTCAAAAAATTTATGAACAGGTTTGACTTCTCTTGATGATGTAACTAATGCAAACAATGAACATAGTATTCATAAGGACAATCCTTCATAAAGAGGGCTTGTAAACCATTCCATTTTCCTCTCATATTGCTAGCACCATCATACCCTTGGCCACGAATGTTAGAAACATCAAGGTTATGTCGAGAAAGTATATCACATATTGCTTCCTTAAGAGTTAAAGATGTGGTGTCTTTAACATGTGCCACATCAAAAAATCTCTCTTGTATTAAACCAACTTTATCAACAAATCTTAATACAAGAGCCATTTGTTCCTTTTTTGACTCATCACGAGCTTCATCAACAACGATACAAAATTTGGAATCACCAATTTCCTCAGGAATACTCTTTTTCACCCTACTAGAAAGAATTTGCAAGAGCTCTTTTTGAATTTGATGTGAAGTATACTTGAAATTTTGTGGAGCATTTTCCAACACAACTTTTGCAACTTCATCATTGTAGGATGCTAAAAGTTTCAATAACTCAAGAAAGTTACCTTGATTTCTTGATTTGCTACTTTCGTCGTGACCCCTAAAAGCACAAGCTTGTAGTGTTAACCAACGAACAGTGTCAATTGAAGTCTTGAGTCGTAACCGATTATTCATTCTTTGACTTGAACTTTGCACTTGAATAACATTTCTAATATGACCATCTTGATTCAACAAGTCTTGACAAGCTTTCATTGCATTGTTGTGTGATGAGCAAGGATCCTTCCCTATGTGTTTAAGAAAGGAACAGTGTTTTCCATTCCTAACTTTCTTGCAATTTCTAAAACCCATAGAAATAAAGACAAGTGATCCGGGACGTCCACTTAATTTTTTGCTAAAAAGGTAACATGGTAAGCAATATGCGGCATCTTCAGATGGTGAATATTCTAACCATGATGGAAATATGCTAAACCAAGTATGTTGAAACCTTCTCGGATGATCCTCGTTACCAGACAAAGGATAGTTTTCTAAATGAATTTGATATGGACCCCATTTTAGATAAGCTCTTTGTATTGCATCCACTTGATTTGGTGGATATTGCCAAATCGAAGGATGCTTTCCAGGATCGCGTTCCAAAGAATTTTCAAAACCATGATGCTCTTCAATTGTTGGATTCTCAAGAACTGTTTCAGATTCGGATGTCGGGATTATAATTTCTTCATCTCTCTTTTCTCTTTCACTTTCACATGCTTTCCTTTTGAAAAAAGAATCAATTTTCCTATTATTCATCTTTACTCTTCCTATAATATCATATCAGATCCAAAAATCAATTTAGAGAACATAAAAATTAAAAGAGAAAAAAATTAATAAACTTAATTAATCAACTTTAATCCATTTTCAAATACCGGTAACTTCACTATTAGAAATTAGCAGCAACAATGATTAAATAAACCTTATTACAGTGTATAATTATATTTGTAAATTACAGTGTTATGAATTGGCTTAATAAACCTCATATAGATTATTTTAACACATCAAGAAAGAAGAACCCTAAAAATCTCAAAAACATAAATCAAGCAATCAATTTAATTTGTTACTTTTTATAAAAGAAGAATGGATAAAGTTTTTTACCTTTTAGATGTCGATCATTTTAATCTGTTCTGATTCCGGTGCCGGTAGCAAACCCATATAGAAAGAAAGGAAAGATATGAGCTTTTTACCTTATCTGTATTTTAACCTAACTTTGAATGAAAAATAAAAAATAAAAAATAATTTTAATTTAAAATAAGGATGTTTTAGTAATTTAATATATATGAATTAAAAAAAAATAAAAAGTTGAGGGGTGACCGTGGCCTTCCCACGTCCCCCCTCAGTTCCGCCACTATATATATATATATATATATATATATATATATATATATATATATATATATATATATATATATATATATATATATATATATAGGGAGATTTTATTATATATAGGGAGATTACAATTAATACATGATATAGTCGATGTGAGACTATTCGATATACAAATATTCTTAACACTATATTTACAAATATCAACACTTCCCCTCAAGCTTGAGCATATAAGTCAAATGCACCAAACTTGTTACATATATAATTAGTTCTATAGCTTCGTAGGGATTTTGTAAACACGTATGCCAATTGATCATTAGAGTTGACAAAGTTTGTGACGATGTCATCTGATTCGATTTTCTCTCTGACAAAGTGGCAGTCCATCTCAATGTGTTTAGTCCTCTCATGGAAGACTGGATTTGAAGCAATGTGAAATGCAACTTGATTATCACAAATAAGTGTCATTGGTCTTGCTTTTTCAATTCGAAGTTCCTTGAGCAACTGTTTTAACCAAATAAGTTCACATGTTGCCATTGTCATGGCCATATATTCTGCCTCGATGCTTGATCTTGCAACTACATTTTGTTTCTTACTTTTCCAGGATATAAAGTTTCCTCCAACAAGTACATAATACCCAGAGGTGGATCGTTTATCAATGGGTGACCCTGTCCAATCAGTATCGGAGTATCCAATTATCTGAGTATATCCTTTATTTTCATACACTAGACCTTTTCCTGGAGTATATTTGATGTATCTCAGAATCCGGATAACAACATCCATGTGTTCCTGACAAGGGGAGTTTAAGAACTGACTTACCATACTAACTATAAAAGAAATGTTTGGACGAGTGACTATGAGATAATTCAACTTTCCAACCAATCTTTTATACTTTCCTGAGTCAGATTGATGCCCCCCCCTGATTGGGTAATAGTTTGACACTTTGATCCATAGGAGTATAAGCTGGTTTAGCATTTAACAAACCTATTTCTTCCAAAATATCCATAGTATATTTCCGCTGAGAAATCACCAAACCATCTTTAGATTGGGCTACCTCAATACCCAAGAAATATCGAAGTTTACTAAGATCTTTTGTATGAAATTGATTCGAGAGATGTTGCTTTAACTGGAGTATACCCTGCTGATCACTACCAGTTATGATAATATCATATACATACACAATAATAAAAATACACCCTTGGGATGAGTGACAATAAAAAACAGAATGGCCAGCTTCACCGCGGACCATACCAAACTGTTGTACTACAGTGTTGAATCTGCCGAACCAAGCTCTCGGAGATTGCTTAAGGCCATAAAGAGACATGTGTAACCTACACACCATATTTGATGACTCCTCATGAGCAATAAATCCAGGTGGTTGCTCCATATATATTTCCTCTTCAAGATCACCATATAAAAAAGCATTTTTGATGTCAAGTTGATGAAGAGACCAATGTCGAATGGCTGCAATGGCTAGAAGAAGTCTAGCAGATGCCATATTGGCTATAAGAGAGAAGGTATCACTATAATCCAATTCAAAAATCTGAGTGTATCCTTTGGCTACCAAGCGGGCTTTAAATCGATCAATCTTACCATTTGGACCAACCTTCACTATATGAAGCCAACGACAACCTACTAAAGATTTCCCATGGGGTAGGGGAACTAGTTTCCAGGTACCACTGCTTTAAAGAGCACACATTTCATCAATCATTGCTTGCCACCACTCAGGGTGAGATAATGCTTCACCTGGAGTTTTAGGAATAGAAACAGAAGACAAAAAAGACAAACAAGTATACGACAAAGGGGAAAGACGATGATAACAAAAATCAATATAATATGGAGAAGGATTTCGTGTTTGACGTATACATTTTCGAAGGGCAATCGGAAGATCGGACTCAGGTTATAGGATCAGATCCGGTGATGGCGGAGGCGTCAGAGGAGAGTTTATAGTGACCTCAGGGACAAGTATGACCTCAGGGACAGGGACGACCTCAGGGACAGGGACGAAGGGCGTTGGGTGATGACGCTGATATGTTTGAAGTGGTAAAGAAGTGGAGGGTTCAGGAGCCCTAGACTGATGGGGGATAATGTTAGGCGAGACATTAATAACTGTCGAAAAAGGTGTGGGAGTACTTTCTTGAATGGGTTATGGAGTTACGTGACTGGACTCGAAATATGCAACTGCCTCGAAGAAGGTAACATCGGACGATACTAAGTATCATTGTAGAGTATGTGAATAACAACAATAACCTTTTTGGGATCGATGATAACCAAGAAAGACACACTTTAGTGATTGAGCTGATAGTTTATCAGGACCAAGAGAGAGATTGTGTACAATACATGTGGACCCGAACACTCGGGGAGGAATTGGGTGAAGTGGGGAATTGGGAAAAAGGATTGAATAAGGGATTTTATTGTTAAGGACAGATGAGGGCATGCGATTTATAAGGTAACATGCCGTTAGCACATCATCCCCCCTAAACTGAAGTTGAACATTACCATGGAGAAGTAGGGTCTGGGTGGTTTCTACAAGATGCCGATTTTTACGTTCGACTACCCCGTTTTGTTGAGGTGTGTGAGGGCAAGATGTTTGATGGAGAATACCATTGCGTGACATAAAATTCTGAAATTGTTGGGATAAATATTCACCGGCATTGTCACTTCTTAAGGTACGGATAGACACACCGAATTGAGTTCTTATTTCTTGATAGAATTGTTCAAAAATAGAAAATAATTCAGATCTATTCTTCATTTAAAATAACCACGTGCAACGTGAAAAATCATCAATAAATATGACAAAATACATAGACTCAAGAGTAGAGAAAGTACGCGAGGGACCCCAAACATCGGTACGCGCTAAAGCAAAAGGGGACGGAGCTCGTTTACTGACTCGATTGGGTAACTGACCACGAATGTATTTCCCTACCTGACACGACTCACAATATAAATTAGATACCTTCGATAAATTTGGCACAAAATTATGTAGTTTGGAAAGACTGGGATGACCTAACTGAGCATGGGTAGTGAGTGGATAATCTCTGGCTGAGCATGTCTGAGATGACACTGAGAGGTAATAAAGGCCTTAAGACTCATATCCGACACTAACCATCCGTCCCAAACTACGATCCTGTAAGGTAATATTATTGTTAGTGAAGGTGACACTACAATCAAGAGAGTGAGTTAAACAACTGACTGAAAGTAAACTAAATGGACAATTAGGTACATAGAGGACAAAAGTAACATAGAGAGAAGGTAGAATTTGAATAGTACCAATCCTTTCAGATCGAGTTTGATATCCATTGGCAGAAGTTATAATAGGTAATAAACCGGATGTAGAGAGGGAAGATAAAATATTTTTACTATCGGTAACATGATCAGACGCACCAGAATCAAGGACCCAAGGTCCAAGAGAAGATGATTGAGAGATACAAGCAGATGAATTACCAGTGTGTGCTACCGAAGCAGTAGAATCTAAGTTCTGATAATCATGATACCACCTGAGGAAATCATTGTAGTTTGGATTAAAGTTATGAGGATTAGCCATGAGTATCAGATCTGAAACAGTTGCCCTATGGAGAGAGGAGCGGTGGGAAAAGTGTCGGGATCGACCGTCGGACGTGCTATCATGTGCGGAGGTTTCTGCTGGTGAAAAATGGGGAACAACTTGATCAGAAGAGGCGCTTCTGCTGGTAGGTTACCTGAGAATTTTGAAAAGTGAGAGGCAAATCAGAGTGATGACACAGTTTATAAAAAAAAATTCTCACCGGAAGACAGTGGGTCAACCGGGTAAAGCACGACGAAAAAAGTATTGCCTCCTAGCAGACTCTAGATACCATATTGAAATACAAGAGACTAAGAGACATTTGAATAAAATGTGTGTTTTGTTTCAGAAACAGAGAGCTTCTTCATGACATTAAATCAGGTGTAATCCGGAACGAAAGAGAAATAGTGGAATACTGACGATGGCGACGGTGGTGGTGATTGTGACAATAGACGATGAAGTTGGATTTAAAAGATTTTGTTAATGGTATGATATTTCCGACAACATGTTTATCCATTTTTTATATTTTAAATAATATTTACTTTTTTTTTATAAACAACAACCAAATTTATTTGTAGTAAGTTATTGTTGGGCTTGAGTCTAGTATCAATAATAAAGAGTATCAATAATAAAGAGGTTCTTTTCTCTTATGGTTTTTGGGGATAAATAATGGGCCATTTTATTTTTTAATCTATTTATGGGTTTAATAATCCATCTACGGAAGTCTTTTAGGGTTTCTCTGATGTTGTTTATCATCTCCCTAATGTGAGACTTATTGTCTCCTTTGGTTCGCGGTGTTATACCTCACTTCTTTCTATCTTCCATATTCTTTCTCTTCCCATCTTTGTTTGTATATATTTCATAGATCAAATTAACTAGTTTTTGCAGTTTGTTCTAATATTAACTATCAGGGATTTTGCATGTTTCTCGCAGCTGTATCCGTGTTAAGAAAAGCTTAAGCTTTTGATGCCTCCACATTTCTATATCCTCCATGATTTCATGTAATCGTAGTTAGGTTTCGCCGTTATCATTTCCAAACTAAGCTCCGGTGTTTTTCTCTCCGTCAACGACCAAGTTAGCATCCGTGTTTATTTTTATCTTCATCATTTCCTAGGTATGATTAGTGTGTATGTTATCCCTTGGATTCTCATTTATTTTCGTTATTTGAGCTTCCTGTTTTTCTTCCTTACCATCACTTTTATGTTCTATTTTTGATCCCCCACATCGGCGACTCTACTCACCTTGACAACTGATGTTTGTCTGAAAAGGATTCATATTCTTGTTGTTCTGATCCTCTTTAAGGTAATCTCTATAATTGATTTGGCCTTTCCTCTCTTATCTTATTACACTTATTATGACATTTACCACTATGGTTATTTGAAGTACCAATCCAATTTTGACACCAATTTTGGGCCAGGGTTTTGGGATTATCCATATCCCCTTGATATTATTACCAGTCTTCTCCCCTCCTCCCTGTTACTCTTAGAAATATTCTCGAATATGATTCCCTTATTGATATTTTTGTTTATTTTCCAGTTCTGTTCAAGAAGCGGAACATCCACATTCCTAACACCATTGTCTTGTTTCCCTTTCGAAGTTTCTATAATATATGTCATTTACACCAACGATCTTCATCCAACCAATTATTTTGAGAAGCTTGCATGTTCTGATTGTTGCTTAAAGTTCTAACATTTAAGAACATAAATTTATCATTGTCATTAAGGTAAGCATTCATATTCCCTTTGCCTTTATTCTTTAGGGGAAATTATGATTGAGATTCTTCTGACTAGTATTTATTTTTTCCCTTCTTATGATTAATGCCATGGTTCTTCTGCCTGCGAGTTTTCCTATTCTCAGTCTTCCAAATTAGATCCTTCATCTGATAAGGATGCTTATTCGTGAGGTCAACTTCTTATGATTCCATTGTAATTCTTTTAACATTGTTGTTGATTTTTGTTATTATGGCACTGTAAGTTTTACTTAGATAATCTGAGTAGTTTGACACCTCAATGCTAGGAAAGGTAAAATCTTCAAAGATAACCCTATTCCTAGCTCACCAAATGCAATATAGGGTGTTCATAACCCTCAAATTAATGTCCTTGTCCTTCTGAGCTATATTTTCCCATATCCAACTTTGAATGTTGACCCTCATAGACTTATTAAAATTAATATTAAGTATAGTACCAAACCACATTGTTCGACTTAAGACTTCACACACGAGAGGGGGGTGAATTGCGTGGTTCAGAAATAATTGATTATGAAAAACTTTGCGGAGTAAAATCAAAGTTTAAAAACATTTTAAATATTTAGCAGCGGAAAAATAATTTGTAGAAAATAAATAGTAGAAAATAAAGACTTAAGGGAAAGAGATGAATACCACGATGTATATAAGTTTGGTCAAATAAGAAAACAACCTAATCCTCTCCATAAGAATTGATCTTGAGAGTATCCAATAAATGTTGAGAGATTTTAGTAGGAAAGACTCATAAACCCCCTTACACAAGGAACTATGGTTAACCTCTAACCAAATAATACAAGACTTGGAATATGATAGTTCGAGTCTTATCTTCCAAACAGTGAATCGAGGCGGTTAGTCCTTTCACCACAAATGAGGACCTTGGAGTGGATAGTCTTCAATTTCCTTAAACCTTGCAAGCTTTTACACTTGATGAGCTTACGAACCTTAAACCCTTATTTTATACGGGATGACAAATAACCTATGAGATTTTAATTCCGGGTTAATCTCAAACTTACCAAGCTTTTAATATCGGGATGAACTTGAATCTTATCTTGGTTTTATACCGAGCTGACCAATAACCTAATGAAAGATTTTATACGGACTGAACTATCGAACCTAAAGGGAGATTGAATCACACAACCCCCATACCAAAGCTTTTAACGAGTTTAGCTTCTAACCCAAACAACCCCCTAAATTGATGATATTCAACCAAGGTGTATACAAAATATTCCCTGGGTGAATTTACAATTCTAGTCACAAAGTGACTTTTCTTGCAAAGGCACTATGACTAAAATACTAGTGAGAGAAAATAAATTATATATAAAAAAGGTAGGAAATTAGAAGGTTCCATACAATCGATTGTAAGTATAAAAAAGGTAGGAAATTTTATATAGTTGTTGCACATCATTAAGGAGTTATCCTAATCATTTAAGACTTAATTTTGAATTGAGCTAATCGATTAGATAAAAGTTCTAATCAATTAGATAAGTCAAAAATTTTCCTATAACTATTTTGACAGTTCTCAATTCAGTTGGCACAACTTCAAGATATTTTTGAAGATGTCTTCTTAAAGAAAAAAACAGTTTGAAAATATATTTTAGTGTGTTTGTGCTTTAGCCATGCGCTTTTACGATAAAGCCCTTATGCTTTACAATTTGTTCACTCACTACTAAATTAGGAGGGTCCTTAGCATTTCAAGACTTTGCCAGATGCTTTCTGTTTGGTAGACACTTGCTTGAGTAACTTGAGATGAGGCTTTAGTTACATTCCATTTGATTGCCATCACCAGATAGTCAAGTCCATCAACCATAATACTTATGTTTTCATCTTTATCCACTTAACAGTTTATGCTTGAGTTTTCATCATCAAAATTTGATGTCCTTGTTAAAAGCATATCACTTGCAAAATAAGGTTCCATAACCTTGTTAGACCAATTGCATTTCATGAATATGTGGTATAGAGTTTCCTCATGGGGCGGAAAATGGGGCCATAAACCCTTTTCTTTATGAGTTCATTGTGCACGGGGATATCATTAGAGAGAATTCTCCAAACAAAATACAAAATTATGGGCTGAACTTTGATACTCTAGAATTTTTCCTCACTTTTTCTATCTTTTTGTTGTTAGAAGATTTAGGTTTTCCTTTGTTCTCCAAGGTATTGATTCAATGATACCCAGTCTTCATCGTGTAGTTTCCTTTGGGATCAACCATCCACATTATCATATCTTTCTCTTCATGGTTTCCTATAGGAATTATAGAATTATTTCCATAAGGAATGAAATTCTTTTAAATGAAAGGTAGGTTGCAGTTAAGACACCCTAAATCAAGTATGTCCATAACCCAAAACACATTGGAATCTAATGGTTTATAAGTTAGGATTTTAAAACATCCTTGGTAGGATATCCAAGGATCCTCTCACACTTTTGTTGTTTTACCATTCCATATTCTCCAACAACAACCTTTAAGAAGGTCATCGTTAGTTTTAAAGATACTTTCCAATATGTTGTTGTCTCACTGCTTACCACCATCTTTAAAAGTAGAAGTGTTATGATAATATTTTGCTTTTAGACATTTTTGGAGGATGGAATTGTTAATTATGATTATTCTCCAAACCTGCTTTTCAAGAAGGGCATTATTGGAAGAGCTCATGCTCCTAAACCCCAAGCCCTATTTCTCTTTACTTTGGAAAATATTCTGCCATTTCGTCCAACATATTCCTCTAGTATTATTATTGTGATCATACCAATAGGATCTCATGATCCTTTAAATCTAATCACATAGAGTCTTGGACAATTTGAAAACACTAATAACATAATTTGGGATAGTCTGAATGATAGTTTTGATCAACACTGCCCTTCCACCATAAGATAAATATTTTTGTTTCCACCCAGTTATCCTCTTCTTGATCCTGTCTAATATAAATTGAAATTCCTTCCTCTTAGATCTTCCCAATTGAATGGGAAGACCCAAGTAAGAAACCAACTTATTTGTCCTTTGAATAGACATCCACTTGCATATATGGTATTTAGTTTACTCCTTTACTTTGCCATTAAAAATCATGGTAGATTTTTGATAATTTATCAGTTGGCCTGAAGCTCTTTTGTAATCTCTAAAGATCTTGTAAGGTTCCTCGACTTCCAGTTCATTTTCAATACAAAAAACCAAACTGTCATCTACAAAAAAAAGGTGAGTGATGGTTGGGGCTTTCCTAGCAATAGCCAATCCATAAATAGACCATTTCTCTTGGTTTTTTATAAGTTGCTCAAAAAGAACCTCAACACAAAGGATAAACAAATACGGGGAGATGAGGTCTCCTTGCCTAATGCCTCTACTAGGTCTGAAGTAATTAGTAAGAGAGCCATTGATAAGGATAAAGTAGGAAACAATGGAAACACATTTCATGATAGTTTTAATCATATTATTGGAAAATCCCATGATGTTAAGAGTGTTCTCTATAAAGTTCCACTCAAGCCTATCATAAGTCGTTTACATATCAAACTTCATTCCCATATATCCTTTTTTTACACTAGAACTTTTATTAAGAGTATGTAAGGATTCATAAGCCATAATTATGTTGTCAATTATGAGCCTTCTAGGGACAAAAGCATTCTAGAAAGGCTGAATTATGTTGTTGAACATATGTTTAATTCTAGGTTTCATATCTTTTTTAGTCATGTATCTTAATCTTGGGGTTCATTTTGATCCCTTAACTTTAAAAAGGTCCATAATGGAACCTTAACTCTTCAAAAATTATTATGTAAGTCCTTTTCATCTAATTAGCAAACAATTTGGGATCGATTTTTGAGTTTTTCTGTCACTAATAAGACAAAAAGACTAATATGGAACGTTTCGAAAAGTTAAGGGACCAATATGGACCTTTTTTAAGTTAATGGACCAAAATGAACCCTGAGGTTAAGATACACGACCAAAAATGAAATTAAGCCTTAATTTTATTAGCAATAACCTTAGTGATGATCTTGAGATTAGAGCGGATGTTAGGTTTACTAACCTTAGGTATAAGACAAATAAAAGTATCATTGAGTTTAGACACATTATCATCGTTGTTTAGAATGTTTAAAGCTAATTCAGTAACATGTTCCCTAACTATGTCCCAATAGCTCAGGTAGAAACAAGCAGGGAGTCCATCGGAACCTAGAGAGGCTGATCATTTCATTTGGTTGATAACCTCTATAATCTCATTTACATTGAACTGTCTTTGCAAGTTTTCCTTCATGGCATGATCAATTCTATTACTAACCACACTATAGATGTTATTGCTATGTTGGTATCTATTGGAAGTGAAAATGTTCTTGAAGTAAGAAATAATTTTTTTTGCTATGTCCTGCTCATCATTGTAGTCTCTGCCATCACTACTCAAAATCTGACGAATATAGATGTTTGCCCTTCTCTAACTAGCTTTTAAATGAAAATATCTAGTATTTTCATCCCCCCTCTTTGATACATTCACTCTTGAATCTTTGATTCCACCAAACCTCTTCAAGATTGAGGGTATTTTCCACTTCATCTTATTAATACTTCATAATTATATATGTTTTCAATTTATAAATGTGCTTCTTCTCATTTAATAATATGAAAAATATTCTATTAGAATAATGAGAAAGTATATGATCGCAAATGTATCATTATATAAATGAACAAGAAGTTATATATTAATTATATCTTTCAAAGTTTAAAGTGCACAACATCAAAGTTATTTGTTTTTTAATCTATAGACAACAGTTTTTATGTGTTGCTTATTAAACACCATAGTCTTTTCCTTTGTTTTAGTCATAGTTATACGTGTGTTTTGTAAATGGAATTATAGATTAAGCTACGATTTGCATATGTTGCTTATTAATAACCGTTTCCTTTTCACATGTTTCAGGGAAGGTTACTTTATGTTGCTACTTAAAAACCGCGGCTTAAAATTTCAACTAAAACCGTGGACTTTTGATATTTAAGGCGACAATGTTCAAATTTCGCGGGTAGAAATAAAGAAAATGCCCTCTAAAGGAATAGGCAACGGCCGTTTATTCCATGCATGCAAAACTATCCCATAAAGCTTTAGGCTAAAATTATTACACTTTAGGCCGCAATTTTCCATTGTTTCCAAAAGTCATCTTTGTTGTAGTGGCGGTGTCATAATTCTATTCATAAACCAGAAATGGATGTAATTGGTGAACTGAACCTTTTCAACATGTGATGCTGATCTATGTTACGGTGACATAAAAGGGATCTGCATGTTTAGTACTCAAACGCCAAAGTCAGTTCTAGATTCAAGACAAATATCATGAGAAGTGGAGATCCGAGAATGTACCTTGTTTCTTGTGTGGACTGACTTTATACTTTTAGGTCGAGTGAAGTGAATTTGAGATGAATTGGATCCTAGATATTTAAACCTTTGGTCAGCTGCCGCATGACAATCTTTAACAATGATGATTACATTTCCTCATGAGAAATATTTAAGAATCATTGATCTATAAACGAAGTGGTAATTTCAAAATTAGAACTTTGATGATAGCGTCCAACTTATTAATATTAGTTTTTATCAATTTAATTAAGATTTGTGGACAATTTAAAAATACTTTAAGTGATAAGAAAAAGTTTTTTAAAAAATAAAGGTTTAAATAATCGGTTGATATCGGTAACTTGACATCTTTTTGTTTTGCATTCTTATATATATATATATATATATATATATATATATATATATATATATATATATATATATATATATATATATATATATATATATTGGATAAAATCTTTAAATAATTTTTAATTTCATTTGATTTTATTCTCGAAAAATAAATTTTGTAGAAAAATTTGTAGGTGTAACAATTTTTTTCTTCAAATTTTAACTTTAAGAATTAAAATCAAATTTAATATTTATAGATTAATTAAAAAAAACACAGACAAAAGAAACACAAAAACTTTCATAAATTAATTTATTATAAAAGCCGGAATAAATATATAGCGCAACGAAGTACTTAAAAGTACAAAAGAAAAAGTTAACAAATAAAATGATAAAGCACGATGAGAAAATAATTATTCATGGAAATAAAAATAAATTAGGTTTTAGAATAAGTGTCCTAAAAGTAAAAGACATGCTTAAAAATATTTTTTGAAAATTGAATAATAAATGTCAATTGAATCTGATTTAAATTGAGAATCGACCAATTTGTCTTGGTTGATTTCAAGCTCATTTAAACCACAAGTTGATTCAATAGAATTGAATTGTAGTAGGTTCAACTAGCTTTTATTATTATATCTATATTTTTTATCATTATAAATTATTTAAACATATTCTGTATTCTATTTATAAGAAAATCTCAAACCTTTTAAAATGTATTTGTTATTTAAATATTTCTTTACACTCATTAAACTTTAAAAAATAAATATTAGTAGGTTTATTTAATTTCATACATGTATATTTGTAAAAATATTTAAAAAATTATAATTTTCATGTTTTTTTAATATCTCTAAAATAATTAAAATTCCCAGTAAAACTGGAAGAAGAATTCATAGAAATCTATGAGTTTTCTTCAAATTTTAATAAAAATTAAAATCTAATAAAAAATTCAAGATTTAAAAAATTTATAAAAAAAATGCAAGAAAGAAAAACAAAAACAAGTAAATATCTATTTGATATCACACCGTCTATGTTTAAAAATTGTATATATATATATATACCCCTAGTTACAACCAGTATCTTCCACCTAAACCCATGACAATGTTACCAAGTCTGCACCTCATCCTTCTCCCATTAATCATCTATCAAACCACCTCCTTTGCCTCTGCGGTTGATCCCACACAAGGTTTCACCCAACTTCCATTAGACAACTCAAACTTCCAAATTCAAAAGCCTTACGACGTCTCAGTAAACCAACGTTACGCCTTTACAAATGGAGTCCACAAATTCTGGATATACCCTACAGACAAGCCTTTCATGTCTGGCAGTAACACACAACCACGAACAGAGATTCGAATCACTGTAAGCAAAAACTCCATCTCACCAAATATACCGTTTTTTTGTTGTTGTTTTGTTTATATATTCCAAGTTACATTCATCACTTCACTTTGTATTTCTGTTTCCAGGGATACGATTATACATCTGGTATATGGCAGTTTGAAGGGTATGGTTATGTTCCAAGTGGCACAAGCGGGGTTTGTATTATGCAAGTGTTTGGTGGAAGTTCTACTGCGACAACGTCACAGCTTAGAGTATATGATGGTTCGTTAACTTATTATAGATCTCCTGTTTTGTCTGCAAATATCTATAATAGGTGGTTCAGAGTGAATGCTATTCATGATGTTGGTGCTAACAATGTTAAGATATATATTGATGGGGATCTTAAGTATAATGGAGATGGTCGTGGAGCTGGTACTCACTACTTCAAGATTGGGGTTTATGTACAGAATGATCCTTCCGGTTACATGGAGTCTCGTTGGAGGGATATGAAGGTTTTTAAGAAATAGTGTGTTTTTGTGTTTGGTTTTAATTAGTACTGAGTAAAATGAAATAAGACACGGTAATGGAAACTAAATAAGGATTTGTTTCATGTTGTCTGTGTTGCAGATATAAGGAAATACTCTTGTATTGTTAAGTATTATAGCACTGAAATGATAATAATAAGAGTTATGTTTAAGAGTACTGAGAGTGACTAAAAAAGAACCGGGAATTAGTGATTAAAACCAGTTCTTTATTCACGTAATTGATGCAATAATTGGTGGGGTGTATGTGAATTGTGATCATGAATAATGGAATTGAACGAAAGCTATAGTTTGAGTTAAGCAGCCAGGTTTTTTTGACACTAGAAATGTGACTTTTTTTCATAGAAAACTTGAAAGTTGAAACCGTCATTTTCAAGTTTCTTGGTTTTTGATGGGTATTAATGAGTGTCTTGAGACTACTTGAAAATTATTTTGTAGTCTTCTTTCTAAGCGGTTGTTTATGTGGAGTCATAATAAGTACAGCCGTTTGGAGGACAGGTAGTCCTGCTTAACTCAATTATTAATTCGATCTCCATTTTTTCTATCCCTTTTAAAAAATGTCTGTTAGGGAGAAAAGAGAGTCTAAGATGCTTGATTTAATGGTATGATGTCGGTAAGTCTAAGGGGAGAGGTGAGTTGGGTGTTTCGGAATCTTCGTCCGGTGAATCTAGCTATATTAGGTAAATGGCAACGGAAGCCGGTCTTTGCCGAACCGTGGCGTGATATTCTTTCTCTTGAGTATGAGACTCATGTTGTCTCCTCCTTCAGAGGTAGTCTAGTTTTTGAGCTTCTTATACCTATTGAAAATATGTCTTTTTAGGTTCTAAGCATAATGTTTTCTTTGATTGGTTTGTGGATGATCTACACAGTAAAATGGGGTTAAGCTCCTCACTTCTCTTTCAGAGGATCCCTGGATGGGGATCTCCCCTCTTATGGATAGATTCCCTACGTTTTATCGTATCACAAGTCAAGTAGAGATGAAGGTGAGGGATATCTGTCTTTCGGTTAATGGAGTCAAACCTTTAGTGGAGACGAGTCCTTTTTATTTGGGAGCAAGGATTGGTTTCTAACCTCCTTTTCGCGGCAAATGAATCTCTTATCATATAACATAAGAGGGAGTGGAATTTCAGCTAAACTGAATTCTATTAGGAGTTTGATTATTTCAGAGAAGATTGATATTTGCATGCTGCAAGAAACTAAGATCTTAATCGGGGAAGATACATTGGTCAAATCTCTATGGAGTAATAAGGAAGCGCATTGGTCGGAAAAAAGGCTAGCAGTAGATCTTGTGGAACGTTAACGGTGCGGAATTTGGATCTTGTTCAAGCATCTATTTGTTTCGAAGGCAAATGTTTCATTAGAGTCCTCTTAAGCTAGAAAGGTCCACCTATCTTCCTAGTGAATGTTTACTATTATTGATGTAGATCATCCAAAAATAAAATGTGGGCAAATCTTCTAAAGCTTAAAGTTAGTTTCCCAATCGAGGAGTGATGTGCGTGGCGAAATTTCGACGCCATCAAAAGAAAGAATGAAAGGAAAGGTCAGAGGGCTCAAAAAAACAACTTGGAACTTGGAATTAGCGAAATTTGTGGATTTTATTGATGAAATGGACTTCGTGGATCTTCCGGCAGTGCTAAATAAGTTCACCTGATTTAATGCAGCCAAGAATTCCATCAGCAGGCTGGACCATTTCCTCATCTCCGAAAGGCTTGTAAAAAAATGGAATCTTAGAGGACAAGTGATTGGAAAGAGAGAATTTTCGGACCACATCCTATTATGATCAAAGTGAGTAATCTTAACTAGGGGCTCAAGCTTTTCAAGTTTTTCTCAGCATGGCTTGACCACCCATATTTTCTTAAATTCGTTGATCGTATTTGGTCCTCTACTTCAATAAAAGACAATAAGTGGTTTATTTTCAAAGAAAAGCTTAAGTTTCTGAAAAACAAACTTTGAGTTTAGAATATGGAGGTTTTCGGGAAGAATGTCATAGGTTTGAATGATGCAATTGAGGATCTAAATAAACTAGATCAAGTAGCAATATATGATGGAATTGCTTAGGATTCTAATTTGGATGCAAAAAGGCTTGAGGCCCAAAACCAGGTCTGGCGAAACCTCAGGTGCAAGAACTCCATGATCATGCAAAAATCAAGGTGCACGTGGTTGCAAGATGGGGATAGTAATTCCAAATTATTCTTCTCCTTCATGAAGTCCCGTTTTAGAAGGAACGATTTATCCGTCCTAAACTCTGGAAGTAATCTTATTGAGGACCCTAACGATATTAAAACTTTGGTTATTAAACATTTCCAAGATTGGTTCAAAGAACCTCATCGTTTGCACCTAAATCTTGACGGTGTGGATTTTGGCACCTTAACTCATGAGGATGGTGTGGATTTAGAGATATATTTTTCACTGCAAGAATTGAAAGATGTGGTTTGAAGCTCAGAGGGGGGAAAAGGACCTGGCCTGAACGGATTTGGATTATAATTCTATAAGGCTTATTAGAGTTTCATCAAAGAAGATTTATTTGCTTGTGTCAATGAATTCTTCAATTACAGTCATTTTCCCAAAGCTTTTGTTTCTTCCTTCTTAACTTTGATTTCGAAGAAAGCGAATCCTCAAAACTTCAACAATTTTCGACCGATTTCCTTAATTAATAGTATCTACAAAATCATCTCGAAGTTGTTGGCTGTCAGGTTCAAGAAGTTCATTCGTAAGATCATATCTCACAATCAAACTACTTTTCTTGAGAATATGTACATGTTATATGGTGTTTTTCTTGTGAATGAATTGATCGATTATGCAAGAAGGCATAACAAAGACACATTCTTTTTCAAAGTTGATTTGGAAAAGGCTTTTGACTCAATTACTTAGGAGTACTTGGTTTATCTTCTCAAGCGTATGAAGTTTGGTTCCAAATGGATTAGCTGGATTAGTGCATGCACCACTAACAAATTACTTTCGATCTTGATCAATGGAAGCCCCTCAATGGAGTTTAAGGTGGAATGGGGGTTGCTCCAAGGTGGCCCATTGTAGCCATTCATTTTCATCATTGCTCCAGAGGGAATTGCAGGTCTTTTGAGAAATGCTCATTCCTCATCCTACTTCTCTCAGTTCTTAGTTGATGATAACTTGGGTTATGATTTGTTACAATACGCTGATAATACTATCATCATGAGCAAAGCTTGTTGGGAAAAAATATGGACCAACGAGGAGGTACTTAGAGGATTACAATTGGTATCAGGTTTGCACATTAATTTCCACAAAAGGAAGATCTTAGGTTTCAACGTTAATTCGATCTTTTTGCAAGTTGCATCTGCTTTCTTGCACATGCTATAAATCTGTTTCCTTTTTCTGTACTTCGTATCCCTATATGTGCTAATCCTCATAGGTTTTCCATGAGGGATCCTATTCTCGTTAAGCTTTATAACAAGTTGTCTTTGTGGAAAAGAAAGAATGTCTCCTTGGGTGATAGAGTAACCCTTATAAATATCGTCTTGAACTCAATACCTCTATTCTTTTCGATTAATAAAGCACCAAAATGGGTCATCAATGAGATAATCAGAATTCAATGTGAGTTCCTTTGGTGTGGGGTGTGTTGCGGTGGAAATAGGATAGCAAACTATTAATTAGCTTGAATCACAATTCTTAATTCACAACCGCTCTTTGATTTATCCGAAGGAAAAAGTCAAAAGAGGAAAAACCTATTCTTGCATCGTAAGCACAATGCGGGGAGATACCTAGGTAAGGGGTTGGTTAAGCTTAGGGAAGATACTAGCACCCTAAACTTCTGTAGTACTCTACAGGAACCTTTTGTTTATTGTATGTCTTTTTATTTTTATTATCTGTTTGGAATATGTATTGAGCTAAAGGATAGAGTGACCTAAAAGAGACCTAAGGGTTAGTCCTAAGTTTACTCGGCAAGACGTCGCATCTTGTGCCTACATATCCTAACGGGGATGGAATCAGAGTAATTGCAGTTCCCCTCGTAAGGGAGGTTAGAAACGTCTTGAATGTGGTCAAGGTTTCAATGGGGAATAAACATATCTTAAGGACACGCTTACGGGGAGTGCGGAGACTCCAATATCTACGTTGAATTTGTTAATTAAAATTAGGGTTGAAATTATTAGGGATTCCACGGCGGGAAGCCCTACAACAGAGTACGACGACTCTTTGACCTAAAGCTAGGGTAAAGGGCATTTGGGTCCGCGGCGGGACGCCTAAGCTGATTAGGGTTTTGAAACATTCAAAGGGTAAGGCTATTGACTCGGTGGTCAAACGGCTAGACCTAATTCCTTCGGAAGGGAAAATAACGGTAAAACATGCAAACATGGCAAAATATTATATGGCAGAAATAAAGTGCTGAAAGTAAAGAAAGCTGTCACGACGATCATTCGCGTAAATTACAAATCCCAAAAAAATGCAAAATAAAATAAACCGCGACCATGGCCTCGCGTGAATTACATCCATGGAACAAAATAAACTGAATAAATATTAATCGGAATTTAAGCATGATCTGAGGAGAAACACAGAGAACATTAGTGAAAAGTTAGACAAAAATCAACGGCAAAAATGAAACTGCTAAATTGAAAGAGAAAAATACAATTTTTGAATTTTGTTATGGTTTTATTATTATTTTAAGGAAAAACCCATGTCATATTTTTAATTATTTTACAAAAAAAAAAAAGATCTATTTTAATTTTAATTTTTGCATTTTAACGATAAGAAAGAAAATTATTTTTTATTTGGAAAAAGAGCTAATTCTTAATTTAAAACAAGGATTTCTAACAAGTGGACCTTTTATCCTCACCATTAATCTAACTTTAACCAACGACTCATATTGCTAATGAAACATTTTTTAAAAGCTAGTAAATTAATAATAATAACTACAGGTTATTGTTAAAACATGTTAATGGTATAAGGATATTTTTTACTATAAATTACTAAAACAAATTAGTTACAATAAACCTATATAAAAATCTACAAACTACTTGAGGAATCCCAGTTATTAAACCCCTACTAATTTTCCAATATTAATATTTTAAACAAATAGCGTTTATTATAATAAAACAATGAGTAAAACAAAAGAAAAGTGGAAGATAGTGAAAGACAGTAAAACAGAAACAGATTAAAAGGCTAGGTTGTCTTGGTTAGGGTTTGACAATCCTTTTTCCTCTTCTTCACTTCCTGCATGTGTGCATCGCAGCCATGGACGCTTTTCCGAAAGCTTCTTTCCCCTTCTTTTTCATTGATGCATGCTCCTATTTCTTCTTCAATTCACTATACCTAAACACGAAACATAAAGAAATCATCCGGAAATTAGTAATGACCGAAAATCTATACCTGTTGATGGTGAAGAGCGGCCGGTGATGAGAACTTTCTAAGGCCTCTGGCTGCGGCTTCGACGGTGACGGTTCGATGGCTTTCCTTTGCTGGGTTTTGCGCCGTTTCCGTTCGGATCCTCTTCTCTTTCGTGTGGTGATGATAATGAACTCAGAAGAGTTTCTGAGCCTTCACTCCTACTTGCGTCGTCGGATCGTTATTCTCAAGGTTTGCTTCTTTTTCTTTCTCCGTTTAGGATCCGAGGTGATGATGAAGGAGCGGAGGCTCCTCTGAACCTCTGTTGTTGTTGAGCCGTTGCGGCGAGTTCTTCTCTTCGATCCCCCCTTTTTTGAAGAACCATGTGAAACTCTTATACTTTCGTTTGATGGGCTTGGACGATTTTGCGATGCCGTTGCGAACTTAACGCCTCTTCTCAGGAGATATATTGGTGCTGAGTTTGACAGGATCTTGTGTGGTTTTCTAAAGTTTTTTTAGATTTGCTTGCGTTGGTTTGAACTCTTGCTGGAATGTTGTTGCTTTTTTTTCGGAAAAATAATATTGCTTGGATTGTTGAACGGATCCAGTGGATTTGAAAACTTGTTAATTAAACCGGTTCGATGGACTGGCTTTCTGAACTGTTTTTCTGAACCGGTTTCTGAATTGGTTTTGTTTGAACTATTTCAGCTTGTTGGACTTTTTGTTGGAATTGTGTTTTTTCCTCGGACGATTGGAGTTAAGGTCCCATTTGGGGCAAACCGTCCTCCTGAGAAAAATCACTTCTCAAACCGGCTTTTCAAATAAGCTCTTTTCTGTATAATCTCTTTTTGGCCAAGCAATCTCAAAATGCCATTTTCCTCTTCATCTTTCGGTGCCTTTCGATAAGAACAAACATCTGCCCTGTTCTGGCCGAGGTCGCGAACCGGACCCCCGATGATGATATCTCTGAGGGTGTCAAATTAACCGATTCAAATTACTTGTTTTGCTCATTTTGCAGGTTTGAAGAGATGTCAGAAAAGTCGGAGAATCGGAGCGAATAGAAATCGGACAGTTTAGTAACTTAGGAATTTTATGATTCTTTTTGTAGAAAATGTACTTTATTATTTTTGTAATTTTATGTATTATTATTTTTGTGTAAAGAATTAATAAAAATTCCTTATTTTGTGGAAAATTATTATTATGATTATGCAAAACAAAATGAAAACCACTGCATATGCTGTTTGTTTAAAATTGGAAATAGAATTAAAATAAAACTATGAAATAAAGTTATATTTTTTTTTAAAAATGAAGTTATCTAAAATGAAATGAAAACTTAAAACGGGATTAGTTATTTTAAAATGAAATAAACTTAAAATGAGATGATCTATTTTTTTAAAATGAAATGAAATATAAAATAGAATTAAATAAAATTAATTTAAAATAAAATGACGGTACAATGCAATATGGTTATCCGACTAGCTTCGCTTCCGACACCATTTCCGATTAAAATCTCCCAACCAGATCAAACAAACCAAAGTTCCTGATTACAGCTCAAAATTCAAACTTGACGGCCGGCTGTGAACAAATGACCGTTTTGCCCTTCATAAGCTAAAGAGCGCACCACGCGATATTTCCTGCAAAAATTGTTGGTGCAAAGGTAGAATGAATGGAAATATTCTATTAAGAGAATGACGGCTACAAAACATGATAAAAGTTACAATGATTGTCACCCTATTTATAAGCTAAAACTAGGGTTACTAGAATAGGATAAAATACTAAAATACCCTCTAACAAACTTAGGGGCTAAGAAAATAGTACAACTAATAAATATGAATTACTTCTAATACCATCCCTTAATTCATATTCCATCAAAACTTGTAACACCAATTCCATCCCTTAATCTGAGAAATTGATCAGTCTTGATAGCTTTCGTCAGAACATCTGCCAACTGTTTCTGAGTGCTGCAGTGTACAACTTCTAACACTCCGCTCTGAACTTGATGTCTCAGAAAATGATACTTGGTCTCAATGTGCTTGCTTCTCCCATGCAACACTGGGTTTCTGGCAAGATTGATTGCAGACTTGTTGTCAATCATCAGCTTCAGAGGTTTGTTTACTTTAATCTTCAGATCCTGCAATAGATTCAGAATCCACACAGCTTGGCATGCAGTAACAGCACCTGCAATGTATTCAGCTTCACAAGTTGACAACGCCACAACAGGTTGCTTCTTGGAACACCAAGAAATGGGACCTCCCAGAAATTTGAATAAGTACCCAGATGTACTTCTTCTGTCAACTCTGTCTCCACACCAATCAGAATCTGAATAACTCAGAAGTTCTGACTCATCCTTTCTTCCAGAAGAAAATAATACTCCATACTTCAGAGTTCCCTTGATATACCTCAGAATCCTGACAGCAGCTTGATAATGGGACCACTTAGGTTTACTCATGAACCTACTAACCATCCCAACTGAATAGCAAATATCAGGTCTGGTATTGCACAAATACCTCAGAGAACCAACCAACTGTTTGAAGGTTGTAGCGTCCACATCCTTTCCATCAGAGTCAGAATCCAGTTTCTGATTTGTATCAGAAGGTGTGACAGCAATTTTACAATTCTTCAAATTAAATCTCTTCAGAAGTTCTAATTCATACTTGAGCTGATGCAAAATAATACCTTTCTTAGAATATCTGAACTCCATCCCTAGAAAGTATGTCATTTTGCCTAGATCAGTCATTTCGAATTCATTCATCAGAACTTTCTTGAACTTGGCTATCTCCTGTTCAGAACTTCCAGTCAGCAGTATATCATCAACATATAAACATACCAGAGTCATATTTCCTTCAGAAGTATGCTGAACATAGACACCGTACTCCATCTCACATTTCTGGAAGCCTTGCTTCTTGAAAAATGAATCAATCTTCTGATTCCAAGCTCTAGGCGCTTGTTTCAATCCATATAGAGCTTTGTATAATCTGTACACCATCCCTTCCTGATTCTTTTTCAAAAATCCAGGAGGTTGTGACACGTAAACTTCTTCTTCTAATGGACCGTTCAGAAATGCAGATTTTACATCTAAATGCATCAGAGGCCAATTCCTGTTAGCAGCTATTGCAATCACCATTCTGATTGTTTCATGTCTTGCTACAGGTGCAAACACTTCAGAGTAATCCAGCCCAGGTTTCTGTAGAAATCCTCTGGCTACCAACCTTGCTTTATGTTTGCCAATTGAACCATCTGGCTTTAACTTCTGCTTGAAAACCCATCTGACGCTGATGGCTTTCTTGTCTTTTGGAAGTTCTGTCAGCTTCCAAGTCTTGTTTCTCTCTATAGCATCAAGTTCTTCTTTCATGGCCTTCAACCAGAGCTTCTGCTTAAGAGCCTCTTCTGTACTTATGGGTTCAGAGTCTACTAACATGGCACACTGAATAACTTCTCCTTCAGAGTCTACTTCAGTGTCTTGCAGCATGTCAAATTCTGCATATCTTCTGGGGATGTTTCTGATTCTTTGTGGTCTCTGAACTTGTTCAGAGTCTTGAGCTTCAGAGTTTCTAACTTCAGATGGTTGACTTCCTCCAGAGCTTTGATCATCTTCAGGGTCTGGCATATTTCCAGAGTCTGAATTGCCACCAGAATCTGGATTACCATCAGAGTCTGGGTCATCAGAGTCTGGGTCATCAGAGTCACCTTCATCTTCTGAGTCTTCTCCAGAGTCAGAATCACTATCAGAATCAGAATCAACGACAGAGTTTACTCCAACTTCAGAAATTCTTAATTCTGACCTTTCTTCAGAAGTTCTAACATCAGAATCAGATTGAGACTTATCCCAATTCCAAACTTCTGATTCCTTCACAATCACATCTCTGCTGAATTCAATTTTATTGGTTTCTGGACAATAGAGCTTGTATGCACCTGTACTGTGGTACCCTATCAGAATCATCACTTTGCTTCTATCATCCAGCTTCTGTCTTCTGGCTTCTGGAACATGTTTATAGCAAACAGAACCAAACACCTTCAGATGACTAACACTTTGCTTATCTCCAGTCCACTTCTGCATTGGAACTATTTCCTTCAACTTCTTCGTAGGACATCGGTTGAGTACATACGTTGCAGTGGCAACAACTTCTCCCCAAAGCTTCTGAGGAAGTTTCTTCTCCTTTAGCATGCTTCTCACCATATCAAGCAAAGTGCGGTTTCTTCTTTCAGCAAGACCATTGTGTTGAGGGGTATAAGGAGCAGTAACCTCATGCTCAATTCCATTCTCCTCACAGAACTTCTGGAACTCTTTGGAGTTATACTCACCTCTACCGTCAGTTCTAAGAATCTTCAACTTCTGACCACTCTGATTCTCAGCCTTCATTCTGAACTTCTTGAATTCATCAAACACTTCGTGTTTAAACTTAATAAGGGATACCCATGTCATTCTTGTGAATTCATCAACAAATAACACAAAGTATTTATTCCCTCCAATCGATGCTACTGGAAATGGACCACACACATCAGAATGTACAACTCCCAAGCCATGTTTTGCTCTTGGAGCAGTTTCTGACGCAAATGGCAATCGTGGTTGTTTTCCTTCCATGCAAACTTTGCATGACTTTTCAGGCTTCTTAATTGCAGGAATTCCATGTACCAACTTCTTTGAGTTCAGATGTTTTAAGCTTCTGAAATTCAAATGACCAAATCTTCTGTGCCACAACTCACTCTCCTTCTCAGCACTTGTTGCACTAAGACATTCTGAGTTTGCAGTTCTGACATTCACCTTGAATGTTCTATTCCTTCCCTGTTCTGACTCCATAATCAACTTCTGATTGCAGTCATACAGCTTCAGAAGATTGTCCTTCATGGTAACTGAAAAACCTTTCTCAATTAATTGTCCCACACTCATCAGATTGCTTCTGATGCCAGGTACATACCACACGTTCTGAATCAATGTTGTTTTCCCATTGTTCAGAATCACTCTGACATTTCCCATACCTTCTGCATTAAGATATTTGTCATCAGCACATCTGATCTTTGTCCTCTTTTCAGAGTCAAAGTCAACCAGCCATTTCTTGTTTCCAGTAAGATGATTTGAACAGCCAGTATCCATATACCACCAGTCTATCAGATCCATATCATCAGATTCAGAGGCCATCAATAGCACAGATTCGTCATCAGAACTTCTGGCTATATTTGCTTCTTCTGATTTTCTCTCCTTGTTTGACCAACAGTCTCTAGCAAAGTGACCAAACTTCTTACAACAGTAACATTGAATCTTCTTCTTGTCATACTTCTCTTTTCCCTTCTGAGCATTCTTTTGTCTATCAGAGGTTGAGCTTTCTGACTTCTGACCACCATCAGATCTTCTCCTGGCTTCTGACTGCTTCTGATACCTCCTATCAGAAGTTGCTTTCAGAGCCTGCTGCTCTACTTCCCTTTCAGAAGTTCTCTCAGTCAAACGCAACTCTTGCGCTTCTAGACTGCTTTGCAGCTCTTCAATTCTCATGGTGCTCAGATCTTTGGAATGTTCTATTGCTACCACAATGTAATCAAATTGAGAGGTAAGTGATCTCAATACCTTCTCCATGATTGTTTCTTCAGAAAGAGTTTCTCCACACGCTTTCATCTCATTAGTGATCAGAATCACTCTAGAGATGTATTCAGAAACTTTCTCATTATTCTTCATGTTGAGATTCTCATATTGCTTTCTCAGGGACTGAAGCTTCACCTTCTTCACTGATGCGTCACCACCATAACATCTAACCAGTGTATCCCACGCAGCCTTTGCTGTCGTTGAATCTGCAATCTTCTCAAACACATTTACATCAACACATTGATGAATGAAGAACAATGCTTTCTGATCCTTCTTCCTTACTTCCTTCTGCGCGTTTTTCTGTTCATCCGTCGCATCTGTTGCTACCGGAATATAACCATCCGTGACAAGATCTAGAACATCTTGAGCACCGAACAGTACACGCATTTGGATCATCCAACGATTCCAGTTTTTACCGTCAAATACTGGAAGTTTGGTGTTCATGTTGCCGTTTTCGTTCATCTTTCTACCTTGCACAGTACACTCAGATTTCTCACACAGTGTTTCCCAACCCACAGAATTAAAATTCTGATCAGATTTTGTTCAAGATTCAACACGAATCTGAGAATCAAAATCAAACACACAAGACCTCACGTTCACTCGTGTTTCCCGTGTTTCCCAATGAATCCGAACCGGAGCTCTAGATACCAATTGTTGGTGCAAAGGTAGAATGAATGGAAATATTCTATTAAGAGAATGACGGCTACAAAACATGATAAAAGTTACAATGATTGTCACCCTATTTATAAGCTAAAACTAGGGTTACTAGAATAGGATAAAATACTAAAATACCCTCTAACAAACTTAGGGGCTAAGAAAATAGTACAACTAATAAATATGAATTACTTCTAATAAAAATCAACCAACTATAAGAACTTGTTAGTAACTAGTTAAATGCAAAAATGTAACAGAATGCGAGATGATTCGACTAATCTTAGGGCAAAATTTGGGGTATTACAGGGTGGAAAATAAGAAACATATCAATTGGGTTTATTGGGCCTCCATCTGTAAGCCAAAGTTAGAAGGAGGTTTCAAAATCAAGAACTGCGAGCTTTTCAATTTGACATTGCTTGGGAAATGGGCTTGGCGAATTCTTTTTGAGCAAAATTCTATTTGGCATCCGTTGTTACAATTCAGGTATGGAGATATAAAAGCTTTTGTGTTGGATCACTCTTGGAATCTTAGCTGCAAAAACACTCCTTATGGTGACGAGACCTCAGGCAATATATTGGTTTAGTCGAGGAGGAATTTGGTTGGTTCGATAACAATATTTCTTGCAAATTGGGAAGTAAAAATGAAATTTACTTTTGGAAGAAGAAGTGGTGTGGGGACATTCCTTTCAAGCTCCTTTTCTCGGACCCTTTAAAAGTAGTTCAAGCCCCCAAATGAAAAATAAATGAAGTAGGTTCCTAGCTACAGGGAAAGTGGGTCCGAAAGTTTTGTCACTTTGTAGGTTTAAATGTTGTTTTTGTAGGAAGGGAGTACATGGAGCTCGTTGATATTCTAGTTAACATAACTCCAATTTATGACTCAGCTGATGCATTTGTGTGGTGGCGAGACGCCCATGGGCTCTTTGTTAAATCAGCCTATGCAACTCTAGTAAATATCTATGTTGACGGTCTCCCTTTAGAAGAGAACAAAGATAAAGCGTTTAAACTGTTGTGGTCCTCTAACATACCTAGCAATATTCAAGCCTTCGTCTGGAGATTGATCCTCAACTGGATGCAAACAAGGGATGAATTGTCAAAGCGTTAAGTGTTATTGGGGTAACATGATCTTGTGTGTCTGCTGTGTTTGGGGCTTGAGGAATCACACCTTCACCTCTTTCTCCTATTTTTAGGTTCTTTCTCAGTTTAGCTCACTAATTTAAGATGGATTAATATGTCTATGGTATCTTGCAATGACTCTCTGGTGGACCATATGCTCGGTTTTAACGCCTAGGTGAAAGGAAGGAATGCCAAGAAATTCAAGCTTTTATTTTGGATGTCTACCATGTGGTCAATTTGGCTCATGAGGAATGGAAACTTGTCAAAAGAGGAGCACAAAGGTGCAAATGATATTGTTCTACTTTCTAAAACTCTATCGTGAAATTAGTTAGGTGCTAGATCCTTAGGGCCTTTGGACATTGATAAGAATGCATGATTTTCTTTCCGTTACCTACTTTTGTTTTGTAATTGATTTTTAATCGACTCGTTTTTGGCGGGTTCAACCTTGTTCCTCGTCTTGTATTTAAATTAAGCACCCCCAATTTTCTTTGTTTAGAAGAAAAAAAGTAAAATCATATAAAAATCTATTAACTAATAACGTTGATTTTTTTGTTGTTATTTTACCTTTGTCATATATAAAGTTTGAACTTTGTATTTAAAATTACATAATGATCAAATATAAAATATTTAATTATTAAATAATTAAAAAAGTCATACGAATATTGTATATGTAATTAAAATTTGAACTTCAAACACATTTCAATATGATAAAGTAGATCAAATATTTTTGTTTTAATATCTAATTAAAAAGTTGTCTTTTTTAGTCATATAATGGAGTGCAAAAGAGTTGATTACTTCAACACCCTGGTGATATACATAAATAAAATGAAAAGTTACAAAAATAAAATGGTATCTTATAAAATCCTTATAATGAGTAAATCAATGGTCATTTTATAAAATAAAATATATAAAATATTAATAAAATTATTAATGAGATTTAATATTTGTTTAGTTCATATAGAAAAGTCTCAGTCACCGTCATATTCAAATCTTCTGTTGCATAGAAATGGGAAAAGAAAAAGAAAAAAATTAGAATTGTGTGGTTTTGGAGATAACCTTGTGAGAAGGTAAATGAAATCAACTAAAGCTATGTGATAGCGATTGTTTTGACAAACAAGTGTCATTTCTGCACTTGTTTGGAATGGATTATTGAGGGATCGAAATCCTTAAGGTGAGGAAAATTTCTTTTTATTTTGCTAGTACTTAAGAATGAAGGGTTGAATATGGTCATTTACATCGATAGTTAAAAGTATCATTCAGATTTTCTTTAAATAACCATTTTTTAAAATTTAAATATTAAAATAATCTATTTTTTAAATTAATTACCGAAATAACCACCTTTTATTATTGACGCGTTAGTTGAACTGACACATCTAACTAACATTCAAAGGAGGTGTCCAAACCATTGGCGCATGCATGCAGCCAAACATGTGAATGCACAAGATGCATTGACGCATGCATATAGGCATGTGAGTGTGCACCACATGCATTGGCGCATGCATGTGCCATGTGTGTGGCGTCTAGGGCAACGACGCATGCATGTGTGCTGATCTATAAATACAATGCGTATCTCCCATAATTTTTCACACAACTTCTTATCCTCCTTCCATTTTTCTTCCATTTTCCTTCAATTTTCTTTTCTTTAAAATGTCTGAATATTCATATATTCACAAGAGAAATGCCGATTTAATCTTTTCAGCAATGCAACCTCCGATAATGATTCGACTTTGGAATACAGAAACGTTCGAACGTCTTAATAGGACCTTGAACCGTTGGTTAGATGGAGAAATTGCAGAGAGTGAAAGGATCAGAAGAGTTCAATGGTTTGATACCACATTCAAACAAAATGGAGAAGTTCGTGTATGGGTGAATATTAAGACTAATATAGATGTTTACAGGATGATGTATACTAATTACAAAATTCTTTTGATGGTTATAATAGCATATTTATGTTGTTGTAATCACATATTTATGTTGTTTATGTGTTGTATTTGTTAGTGATGGTATTTTATTTGTTGTAGTTTGTTGTGTTGTTGTTTAAGTGTTGCTTATGTGTTGTATGTGTTGTATTTGTTTGTGATGGTATTTTCTCACAAAGTTATCAGATGAAATGAATGTTGTTTTTAATATAAAGCAAAAGAGTTACAATTAAAATTATCTTGTTATGCTTGTTCCAACACTGGGACAGTTAATACGATTATGACCGGGCTGACGACATGAATTACATAATCTAACCATTTTGTTCGCCGTATCCATTTCGGTTCGAATATAGGTACTGTTTGGGCGGCCCTTTTTCTTTCTTCGCATTATTTCATTATGCCAGAGAATGTCCCCTTGATATGCATGTCAGTAATCCTCTTTTTCTACCACTAAAAAGATAATTTTGTAAACATTGCAAAGGCTTATGACTTTGTAAACGTCAGATAGTAAGTAGAATAAATCCCGTCGAACCTTTGAACATGCCGTTATGACATGGGAGCAAGGCATACGAAAGGCTTGGAACTTTCCGCAACCGCACCAACCTCTATCTAGTTTCACTCTATAGTGTCCCCTCGATATTGTTGGTGTAAGCCCTAGAGGCCAATACTTTTGGTACTTGTATCGAATTATTTAAGGCTTTTTCTTTATTATGGTTGTTTAATAAAGTCCCTAGAATAGCTAGTCCGTTTAATGTATCAAGTATGACTTAATCATGAGATCACATTAAACATAAGGACACTATTCTTAAAGTATCCATAGTCGAGCTTTATTGTGAAGTGGAATAACATTAAAGCATTAAGACTATTATGTTTGTAGACTGATGATCACATCTCATGGATCATGGATAAAGAGTTATCAAATCTTAAACATAGGTATGAATATTAAGAGTAATATTCATACCGGATTGACCCGCTGTGAGAATACTATATAAAAAGTTATGCAAAGTGTCATAAGTTATTCTCATGGTGATAATAGTGTATACCACTCTTCGACCTGAAACCACTGTGGACCCTAGATGTAGAGTCGAGTGCTTTGTTGTTGATCCAACGTTGTCCGTAACTGGATAACCATAAAGACAATTGATGGGTACTCCACAAAGCATGCTGAGGGACATGAGTGTCCTAGATGGAATTTGCCCATCCTGCGTAACAGGATAAATGTCTATGGGCCCAATATTGAACTGGACAAGGATGACACGGTCTATATCTTGTGTTCAATATAGACATAAGGGCAAAGGGGTAATTATACACCTAATTATTATCACAGAAGGACTTGTCAGATCACATGACATTTTCGTGACTTGGGTAGCAATGATGTGTTGCTAGATACTGCTCACTATTTATTATGTTAAATGCGTGATTTACTATAATTGCCAACGTCGCGAAAACCTACAGGGTCACACACAAAGGACGGATTGATGAGAGATAGAGTAACTAAGGAACATCGTAAGGTACAATGTACTTAAGTAGAATACGAAATATGGTAAGGTACCAAATACTTAAGTGATTTTGGCATATTATGAGATATGGGCCAAAATACACTTAAGTGGGCTTTTTAGCTTGAAGCCCACACAAGTGGTTCTATAAATAGAACCCTTGGGTAGAAGCATTGTCACTCAGACTCAACTCAAGTGAAGACTTGGAATTTCGTTTCCCTCTCTCTCTCTCTCTCACTCAAAGCCTTCATTCGTACCAGCTAGCACTGAGATTGAAGGAACCCGTTCATGTGGACTGAGTAGAGACGTTGTCATCGTTCAATGTTCGTGATCGCTCCGTGGATTTGTATCCAAGATTTTGATCGTTACAAGAGATCTGCACCAAAGGTTTGAATCGCCATAAGAGGTAACGATTCTATCACTGATCATGCCCATTCGTAAGGATCACTAAATGGAGAAATTTTTAAATTCCGTTGCGCCTTGGATGGCAATTCTCCTTCAGATATGCCTTCATTGTGATCCATGGACTCAACAATATTATACCAACCTTTAGTATGATCAAACACCGTGACTACATGTGTATTAGCTTTGGAAGCTTCCTCTCTAATTAATTTCATTGAAGCATCACTAAACAACTGCCCAGATTGTAACACTGAAATCCATTTGGAACGTTTGGTCTCAAACAACGCCCCTAGCCTGAAATAGGTTGCTTGCACTAAAACGGTTATAAGTAGGTTTCAAATGCCTTTGAAGACAGAGTTCATTGATTCCACACGATTTGTTGTCATGTGTGTAAGACCCCAATTTTGACCCTAAGATCCATCATGCTATCTCATCATATGCATTGGCATTGGGATCACATCTTGGTTTCCTCCTTACCCCTCACTCATTGGGTTTGCATTGGGAGAGATCACCAATCACAGTTTGATTGTACCATACTTTGTATTTTATCATTTTACTAACCAAAATACCAAAATATGCCTTTGTATATATCTAACTCTTTTGTAGGTAGGGAACATGCTCACCTTTGATCTATCAAGTTAATATCTAGGGTTTAAGACCCTCATTGCTAAGATCTCAATCAAGAATGGTCTACAAATGGCTCTAGGTATCATATATGGATCCCCATGATCTTCACATGTTATTTTGATCAAGAATTCATCAAGAGTTTGGAGTTGGTTTGCCTTGGAAACCCTATTTCATCTGGGTATCTTGTGTAACTTCTTGTAAGACCCCAATTTTGACCCTAAGATCCCTCATGCAATTTCATTATATGCACTAGCATTGGGATCACACATTGGCATCCTCCTTACCCCTCTTTCATTGGGTTTGTTTTGGGAGAGATCACCAAGCACCATGTGATTGTATCATACTTGTATATTATCATTTTTCTAACTAAAATACCAAAAATATGTCTTAGCATTTGTCTAACTCTTTTGTAGGTAAGGCATGATCCCCCTTGATCTATCAAGTTCATATCTAGGGTTTAAGACCCTCATGGCTAAGATCACAATCAAGGAATGATCCGCAATGTCTATAATCATCATATATGAGTCCCAATTATCTTTGCATGTTATTTTGATCAATATTTCTTCAAGAGTTTGGAGTTGGTTTGCCTTGGAAACCCTAGTTTGACTAGGTATCTTGAGTAACTTCTTCAACAAGGTTCTTCACCAATTGATCAAATTTCTCAAGGGAAACTTCAAAATTCATCTTCTTATGAATATATGATCTCCCATGAGCCTAAAAGGTCAAGAGAATTGCAAGTTAGCAAGTTGGTTGATGGTGGTTGGCCAGATGAATTCATCTGATCAAAACTGGGTCTCCCTAGACCCTATCTCATACAATTTTCATCATATGAAAATGATTCCAAGAGAAACATTACTCTAAATGACATTACAAACAACTTTAATGTTGAGGTCTAGATCTAGTTTTGCTTGGAAAGTCATTTTCTATGTTGAAACATTATAGGTCATTTTGTCTAAACCCTAATTTGAAAGTCAACTTCCCAAGGCCATAACTTGCTCAATTTTTATGAGATGAAACATTTCCAAGTTGCACAATCAAATTCAAGATGTCTAATTCAACTTTAATGTTTGGAGTGAAAGCTAATTCGACCTTTATGAGCATGTGATATGAGGATACATTATATGTCATTTTGGACCAATACCATTGAACAAGTGTTTTTCCTCAACTTTGAAAATGCATAAGTCTCTCATTCTAAATCCAAATGATGTAAAATTGGAGACTATTTTGAAGGTCTTTGATAGATCTACAACTTTTATGAAGATACGTTTCTCATTTGGAGCTCACATAAAAAATTAAGCAAGGTGGAATATTGAAGTATATGACTTGACACTTAGAAAATTTTTTAACATGTTGAAATTTCCAAACTTCCACCTCAAAATTCACAATGATACAAGATCCAAATGGAAAACTGTTCAACATAAGAGTTGTTCCTCTTGATCTAAGCTTTCTAAAGAGTCCTAATTCATTCATTTTGGATGAGGTTTGCTAGGGGTGCGCATGGTGTTAACAGGCCTGCATCAATTGGCAAAATCAAAACTTCAAATGACCATTTCACTTTGACTTACCAATCAAGCTTCATTCATGCTTCAGCACGTTTAAATTTGGACCTTAGTGCATTGCTTCATGGGCCTGTACACGCCCATGCAAGCATGAAAATGACATTGCCAATTTTGGAAGAAATTTCAAGTGTGCAAATAACACTTCATTTTGCTATAAATAGAGACCCTCTGAGCTCATTTGAGAGGATCCTTGCACGCCAGCTTTTCCTTCCCTCTTCAAACATGTCAAAAAAAATTCTAAGTGTCAAGCCATATGTTCACTTATTCCACCTTGGATAACTTTTTATGTGATCTTCAAATGAGAAAAGTTCTTCATCAAAGTTATAGCTCTCTTAAATTCATTCAAAATAGTCACAAATTTGACCTCATTTGGATTTAGCATGAAGGAGATATTCATTTTTTTAAGTTGGGGAAAATCACTTGTTCAATGGCATTGGTCCATAATGACCTATAATGTCTCCTCATATCACATGCATTTAAAAGTTGAATTTTCTCTTCCTCCAAACATCAAAGTTGAATTAAACATATTTAATTTGATTGTGAAACTTGAATAACTTTCATCTAATAAAAATTGATCAAGTTATGGCCTTGGGAAGCTGACATCCCAATCAGGGTTTAGACAAAATGACCTATAATCTTTCACCATACAAAATAACTTTCCAATCAAAAATATATCTAGACCTCAACATGAAAGTTGTTTGGAATGTCATTTAGAGTAACTTTTATCTTGTAATCATTCTTATATGACAAAAATTGTAGGAGATAGGGTCTAGGGAACCCCAATTTTGATCAAATGAATTCCTCTGGTCAACCACCATGAACCAACTTGCTAACTTGATATTATCTTGACTTTTGGGACTCATGGAGGATCATATATGCATAAGATGATGAAATTTGAAGTATCCCTTGAAATATTTTATCAATTGTTGAAGAAACTTGTTGAAGAAGTTACATAAGATACCTAGATAAATTAGGGTTTCCAAGGCGCACCAACTCCAAACTCTTGATGATTTCTTGATCAAAATAACATGTGAAGAACATGGGGATTCATATATGATGCTCATAGCCAATTTGGACCAATTATTTATTGAACTCCTTGCAATGAGGGTCTTAAACCCTAGATATGAGCTTGGTAGATCAAAGGTGAGCATGTGCCCTACCTACAAAAGAGTTAGATTATACAAAGACATATTTTTGGTATTTTGGTTAGTAAAAATGATAAAATACAAAGTATGATACAATCAAATGATGCTTGGTGATCTTTCCCAATGCAAACCTAATGAATGAGGAGGATGCCAAGATGTGATCCTCATGCTAATGCATATGATGAGATAGCATGGGGGATCTTATGGTCAAAATTGGGGTCTTACAACACGAGTTATAAATCAGAACCAAATAACCAACATGCAAACTCATACAGCGGAATGACATCTCTTTTCATAAATGGTAAATAGTGATGATTCCCATAAATCATCTACCACAAAATATCATTTTGGGCTCTAAGGCCACTCAACATCAAAACCAACATATCCAAATAACAAGATAAAACAAAGCACAACAATATCTCTCAACATAAAAACAAATACAAATAATACCATAAACCAAAGTGTTACATGACCAGAGCACTATAGACTACCTAGTCAAAACACAACAAGAACTAGCCTCCGAATCTAGTCCTTGTGCGAAGCACCACTATCTCTAGTACCTGAGCGATGTCGCGATATAACATCATTCCAACAGAAGGGTGAGAATTCAAATCATTATAGAAAAACATAATAATATGAAATGTATAACAAACATACATATATTATTATAATTCGTCACGCTTCATACAAACATGCATCATATCATCTTATTAAAGAATCACATGTTTACCATCATATGACATGGCTCAACAGTCCACAAGTATTCATTTATAAATACTAAACGATGTACAAAAGTCATATTTCACAACATATCAGTTTCATGTACATATTATCATCCATCATCATTTACAAATCATCATCAAATATGTATACAACTTTCACATGATTCCATAATGTATACAAGTCACCATTTCATCACATATATCACAAATATGCACTCATATCACATCAACAACACATTAATAATTCATATCAAATGGATCACCTAAAATCCACGTATATGCATATCTACCAAAATTATACCCACATAATCATATCACATAATCACATAAACAACAATTCACACCGACACGTGCGACTCAATGTGCGACTCAATGCGATATGCATGTGGATCCCATCCGTTATCATTTCCGACTTGCCGAGCATCTCTCAAATAAACTAGATAACCACCTCTAAATCTCGATTCAGCCTTAATCTTTCAAACCCCATTCGACGTTAGGTTTGGGACAAGCAAATAATCTATGCGAGATTACCCAACATTGCCTCTTTCATAAACTCATGCTAGTGTAAGTGTGCAACAACAATAAGACTCATGCAATTAAGACGATCATAAGCCCTTAATCATACATAAGCATACCACGCCCAACATTTGCACAACATACATCTAACATGACTTCAATCCCAAACAATACATCAAATAGCATTCATCATCTCATCACAACATATTAACATAAAGCAAACAAGTCAATTCATGTTATTCATCAAATTCACCAATTCACATCATCACATACATAATTTCAAGTATTATGTTTCTTCACAAAATCCATCTAAAACTATCCAATACATGTCAAACAATAGAAAACGTGTCATTCACATTCACCACACGTACAACATACATCCATATTATGATTCTTTTGATAAAATATTAATCTACTGTTATCAAAATTAACATCATGTTTTAGATAATATTCTTAGCTTCGTAACGGTCCAAACGACACCTCAAACGGAGTTACGGTTCAAAAGTTATTGAATTTACAAGTTTTTCAAAATGTTGTCAAAACCAGAAAATTTGTTGTTGCGAAAATGCTGTCAAAAACCAGAAAAACTGCTGTTGCGAAAATGTTGCTCTCCAGCATAAATTTTCATCATAAAACCATATTAATCCATCATTTTTCATGAAATAAATAGTTATACAACCTATATACATATCATATAGCAACTATTAGGATCATAGAAACAAGATTCTAAGCTCCACTAATTTTCACCAAAATCCCAAATCAACCATTTTCAAGTGAAACTCAAACATGCAATTATACACCAAATCATGTTCTATACACATACATATTCATGTAATTTAATATAGAAACATCATAGCATAACATAAACATCAATTTCATGGATTAAAACATAAACACGTGTTAGGGTTTCTCAAAAATCAAAATCCCCAAATCCTAAGTTCATGATATCTAACCCACATACATTACATATGTTTACCCATAACCACTTGAAATCCCACCCTTACCTTAGTTAAGATGAAATATATAGGTCCTTCTTCTTCTAGTTTCCTCTTCTCCTCTTTCTCTTCTCTTCTATTCTATTCTCTCTCCTTCTCTTGTTTTACAAAACCAACTCTAATCTCTAAAACCTTTACTATCTTTTTAACTCATAATGGGTTTAACCCACTTATCAACCCATTCTAATTAATTAGGCCCATTACTAGACAATTGTTATTTCTGCTCATAAAATTCAATTATTCAAATAACACATATATTCAAATAATTCAAATAATCACCAGAACACATATTTAATTAATTATCACACCAAATAATGATTAATTAAAATAAACACTTAATAAATAAATACGGAAATTAAATCGGGGTGTTACATGCAGCTTAGCATTAGGAAGCATAATTTTTTTTAGAAATGATTTGGAAAAGGTTAGAAATGATTCTACATGGAAAAATGTGTTTTTATGCAAGACACATGATTATGTGTCAACACAAACGTTGTATGAGTTGACACATGATGTGAAGTTTTTAAGTATGTAGCTTCTGTTTATGCATGTGTCGACACATGCAACATATAGGTCGACACATAGATGACAGATTTCTTCTATGACTCGACACATGCAAGGTATGAGTCAACACATGTTGATGAGTTTTAAAGCCTATAGCTTCTGTTTGATGTGCCGACTCTGGAGGGTTTTTAGGTCGACACATAGAAGACAACTTTCTTCTATGAGTCGACACATGATCTATACATGTCGACACCTGCTTCTAAAGTGTCGACACATGACTTACATAGGTTGACACATACGATGCATTATTTCAAAATTCATGATTTTTTTCAAATCTTTTGCATTCCTTTTGCCTCCAACTTCCATACATATAAATACTTCATACATGCATCATTTCAAGGAGATGAAACCAAGAATATACATAGTGTTATCTTCATCTTCAACCTATGTTCTATGCATACCCAGAAACAAATTACAAATAATCATTTTTTGTTTGGGTGCCATCTAGAATCAGAGTTGATAATGTCCAATTTAGGTTGTTAAATTGTAAATTGGGTTGAGAATCTTTGGGGGTTTCAAATAAGAAAACCAAGCTAGGGTTTTCCTTCAAGATAAATTGGTGATTTGAAGGTTTTGGACAAGATTATGCAAGTTGGATTCAGCTGAGTGAAAGCTTCGAAGAACGGTGGGTTCGGTCGAAGGAGTAACAGTAACCGGAGGATCATCTTGGTATTTCTCGGATGACAATAATTCATAATTTGGATTTGATCAAGTGAAAGCTTTAAAGAACGTTTTTTTGCAAAGGAGTAGCGTGAGACGGTGGATCGAATTGGTATTGTTGGGTGACTTGATCAAGCTCAGATCAAGGGAAGAAAATAAGATAGGATAAACATCAAACATAGGGTTTGGACGGTTGGATTGCTATTTATTTTCATGTAAACTATAATTGCAAAGGTTAATTTTAATTATCTCAATTTAAGTTTGAATTGAGGGCAGACGTACCCATAGCGAGGCCAGTTGGGGAACCGCCTAAACAAATCCTTGTGCTCTCTCTCTCTCTCTCTCTCTCTCTCTCTCTCTCTCTCTCTATATATATATATATATATATATATATATATATATATATATATATATATCTATATATCTATCTATATTTATCTCTTTACTTTTCATTTGCTAATTGTTGAATTTGTCGATTGTATGATCAATACGTTTGGTTATACTTTTTTATAACCTTTTGAAAAATATATTTTTGAGTTGATCACAATCTATTAGATTATGGTTGGATTTAAAATCAACAAAATCATAAAAAATTCTAAACAAAATTGATTGCACATAAGGTGTTCGATAATTTGTCTCAATTACGTTTTTGTGTATTTTGTCATTGGAAATAGACTTCACTTTTATTGTAGCATTCAAGTGATTATTGTTAAAAGTATATTGATCAACTTATTTTCATTACCATAACTGGATTCTATATACGCATATACAAGCTTTTCGATAGCGGTACAATTTAGACGATTCAATCCGGGTCACTTCCACTAGCTGTTAAATTTTTCAAAATATTTTTTGTAAAGTTTTTTTAACTATGGTTTTATTCACCCCATCTAGATAAGTCGCCTTCGTCTAACAGTTGATTCATTGCAATGGAAGAAAATTGATTCATTGTTTCATATTTTTCCCTTATGCCAAGGAACCTTGGGCTTGGAATTTCCACTAACAGAATGAACCTATTTGATAATTTGAGTACTAACTATACTTCATGGCCGATTCTTCTTATAATTTACAACCTATCTTCGTGGTTTAACATGAAGCCAATATATATGATGTTATCAATGATGATCTTGGGTCCAAAACAACCAAGGAATGACATAAATGTTTATTTAACGCCATTGATTGAAGATTTAAGAATTTTGTGAGAGGAAAGAGTGGATGTTGATGATGCGTATATAATTGATAACTTTAAGCTGCATTCCATGTTGTTTTACACAATCAATGACTTTCCTGCATACGGTAATTTTTCTAGGTATGACGTCAAGGGACATAAAGCGTATCCTATATGTAAAACTGATACATATTTCCACCAATTACAAAATTGAAAAAAGACTGTTTACCTTGGGCATCAAAAATTTCTAAGACCTAATCATCCATATAGTAGATTGTAGAAGGCTTTTAATGGAAAATGGGAGTTTGGTATCGCTCCAAAGCCCTTAACCGAGAAGGAATTTTATAAAAGACAACAAAAAGTTAATGTTGTCTTTGGAAAGAAACTAAAAGGTCCCGTGGAGAAAAATATTTGGAAAAAGAGGTTGGTGTTCTTTGATCTTCCATATTGGTCTTGTCTCGATGTAAGACATTGTCTTTATGTGATGAATGTGGAGAAAATGTATGTTATAGTTTGATTGGAACACTTCTAAACATTAAAGGTAAGAAAAAAGATATTAAGAAATACCATGAAGATATGAGTTTAGGGTCTAGCCCCAGAAGATATAGGAAATATAACATATTTACCCCCAGCATGTCACACTCTGTCTAAAAAAGAAAATAAAGTTTTTGCAATTGTTTGTAGGGGATCAAAGTTCTCAAAGGGTACTCATCAAATATGAAGAAACTTGTGTCAATGAATGATCTCAAATTAGTGGGATTAAAATCTCATGATTGTCATGTCTTGATGCAACAACTTCTACCAGTGGCTATCTGTGACATTCTACTAAAAAATGTAAGAGTAACTATAACCATATTGTGCTTATTCTTCAATGTTATATGTAGTAAAATCATTGAACCTGGAAATTTAGATGAGTTGGAACATGAGGATGAAGTTATCTTGTGTCAATTAGTGATGTTTTTCCCTCCATCATTTTTTGACATCATGGTTCACTTAGTTGTTCATCTAGTAAGAGAGATTATAATTTTTGTTCCAATTTATTTATGGGGGATGTATCTGGTAGAATGATACATGAAGATATTTAAATGGTATACAAGAATCATCACCGTCTGGAAGCTTCAATCGTTGAACGTCATAATGTTAGTGAAGTTTAACCTTACTTGACAATTCACAAAAAATTTATCTAGGAAAAATTCCCCCAGATGAGTGAAAAAATGTTGTTGACATAGCATAATAAAATTTTTATAACTTGGTTTTATGAAAGGGTTTCTAAAGAGACTAGTCCATCGAAGACTTTTAAATGGATGTCACGTATGTCTAAGTTTAATGTAATAACTTGGAGTGCATACGACATTACTAAATATTCATTATATACAAAATCAAAGGATGACTGTAGTGTCGTGGAAAATAGTGGGGTTATGGTTGAAGTTGAATCCATTTACTTCTATACTTCGAAAGATAAGAATCTTGTATTGGCATCTAAAGTGTAATTTGAGGTCATTGAGAAGATTTTGGAAATTGATTATGTTACTTTTAAAGTTCCTTTATTTAAGTGCAAATGGATTAACAGTAACAGTGGTGTAGAAATCGATGACTTAGGATTCACACTGGTTGATCTTCAAAAGACGACTTATATGAACGAATCATTCATCATGGCATCCAAATAAAACAAGTTTTTTATGTCATTGATCCATCTAACACAAGTTGTTTAATTGTTCTACAAGAAAAATATATCCCTGATAGTGATAAAAATCCAGATTTAAATTTTGATACTCATTCTTTCGCATTATATACACGTCTCTCATCTGAAGAAAATGATTCAGATAATGATATGCATGTTATTCGTCATTATCATCAAGAGAGGATAAATGAAAACTAGTAAGTAGCTATTTTATATCACTTATTAATATATATTTATTCATTTATCTTTTTATATTCTTTTTATTAAAGATTTAATGTTGTTGTTGTTGATCTTAAGTAGTTTCAAATGTGGTTCAAACTATAGGTGTTTAACAACCGATGACAAATCACATAAGAGAATTTGCGTACGACCTACAAGACTTTGCATTTTGGTTATTATTTTTGTTGGTTAATCATTTGTTTTAGTTTTAATTTATTGTAAAATTATAAGGTGTACATGTGCTATTTTGACTTTGCAAATGGTGTAAACAATGAATATTTTTGGTACATTGATTATGTTTGAGAATTGAATCGAAGGTACAAAGTTTTTGTTTTAGAAATGGTTAAATTATGATTCTGTAATACAGGTTAAAACCAAAAAAATAGAAAGAAAAAAATAACAATGTTTTCCCCTCGATTATTATTATACGCCGAGGTAATAATTCTGCTCTATTACCTTGATTTCTTAAATAATTGAGAGAAAATTTATGGTGCGTCATCCAGTTCTGAAAATTGATAAAAATGCAACTGTTGGGGGTCGAACCCATATAAAAAACATTTTACCCCTTGCTTATTCCAAAACCGAGGGGTAATGTGCCAAATATTTATGACGTCCTTCGTTATCTCGTATGTACAACTGATATTAAATCTCCTTCACAACCGGGTTAAATGTGTTTTTTATAATAATGAATGTCTCTTTATGTAATTTTGCATTTATCAACTAGCATAACTGATAATTTACCAAACATTTTAATTAACTTATCAACTATCAATCATCAATTATAAACTATCAATTATCAATCATCAGCTATAAACTATCCGATATCTTTTAAGCTATATGTTACTTTTACCAAACATAATTAGTAATTTGTTTTTTTTATTAAGTAATTTAGTGACTAGAATTTATCTTTTAAAGATGAACAAGTGAGATATCACAAATTCGAACTCGTATCTCGACATCTGATATTGTTTATTTGTGTAAAAAATTTATCCTTTTGTTTTATCTTCAAAAAATAAATGGTTGTATAGAACATGTTTAACTATAAAATTATCAATTGTTACATAACTCCAACATTAGCAGCGGCGCTATTAATTAAAATTAATGGAGAGTGAAGATCATGATTTAAACTTAATTTTATAATTTATTTAGTAAGCTAGAGAAAGAAACAACGTTTTAGGGCGGTATAGTAGTTTATTTTTTTAAGACTTTTTGCTATATGAATAGTTTACAAACACTTAACGTTCTTATTCTACCCTTTCTTCAATCCTAAATTACATCTCTTATTAGTATAATTAGCAAAAAACATTATATATAAATATAGCTACAACCATATAGCACAATGAAGCCATCTTCATTCCGCAGAAAAAAAATAACAAGTCATTTTCCACCCCAAAAAAAAATGCCTTTGTTAAAACTTTTACTCACGAGTCTTATGTTATTAATCATCCATCAAACCAGCATTACTTCATCTCCTCTAGATCTCACACAAGGGTTCACTCCTATTTCATTAGATAACTCAAACTTTGTTGTTCAAAAACCCTACAATATTCCAATAAATCAACGTTACATCTTCACAAATGGAGTGCACCAATTTTGGATATATCCCTCAGACAAGCCTTTCACTAATGAAACCAATACTCAACCTCGAACCGAGATTCGAATCAGTGTAAGTTTTATTGAATAACTAATATATCTGATCTCAGAAAATATATGATATGATAATTTTCACTTTGTAATTGTAGGGACACGACTATACATGTGGTATATGGCAATTTGAAGGATATGGTTGTATTCCAAGTGGCACGACTGGGGTTTGTATTATGCAAGTGTTTGGTGGAAGTCCTTATGCGACAACAACACAACTTAGGATCTACAATGGTTCACTTACTTACTATGAATCTCCTGTTTTGTCTCAGAATATGTATGATAGATGGTTCAAAGTGAACGTTATTCATGATGTTGGTGCAAACAATGTTAAGGTTTATGTTGATGGGGATCTCACGTATGATGGAGTTGGTCGTGGAGCTAACACTCACTATTTCAAGTTTGGGGTTTATTTGCAAAATGATCCTTCTAGCTGCGCAGAATCTTGGTGGAAAGATATTAAAGTTCTAAGAAAATAGAAATGTTAAATTTCGATTTTATTACTAAAATTGAATAAGTCAAGACAAGTTGAGGACTTGTTCACGTGTGTCATTTTCTTTGTAATTTGATGTTAGAACTTTATTTGTAATTTTTTGTTTCCTGCACAGTGTGTGTTTTGTTATAAAGAAGTGTGTTTGGTCGTAATGAATGTGCGTGACGACGGTGATAGTGAGAGACCAAGTTTTATCTTTTTTTCTCTTTTGTTTTCAATTTTTTAGTGAGATTTTAAATCTCCTTAAAATTTCAACGTTCTTTTAAAGATTTTAATCATTTAATTGGAGTTATTTTGAACATTTGAAACAGTGTGATCGGTGAGATTCGGAAGCTTGAAAGCCAAGCACAATGTTGCATTGTGGAAGGAATGTCATCTTCTTTCCTATTATCATTCTTCTTAATGATAAATTAACAAATAAATGTTAAATATAATTGTGTAAAATATTAATAATAATTAAATATTTTCACGTGACATCCAATTTTAACATGTGAAGTGACTTCTTACTTCTCCGGTTAGAAATTGGGGATTATAGTATGTGAAGAGAATTATAAAAAAAACAAAAATTTAATAATTAGGGATTAAAAAACTGATTTTTTAAGAGGATTTAAAATATTATAAAAATTAAAATAGGGTACAAAAAAGGCATTTAAATCAAAAAGAAAAAACTTTGCTGGACAATTGATTTAGTTGGTAAATAGTTTGTTTAACGAAAAGATATTGGATTCAATAGAATAGATTTGAAGAGCTCTTTAATTTTGCTAGTTAATTTGAATGCGTTTTTTTAATCTTGAAATGTATATTCTAACTCTAAGGAATATAAAATTCAACTCACTTGAATTTTTATAACAAAAACTCCATTTTATTTTATTGATTCCTAACTATAAAGGAAATCGTGTATGCTCATTATCATTATTATTATTATTATTATTATTATTATTATTATTATTATTATTATTATTATTATTATTATTATTATTAGCGTTTAAACGAACATTTTTTTTATCTGTTTTTTTTAAATATTTAAATGCGACAAAATCTAAATATAATTTTTATTTAATTTTAATTTATATATATATATATATATATATATATATATATATATATATATATATATATATATATATATATATATATATATATATAATAGAAATTATTATTAGAATAAAAATTATATTTTAAGAGGATCGTGAAAAATTGCAAAAAAAATCAATTGGGATAATTATACATATTTAAAAACTAAATTTTTGTTAATATTTTATTTTTTAATTAAATTCATAAATTATATATATTTTAAAAGATAAATTAGGAATGAAAATAGTAATCCCAAAATCGCATATCTTGTTTATATATTGTTATAGAGAAATTTCTTGAAGTTTTTCGTCCTCTCATACTAGCTATCATGTTTTATTCTTAATCCTCCAAAAAATCTCAAGTGTTTGACAAAGAGGAAATAGATTTAAAGTTTGAAAGAATAAAGAATTTACGAACTTCCATAACATTCCCCTTCAATACAAACTTGACACCATCACTGCTCTCCTTCCACCCCCTTCGATACACCATCATACAAACCTTTAAAACCTCTTTTAAACAAATTAGGGGTGGCAAAATGGATGGATTGGATGAATATGGATTGGATCGTTAATGGATGGATAAAAATAATCCATTATCCATTAACAATCCACTAAAAGTTTTTTAAAAATATCCAATCTAATCCATCCATTAAGAATAAAAATCCATCTAATCCATCAATTATCATATTTTTAGTGGATGGATATCCATCCATCCATTTTTTTTTCCTTTAAAATTTTTCTTTGAAATTTATTTTTTTTAAAAAGTTTTTTACTTTTTTTTAATAAAACAATATCAGTTTTTTTTTTGAGAAAAATTATTTTTTTTTCAAAAAAAAATATATTTTTGTATTTTTGAAAAAAATAGTTTAATTTTTTTTTATATTTGGAAAAAATTTTTTTAATTTTTTTTATATATTTGTAAAAAAACAATATCAGTTTTCTAATTTAAAAATAAATTTTTATTTTATTTTTAAATTTTTGGAAAAAATCGATTTTTTGTATTTTCAAAAAAAAAATGATTTTTTTTCGAAAAAAAATTGATTTATTTTCGAATTTTTTTTTTTTTTTATAAAAAAATTTAATATTTGAAAAAAAATATTTTTTTAAAATTAGATAAAAAAATCCATTTGATCATTAAAATGTGTTGGATGGATTGGATCAATCCATTAACTTAATTTTTTATGTAGTGGATGGATTGGATGAATTTTTTGATGGATGGATTGGATGGATTTTCTCTTAATGGATCCAATTGCCACCCCTAAAACAAACCACTCCACTTTGATTCATAACAACTCGTGTTCACATAATCATCACCATTTCAATCATCACAACATAACAACTTCATAAAAAAATAAAAAAATAAGGAACTAGAAGAAAGAAAGGGCAGTTACAGTAAAACCGAGCTTCAAACATCCTTCTCATTGCACCAGCAACACGAACCGTGAAGAAAAACAGAAAATTCCATAGCGACACAACAACAACAACACGAGGCTACCACACACGGCCGCTTCCCGCCGGCCACCGCCTGTGACACGCCAAGTTGCGCGCTGCCGCCCTGCATTGACGACCACCGTGACCTCCTTCCGTTCGAATCGCTTTGCCGTGACGCCGTGAATCCCATTGATCGCCACTCATTCACGAAACATATCTGACACCAACGACGCAAAGCCGCCGTCCTCATCGTGCCAACAACCTCCGATCGTGCCCCTTGACCGCGCCACTGTCCCCATTTTATGAGCAGCCACCGCGAATGAGAGAACACGGGAGCTTCTTCCCGTTTGTTTTATTTCTATTTGCTGCTACGTGAACATGCTTGAGAAATAAAAAACATTTTTGTTTTTCTTTTAAGTATTTTTCCTACCACATGTCCATGTGTTAGTGGACATTGTAAAATTCTGAAAAAAAAAATCTCACACACACAATATATCGGTCGACACCTCATCCTCTCTCTCTTGTTTTTCATTTTATTTTCTTTATTATTTTTTTTTATACCACTATTATTATTCTTCCTCATTTTTATTAGGGTTGATTTAGATTATTGGATTAGACCCAATTGACTTTAATGGTTACACCCTAACACATGCATTCACATCCCTCTTATGTTGTTTACTTTAATTCTTATTACATTTATTTTGATTTAATTTAATTATTTAGAGTAATAGTTAATTAATTGATTTGTTTTAATTGATTAGTTGATTATGACTTAATTAATTGATGTTTGTTGCTAAGTGGATTTATTTGATCTCAATGTGTGGAGTCGAACGATTAAATAGTTCATATTTGTGTCCCTCGTTCATTTGAATAGTCATTCTCATTATACTTCACTAATATTCCATTCAATTTCATACCATTGCTCAAATCCTTTCAAATCAATTTCAATTTCAAACCATGTCACAAATCAATTCGAAAAAACTTTCCAAAATCGAATCAAACATCAAGTTGTTAACGTGCAAAATTCTTTTTCTTAATAAAATTCAAAGACAAAGTAACAATTGATGCACACCTTTAGAATACCTTTCTTTTGCCTTAAGATACTTTAACAAGGACAACAAGTGACAATTGGAAACACATCTTTTTGAATATCTTGGGTAAACAAGCACTGGGAGCACACATATGCTCAAATGTTTACTAAAAATCCATATGAAAAATCCCTTGCCACACCCAAACTCTTTTTATAATCAAACTTGCAATGCTTGATCCAACATCAAATCGTTGATGCAAAACCTTTTTCGTAAGTAAAAGTTGAAAGACAGAGGACTAGGAGATGCACATCTCTTCAGACCCCTTGATAGTCGAGCGTTCGAAGCACACCAGATTCAAAATGATTATCAATCTTTCAAATCAAAAACATGTTAAAAAACATGGAAAATAGGACAAATGGGATAACACCCATGCATACCCCAAGTAAACATGTGCTTAGTGCACACCTCTGCTCAAATGTTTACTCACTTTCCGCAAAGATCAGATCTTTTTTATAAAAACAACTTAACCAATCAAACTTGTATTCCGCCCTTGTGCAGCTTCAGAAACATTTTCAGAAACGAGTATGCTGCATCCATTTCGACGCGGAACAAACAAAGACTTCAACCTCCAAGAGCGAGCAACAAGTAAAGGTTTAACCGCTCAAATGCGATCTAAGCATCACTCTCTAAAAGCAATCAATCCAATAATTATTTTTTAGGAGAACTACATAGTCTTGAGTAGCATCTGGAAATACCTAGGAGTAGGATTGTGAAATCTTGGTAGGCACATTAATGTAAAAAACACCCCTTTAATAAAAATATTATTTCTTTCTCTTTTCTCACTTGATAGGTAGAAGATCGCAAAAAATATCACGCTAACACTCTAACACGAAACTAACTAAATGGGTCTCGTTAAGCTCAATGTATATGAGGGGTGTTAATACCTTCCCCTTGCATAACCGACTCCCGAACCCGATTTGGTTACGATAACCCTTTCTTTTTGTTTTTTTGTGGGTTTTATCGGTATTTTCTCTTTACCTCTTTGGGAATAAATAAAGTTATGTGGCGACTCTGTTTTGTTCATATTTCGAGCGTTCCTTACGCTCGGGTATTTTTCGCGTCCCGACAGCTAGGGACTCTGCTGGGGATATTCATTTTCCTAAGCGAGTCCACCCTAGTTTGGTTAGTTTTTTGTTTGTGTGTTATCCTTGTTTGTTTCTTTTTCTTTTGTTGTATATTTTCTTTATTTTTTCTTTATCGCATTTCTATATTCGTGTATATATTTATGTGTGGGCATTGGGAATTAGTTACTCGAGTTAGGCTCTCTTCCTGAGCTTTTGAAAAAAAAGAGAATGAACATAAGTTAAGAGGTGGTTGTGTAATGTTAATCACCAAGGAGCACACCTTGTATGGCTAACACGAAGACCCCACTTGGGGTAGATCTTTCCAAAGTCTAGCTCCCATTCGGAAAATCATTTTCAAGACCTATACTCCTTATGCTTGCCTTGTGCAAGTACACAATCAATCTTTATTTTTGTGGAACCCCGTGGGAATATCTCAACCACCAATACTTGTCAAATATCATTAGTAGAGGCAAAACAAAAAATACCTACCTTTTCTCTTCAAAGTGAAAACTTTCTAGTTCAATTATCAAAGTATGCCCTACACCAGAAGAATCCCACCTTTGTAGATACCATTCATCTCTCGCAAAAATAACCCATATAGTTGCATAACATATATGACTTCATGCATCATGAAAATAAATCAATCATATATTGCATACATCATGCATATCAAACATTTCTCTTGCGACTGATTTATTTCGCTAACAGATATTCCAGTCAATCCCCAGCAGATGACCATGTAAAAAGGCCTCTCCTCCATTCCATATCCCCAATATACATATCTCTCTCACATTACGTATCCATTCCTCAACCGACAAATTTTTGGATATTCTTGTATTTAATCCTCTTCTATCTCAAATGCCTGAAAAGTTGTCGGCATTCCTACATTCAGATCCAAGAAGACTAAATAGGAGCTGGTGTCATACCCCAAAATTTTCCCTCCCTTTTTCAATTTTGTCTGGCTTATTGCTCATTTCATCTGCATATCCCCATGTCCTAATCATCCATCGTAACAAAATAATTTACAACTGCATCCTCAAATAAGCACCATTGCTTCAAAGGGCTTTGCTTATTTATGGTACAAAGCTAGTGAATGAAGCTTATGTATGCCTTGACTATTTGGGCACAACAATGATGGTTGGTTCACTCTTTATGGATCAATGCATGTGAAAACCCAATTCTTTACTCTTGGCCCTTGTGGATCATAAATCTTATATATCGAGCTTGGATTATGATGAATTTTGGTGTTGAAGTTGGAGGAATCAAACATAGTTGAAAATTTTCTAGTCAAATAACCCTTTTTTCCACCTTGAATAACTTTTGCCATGAGCTTAAAATGACTTTACTTCCTTCTTAAAAGTTGTATCTCTTTCAATGCTCTTCAATTTTGTAAGAAATTTTACACCATTTGGATCTATCATGATGGAGTTATGGATTTTAGAAGTTGAGGAAAATTGCTTGTTCAATGGTGATGACCCAAAATGACCTATAATGTTTCCTCTTAGTACATGCCCTTGCAAGTGAAATTTTACCTTTATCAAAGAAAAAAGTTGGATGAGATATATTGAAATTGATCATGAAACTTGGATGATCTTCATATCATAAAAATTGAGCAAGTTATGGTTCTTGAAAGTTGACCTTCTATCTAGGGCACAAACAAAATGACCTATAATCATTCACCATAAAAAATGACTTCACATGCAAAATTAGCTCTTGATGCCAAACTTAAAGTTGTTTGGAATGTCAAAAAGAGTAACTTTACTCTTGGAAGCATTTTCATATGACAAAAGTTGTAGGAGATAGGGTCTAGGGAACCCTAGATTTGACCAGTTGACTTTTTTGGTTAACCTCTTTGAACCAACTTGTAAACTTGAAGTTCTTTTGCTATTTGGGGATCATGGAGGATCATATATTCTCATGATGAAGTAAATAGAGTATAAATTGACAATATTTGATCAAATGTTGAAGAAACTTGTTGAGGAAGGCACACAAGATACCCAGATGAATTAGGGCTTCCATGACAAACAAGCTTCAAACTCTTGATGAATTCTTGATCAAAATGACAAATAAAGAACATGGGGGTCAATATATGATGCTTAGAACCAATGTGAACCATTGTTTGATTGATCTCTTGCATTGAGGGTCTCAAACCCTAGATCTGAGCTTGATGAGGCATGGATGGAAGCACACACTACCTACAAAAGAAACAACACTACACTAAACATGTTTTCGGTATTTTGGTTAGTAAACAAAGAGAAATAAAGTATGATACAATCACAAATACTTGGTGTTCTCTCCCAATGCAAACCCAATGAGTGAAGGGTGAGGAGGATGACAATGTGTGATCCCAAAGTCAATGCAAATGATGAGATGACATGAGAGATCTTAGGGTCAAAATTGGGGTCTTACAGCTGCAAAGGAAATTCCCAGACACCAAAGGAAATTCAATTTCACAAAGAAATACAAATACAAACTCAACTGGGGAAGAAAAAACTTCAACATAGGATTAAAAGAGATATATTATCTATCTCATGTTACTGGTTAAGAAGATAATGTACTCCGGCTGAGGGACATCTGTCGCATCGCGCGAAAAACCGGCGGGAAAACAAGAACAACAGAGCCGCCACCGTGCGTTATTTATCCCAAAAGAGGGAAAGGAAACGCTCAGAGTAAACCTGGGAAAGAACATGGTCTCGCGACCAAAGAGGATGGGTTCGGGAGTCGGTTATGCGAAGGGAAGGTATTAGCACCCCTACGCATCCGTAGTACTCTACGGGATCCACGCACAAAAGGAAGGATAAATGGTTGCTAAAAACGCTGCTCACACACACACACACTGGCTGAAAGAGACACAAGAAACTGACTGAGGCTGACTCGGCAGGATATCGCATCCTGGGCCTACTTAGTCTATCAGGCATAGACATCAGAGTCGAAGTAGTTCGGACTGGGGAAACGACACATGCTCGCTAGGATGTCGCATCCTATGCATACGTATCTTCTTGGACGAAGAAGAATCAGAGCATTCGTAGCTCGGCTAACACGCACACAAACAAACACAGGCAAAGGCAAACGTGGAGCCTGAATGCCAATCGCTGGACTTACATCAGCATCCGAACCAAAACACACACAAAGAGGCAAACATGGAGCCTGAATGCCAATCACTGGACTTACATCAGCATCCGAACCAACAAACCCACACTGGAACCCGAATGCCACTCGATGGACTTACATCAGCTTCCAAGCATACAACAAGACAAAACAAAGACACAGGCGCCCGGAGAGATCTGCTCATCTCCTGCCTACGTACCTCATCTGGTATGAGGATCAGGGCGACGTAGTTCCCCTACGGAGGGAAAAAGGACTAGCCTAACCAGATAACAGAGGGAGACACAACTAGGGAGACTACGACTCGAGCCTAGATGTTATCATGCAAATCATCCCTAAGTTAAGGTTTCTAGCTAACTGGCACAGGGAGCCAGCCTATCCTAGTCATGACTTGCACAGGAAGCAAGCCACACACACACTTAACTTGCACAGGGAGCAAGCCAAGCAAAACCTAACTTGCACAGGAAGCAAGTCTAAACTAAACCTAACTTGCACAGGAAGCAAGTCAAACAAACACACAAGCACAGGTAGCACACACTATACACAAGCAAGGGGCTCAAACAAGGGTTAGGTTTTAGTCGAGGGGTCATATCAACCTCAACAAACAAACCTCTGGAACGGGGTAGACGTTGCTCTTAACCTTGCCATTGAGGGGCTAAGGTGAAGCAGATGAACGGTGAGTGAAGATGAGACTTCACAGCTCTTATCCCTGGCCTGGGAGAGCTCAAGACAAGAATGTGTGGGTTCAGAAAGTGGGAACCCTTCTACACATTTGAAACTGACTCAACTGTACAATTGTACAAGATCTTGGGTTTGTATCTGCAATGCATCAACACAGTGGTGTGAGCAAAGCAGATGACACACAGAATAGCAGGGGATAGGTTGCATATCCCTTGGGTTCTGCCAATTGCCTCTTCACTTAGGAGGACTTTGACTCTATGCAAGGACAAAAGTAAACAGTCACAAACATTGCCTCTTAAGGAGGACTTCAGACAGTTGCCTGGCCAAGTAGCAGGCCAGGTCTTCCAGACTACATGAAGTTAGGAAGTTGTACCTCAATGCAAATTGCTTATACAAGCAAAGCAAAGCAAAAGTTCACAAGGAACTAAGCAACTAAAAGCACCTGAAATAGTCAAGCAGACATTAGTATACAAGTCAAAGTTAAATCAAATGAAACAGATATCAACCAGTCAACACAAGCAAGTGAATGTGCAAGGCACAAGGCTCAAGGCATGTGAGCCAAGCCACCTACAAAACAAACAAGTTAGACAATGATATTTAAGTAAGCTCAATCAAAAAGAAATGGTCTCATTGGTCATTTGTTGGTCAACCTGAAAACACAAGCTCAAAAGTGAGTAACAGGACCACTAGGGCAAGCCTAGGGTCAAAAGAGAATGAAAAAGTCAAAACAGCAAAGGGCAAGCATCCAAAATCATGTTCAAACAATTAAGAAACACAACCAATTGGGTTCACATTCATATCAATCATCATCATCATTTCATGAACAAATTAGGCCAAAACATGGCATTTAGAAGCTCAAAGAAGTCAACAGCAAGACTTGCATCCAAACCAATCTTAAACATTTCCAAAAATCACCAAATAAATCATGATCAATCACAACCCACAGCATGGTAAGCATGTAAAATTTCATCTCATTTGGACAAGTGGAAGGCAGTCAATGAAAATCAGAAAGTCAAAGCAATTTTGAACATGCTCAATGAAGTCAACCAAACATGCATCAACTTAGAAAAATCATAAATCAGAGATGGTGTATGATAAATGAATGGGACTAAAACCATGGCAAAGATGAGGATGTCTAGTTATCTCATGTAAAATTTCATGTCCATCTAATAAAGTATGAGAATTTCACAAATGAAATGGGAACATGTGTCACAAAAAGTCAACATTTGACTAAGCAGGGGAGAAAATCTCAAACAATTAGGAAATGCCACAAATAACTCCAGGAAAATTCACATGTAAACTAGACATACACGAGTAGGTTCATGCAAAAAATCAGATCAATTGGAGGTCAAGAAGCATGGTATCAAAAATCATCAAGTTGGACATCAATGGTGTGACACAAGTTGTCACACCCTAATTCAAAAAATCATAACTCACAAACCAGAAATGATAAATTCACAAACTCTACACCAAAATCACCATGAGTGTGTCTAGTTTAAGCACAAAAAATTTGGGAGCCATTGAATAAAGCATCATCATTTCACAAATGTTTTGGCAAAGTGTACAAAATATGCATACATGTCACAAACCCTAATACCAATTAAAGTCCATTGATCACAAAATTCTGTAAAAATCATGATAAAAGAGTAGAGATCCATATGAACACAATGCAAAAATTCCCATGAGATTTGGAATTAAAATGGATGAGATATGATTTTTCAAAGTTTGATGATCAAATGAAATTAAAATGGAAAAGGAATAACTTAATTCAATGTGTCACATGCCACGAATGGCATTTTTGTAAATACCCGAGCCACTTAATGATACGCGGTCGTTTTGGCCATGAAAATGAAATGTTCCTATTGGTTGGTTTCAAATGGAGCAAAGGCGCGGTCCATACAAACCCTAATTCCAGAAATCCGCAGCAAAATGCGCAGCTGGCTATGAAGGTTGCGGATAAATCCGCAGGTAATGTGCAGCAACCAAGAACAGCAGGAGGTTCATCACCACCTTCATACGATTTTCCAGAAAAAAAAGAAAAGTTGCAGAAATGGAAAAAACAAGCAATGCATCGTGTATATCCAACATCACTCATCAACAAACAACCATTATTTCATCAAACAATAACAAGTTAAACACAAAATCAAAGGAATCCAAACATGAACACCAAACTTCAAAACCCTCGTTCTCTCTCATTTCTCGATGGTTTTTCACGATTCAAAGAGCAGAATAATCAGCAAGGCAAGCTCTACACAAAGCATAGCATCATTTCAAGAAATGAGAGATTCGAATCCTTACTTGTTTTTGAAGAAAAAAGTGAAACAGTGTTGTTTTGGTGGTTTAATGGTGAAACAGATGCTTTATGGTCCTCCAAATGATGGTTGGTGAAGGTTGTTTGGCTTGAAACAACTTGCAATAGCTTTAACCAAACTCTGCCATTGATGGAGCTTATCAAAACAGTGCTGCTTTCCTTGCTTCCAGTTATGGTTTAAGGATTCCAATGAGCTCAAGAATGGTGGTATGTGATGTAGCAGCAAAAGCCAGATCGAATGCTTTGAGTTTTTTGACAGAAAGTTCATAAATGGAAGAATGAGCAAAATGAGAGAGATGGATTTTCTTCTGTTAGAATGTGGCTGCTACTAGGGTTCACAATGACAGAAAATGATGTTCAAATACTCTGTTTGAGAGTACAAATCATAATCCATGAAAATATGGGATAGAGTTGTTGAGAAATGTACTTTTTCTCCAATTTTCAAGCAAGTTGGCATGGGTGTATGTACTTGCACGAATTTGACTTTGTAACATGACCAAAACCACATTTCTGAACTATTTCAATTGGCCAAATGGTTTAAAAATGATTATTTTGAAAAGTCAAAATTCAACTCACTTGAAATTAATTAAGGCAAGTTCAAAAATGCCATTTTGATTGGTGAAGTTTTGGTGAATGATGGTTACATTTTTGGAAAGAGGGGATCAAATGTGACTTGTAGGAAAAAACCCCACCCAAATTGGCCAAATGGTTTGAGAGATATGGCCTTTTGAAGTTCAAGAATTTCTGAAAATGATTTGATCATATTTTGCCAACCATACATGGGAATTGAGTGTTCTTGGACTTTTTGGAAATGGGAGAACAATATCTTCAACTTTCATGTTGGGCAAAAATTCATTTGAAGCTTGTATCATGATGTAAGTTTGAGGATCAAGACTTTCCATTTTGGGCAGGTTTCAATTACAGGTCCAGTTTCCATTTTTGGAAATTTCTGATCTGGCTTCAAATTCTTCCATGATGGTGTTTGACATGATATATGAGGACTATATGGACATGAATGAGACCTCTCAAACCAATTTCCATCATCAAATCACTGATTAAATGAACAGTTGACCAACAGTTAACTTTTAGGGTTTCTGACTGATTGTGCATTGACTGATGACTTCTGAACATCCAATCCTTGACCAAAACACTTCAAATGGATCCCCAAGTCATGTTAACATGTTGGACCAACCCTAGGGCCTTGGCTCCTTGAGAAACACACTTGCTTGCTTGGTTGACTGATCTCCTGATCAGTTTGACCTAATTTCTTGATTGGCTTGCACCTGAGGCAAATGGGACAATGCAATGCTATGCAGTGGACCATGATATGCTACGACCTAATATGAGAATGTATGTATAATGATAGGTGCAAATTTGAGGTGCTACAGCTGCCCCTATTCAATCAGCTGGGAACCCGAATGGATGAGAGCAATGGCTGTCAGACTTTCAGGGTAAACAGGGATTGAATACCAAGAACCGTAGAAATTTGCACTCTGCCGGATATGATACAAGGAGAACCACGTCATTTATTGATGACGCCTGCAATTGACAACTTCAGAAAGGCGAAACCATTTACCGATGGTTAGAAGATGGTAACTTGATATTTACCGATATCAACTTCAGCAAAACCATTTACCGATGGCTGCTGGGAAACAACTTCTGATGTAAAAGGAAGCAAAACCATTCACCGATGGTGGCTTCAAAGAAACTTGACATTTACCGATATCAACTTCAACTCGACCATTTACCGATGGCTACTGCAATTGGTGATCTGATATTTACCGATATCGAAGAAAACGGGGCCATTTACCGATGGCGGATAAAACTGGGCATTCAATATTTACCGACATCGAAGCATACGGGGCCATTTACCGATGGCGTCTCCACTTGGGGAGGAACAAAATCTTTGTGGTGTAATCAGACAAGACGTTTACCGACGACTTCTGGGGATCTTGATTTTATCAACAAGGAAACAAAGCATGACCAGACATTTACCGATGACTGGGATAAGACTCGACGTTTACCGACATCGAAAGATGATGTTTACCGACATCCAAAAACGACCAGACATTTACCGATGACTGGGGATGAGAAATTTATTGGGAAGAGAAAAACAAATATTCGCAACCGGAAACCAGACAGGATATTTACAGATGACTCTACTGGGGATTTCTAGCTGGGGATTATCAGACATTTACCGATGACTGCAGAAAAGACTCGATGTTTACCGACACCGAAAGATGATGTTTACCGACATCAAAAAAAAAGACCAGACATTTACCGATGACTGGGGTGAGACTCGATGTTTACTGACATCAAAACAATGATGACCAGACATTTACCGATGACTGGAGAGAAAACCCGATGTTTACAGACACCGAAACAATGGTGTTTACCGACACCAAACAAAGAAACACACGCGGGTGCTAGCATGACACTTACCGGTATCACAAGAACGACTTTTTAGATATGTCAAGGCAAGGTTGACCACTTGCTGGGGATCTCACTGGGGAGAAACAAACTTTCTGTCACCAACGGGTGAGGTAATAAACTTCTGTGGGGATATCAATCCTGAATGCTGTCAAGAGCAACTGTAGCAGACTTGCTGTGCTGATGTTGATTGAAATGATCTGCCTCTGCCGGGGATACGGTCTGGTGAGGTTAACACATGAATGCATATGTTTGAATTTTTCTATGGCGTAACGCTCCATAATGAATGGGAATGCTACGTAGTTTGAGGATGCAATGATCACTACATGCAAGATGCAAAAATGATGAAAAAACTCCGGCTGGGGAGCCAAAACTGATCGGGTACTCCAACTCTGCGGGGAGACTCTGCAGGGAGAGCAACGACTTCTCACTCATGTTGGAGAATAGCACTGCTGCTGGGGAAAGGCAAACTCCGCTGGGGATATCCTTCAGTCCACAGATAGGATAAATGCTGGAGATAAATTTCAACGAGTCTGCCTCACTCGGGAGGAAATCGGCAAATACAGGCCTGCTGGGAATAGGCAATCCTTAGATCTGTTGGGGAATAGAAGGCACTATCCACAGACGTCTCCGCAGGGGAACATAGCTCTGATAGCTTCCAAACTTGCTTGGGGAAAAATATCTACTGAGGAAACATCCTCACAGATGCCAATCCTGAAAAACAGCACAACAAAGTGCCCTCAGGGGATACATGGACAAGATACGCTCAAGTGTCCTCAACATTCAAAATGATTTTCAAATGTTTCATCATCCTGCAAGCTATTGTTTAGCCTTCATGTTCTTATATGCAATGCTTATCAAAAATTCGGACATTTAAACAAAACAGTAAAAATAAAAACCAAAGAGCTATTTATCTGAATAACGACTTTTATTGATTGAAAATGTGCCTGAAAAGGCAAATACATTGGGAGGCAATTCCTAGAAAGAGGTAATTGCGCACAAAAGGGAAAATCTATCCTAATGGCAATGTGAACACGGCGTCCACTATTTCCCAATTCTGTTATAACTCACAGATCATCAGTTTTCCTCCCAACTCCTTGCTTTCTGAGAAGAATGACTGGACGGATCACATCTTTCGAGATGGCAGACGACAAAGCTTGATGAAGTACAAACAACTCAGACTGTAGTCTTCGCTTTAATCCCTCTTTTGGCTGGATCGCCCTTTCGGGTTTTCAATCCACCGGGATACCCATTTTTGCCTAAGCCGCCCTTGCGGGTTTTCGACTTACCGGGTGTACAAATTCTTTTCATTTTATCCCTAATTTTTGCCCGAACCTTTCCTTTCTGTTTTTTGGTTCGCCAGGATGCCCCTTTTTTGCCTGGACTCTTTTTTTCTTTTTGTCCAGCGGGTCAATTTATGCGAAGTATTTTTTGACTACATCTGAGTTAACAGGAGACGGAAAATCTTCACCATCCATAGTTGTAAGCATCAAGGCTCCACCGGAGAAGACCTTCTTCACAACATACGGACCTTCATAATTAGGAGTCCACTTGCCCCTGTTATCTGCACCGGGAGGGAGGATCCTCTTCAAAACTAGATCACCGATCTGATAGCTTCGAGGACGCACTTTCTGATCAAAGACTCGCTTCATCCTTCTCTGATACAACTGTCCATGACATACAGCTGCTAGCCGTCTCTCCTCGATAAGGCTCAACTCGTTAAACCTTGTTCGAATCCACTCGGCTTCGTCCAGCTTGACATCCAATAAAACTCTCAGAGAAGGAATCTCCACTTCAACAGGTAGGACAACTTCCATACCATACACAAGGGAGTAAGGGGTTGCCCCGGTCGACGTACGTACTGAGGTACGGTACCCATGCAAAGCGAAAGGCAGCATCTCATGCCAATCCTTGTACGTAACGACCATCTTCTGCACAATCTTCTTGATATTCTTGTTTGCCGCTTCTACAGCACCATTCATCTTCGGTCTGTAAGGAGAAGAATTGTGATGTTCAATCTTGAAATCTTTACAAAGCTCTTTCATCATCTTGTTATTGAGATTCGAACCATTGTCAGTGATGATTCTCTCAGGAACTCCATAACGACATATGATTTCTTTCTTGATGAACCGGGTAACCACTTGTTTGGTAACGTTAGCATAGGAAGCTGCTTCCACCCATTTGGTGAAATAGTCAATCGCTACCAAAATGAAGCGATGTCCATTCGAAGCAGTAGGCTCAATCTTCCCAATCATATCAATGCCCCACATGGCAAACGGCCAAGGCGAATTCATGACATTCAGAGGGCTTGGTGGTACATGCACCTTATCAGCATAAATTTGACACTTATGGCACTTCCGAGCATACTTGAAACAATCGGATTCCATGGTCATCCAGTAATAACCCGCTCTCAACAATTTCTTAGCCATTGCATGTCCGCCGGCATGAGTACCGAAGGAGCCTTCATGAACTTCCTGCATTAACATGTCCGCCTCGGGTCTGTCCACGCATCTGAGCAAGACCATGTCAAAGTTTCTTTTATACAGCACATCATCCTGATTCAAATAGAAGCTTCCAGCTAGCCTTCTCAGGGTCTTCTTGTCATTCTTCGACGCACCTTCAGGATACTCCTGAGTCTTGAGGAAGTTCTTGATGTCATAATACCACGGCTTCTCATCAATCACCACAGACTCGGCTGCAAACACATACGCAGGCCTCTCAAGTCGATTCACCGCAACATGTGGCACATGATTCCACCAATGAACTTTGATCATAGACGACAAAGTAGCCAAGGCATCGGCCATTTGATTCTCATCCCGGGGGACATGATACAACTTCACCTTCTTGAAGAACGTCAGTATTCTTCTGGTGCAATCTCTATACGGAATCAAATGCGGCTGATTCGTATTCCAATCTCCATTGACTTGATTGACCACTAGAGCGGAATCTCCAAATATATCAAGAGTTTTGATCCTCAGATCAATGGCTTCTTCTATCCCCATGATACAAGCCTCATACTCAGCTTCGTTGTTGGTGACGTCAAACGTCAATCTGGCAGAAAAAGGTATATGAGCACCTTTAGGATTGATCAATACTGCCCCAACACCGTTACCGTTCATATTCACAGCCCCATCAAACATCAGTGTCCATTTGTCATCCGGATCCGGTCCCTCCTCGACAAGAGGCTCTTCACAATCTTTCATCTTAAGATACATGATGTCTTCATCAGGGAATTCAAACATCATAGGCTGATAATCTTCAATCGGTTGCTCGGCGAGGTAGTCTGACAGAATACTACCTTTGATGGCCTTTTGTGACGTGTACTGAATATCATATTCTGTTAGAATCATCTGCCAACGAGCAACGCGTCCGGTGAGAGCTGGTTTCTCAAAGATGTACTTCACTGGATCCATCTTAGAAATCAATAAGGTAGTATGGTTCAACATATACTGCCTCAGTCGGCGAGCAGCCCAGGCCAAAGCACAGCAAGTTTTCTCGAGCAGTGAATATCTTGTTTCACAGTCGGTAAACTTTTTGCTAAGGTAGTATATGGCATGCTCTTTTCGACCAGACTCGTCATGTTGTCCCAATACGCACCCCATCGAGTTCTCAGTCACTGACAGGTACATTATCAGAGGTCTCCCTGGAACTGGAGGTATCAGAATTGGAGGTTTTTGTAGATACTCTTTTATCTTGTCAAAAGCTTTCTGACAATCATCATTCCACTTGATCGTCTGATTCTTTCTTAGCAATTTGAAAATTGGTTCACACGTGGCAGTTAGGTGAGATATGAACCTTGCAATGTAGTTCAACCTCCCTAAAAACCCGCGGACTTGCTTTTCCGTTTTCGGTTCAGGCATCTCTTGAATAGCTTTGACTTTCGCTGGATCAACCTCAATCCCTTTCTCACTGACAATGAAGCCTAAAAGCTTCCCTGATCTCACCCCAAACGTACACTTGTTCGGATTCAACCTCAGCTTGAACTTTCTCAACCGGTCAAACAGCTTCTGCAAATTAACCAGGTGCTCCTCTTCTGTCTGCGACTTCGCAATCATATCATCTACGTACACTTCAATTTCTTTGTGCATCATGTCATGAAAGAGAGTCGTCATTGCCCTCTGATAGGTAGCACCAGCATTCTTTAGCCCAAATGGCATCACCTTATAACAGAACGTGCCCCAAGGTGTAATGAATGTCGTCTTTTCCATGTCCTCTGGCGCCATCTTGATCTGGTTATATCCGGAGAAACCATCCATGAAAGAGAATACCGAGGATTGAGCCGTATTATCAACCAATACATCAATGTGAGGTAATGGGAAATCGTCTTTCGGACTCGCTCTATTCAAATCCCGGTAATCGACACACATTCTGACTTTGCCATCCTTCTTCGGCACAGGAACGATGTTGGCCACCCATGGGGGATAACTTGTAACAGCCAAAAAACCCGCATCCCACTGCTTCTGAACCTCTTCCTTGATCTTAGTTGCCATGTCAGGACTCGTTCTACGAAGCTTCTGCTTGACCGAAGGACATCCTTCTCTAAGAGGTAATCGGTGCACCACAATGTCTGTATCTAACCCAGGCATATCTTGATATGACCAGGCGAATATCTCCACATATTCTCTCAGCATCTCAATCAGCCTCCTCTTGACAGAGTCCTCTAAAGCAGCCCCAATCTTGATTTCTCTTTTGGCGTCCTCAGTACCTAAATTAACAACCTCCAACTCCTCCTGATGAGGTTGGATGACCCTTTCCTCCTGCTTCAGCAATCTGACCAATTCTGCAGGAAGTTCACAGTCTTCCTCACTCTCCTCTTCAGCTTGGTAGATGGGATTGTCGAAATCATACTGAGCCATAACAGAACTGTTCATAGTGAATGCCATAAGATCGCTTCTGCATGTTTAATGCTTTGTTTTAGAAAAAGAGTTCAATAAAGTCACAAAAAACAAAAACATTGCCATTTTTATTGTTTTTGAAAAAGGATGAAAACAAAAAATAGAAAGACAGGGATCACAAAGTTTGGTTTCAAAAAATGTCCTTCATTAATGATAATCATTAAAACATGATGAGGCCCTACAATGAATCACTACGCCTTGGGCAGATCGTAGGATTTTCATGCAAAATGACAAAACAACAGAAAATTACTCTGTCAGAAGAGTAACTTGAACCACTTCTTCAGCCGTCCAGTTGTTGATAGACCCCCCTGGTGCACACGGGCGAACCCAGTTATCCAGATCACAATCACTGTCACAGTCTTCACTACCGGTTGCAGAGACGTCGCCATGATTCATCAGCCCAGTGCTGGTAAAGGTACTCGGACCCGCTTGACCATTCTGCTCTGCTCGGAGAGGCTCATAACCAACGCCAAATTTGTCTTCTTTAACTGGCAAATCCACCATCTTGCCCCAGCCTTCAGCTTTGCCGGATTTAACAACTTCTTTAGCCTGCTTGTAAGAAGTAATTGAAGCGCCTGGCTTCCTCTGCTCAGCGTACGCCACTTTCTCCAGAGCCACAGTCTCAAACGCCTGACATAAGGTTTCGTGGATCTCGCCATCCACCTCAACATATTTGAACGAGGATAGATGACTCACCAGAATCTCTTCTTCACCGCACACAGTCACAATCTGACCGTTCCAGACATACTTGAGTTTTTGATGGAGAGTCGACGAGACTGCCCCTGATGCATGAATCCATGGACGCCCCAATAAACAACTATAGGCGGGCTGGATGTCCATAACATAGAAGATGATATCGAATACCTCAGGCCCTATCTTCACAGGCAAGGTAACTTCCCCACACACAGAACGTTTGGAGCCGTCGAAAGCACGAACGATCAGGTCACTGGGAGTAAGCACAAACCCTTCCACATCAATCTTCTTCAGAATCTGCTTAGGCAACACATTCAGCGATGACCCGGTGTCTACCAATACGTGAGACAACACTGCCCCCTTGCACTCCATGGTGATGTGCAAGGCTTTGTTATGGTTCTGCCCTTCAGGCGGTAAGTCCAGGTTGGTGAATCCTACACCATGCCTGGTGCTCACATTGGCCATCACACCCTCCAGTTGATTGACAGAAATCTCCTGAGGCACGTAAGCCAGATTCAACATCTTCAGCAAGGCATTACGGTGTGCCTCAGAGCACAACAACAGTGAAAGTATAGAGATCTTGGACGGAGTTTGATTCAACTGATCTACAATCTTGTAGTCACTCTTCCTGATTATTTTCATAAACTCCTCCACGTCTTTCTCAAATGACCCCTCGGGCGCTTCCTTCTGGACAGGCTCTTCCTTAACCACAGCTTGCTTACCCTTTGCTTTGGCGAGAGCCTCAGCATTATTGTCCCTCAAAGGCTGCGGTGCGAACAGACGACCGCTTCTGGTAAAACCTCCTGGACCCCCTACATTATCCACAGCCGGACCAACAGTTGCAGGAACTCTATTCGGTAAACCAATTGTCACTGGAGTTTGATTCACTGGTCTCGTCTGACTTTCAGCCCTTCTGTTACTGCGATAAGCATTATCATACTTCCACGGCACGGCTCTACTATTCTTAACAGCCCTTCTTCCAGACGCGGCGATAGTAGTTGGAGCACTGATGGTTACAGGCACGGAAATGGTAACTGGGGTACCATTTGTTGCAGGTGCACTAACGACCCTTTGTCCACGTCCTTCAGACGGTTTAAAGTAAATGGTGATAGTTGACACTGTCCCACGATCTTTTACAGCCCTACTGAATTGCAAACAACCATCATCCATCATACCCTGGATACCGGCCCTTAACTGGTCGCAACCATTCTCTGATTCTGCACAGCCCAAACAATCCTCATCACAGCCCGAGTAGACACCTCCATTCAGCAGACGACCCTTCACAACTAGCAGAGAAGTCTGAACATCATCAATATTAACAACCAGATCTTCAGCTTCTTTCCCCTCAATATTGTTTACTCTATGCCCACTATGCTGAGGCATAGGGTTGTTTACGACGTTAGGCACTGGAGCGAAGTTGATCGCCTTGGCATCGATCAAATCTTGGACCTTGTGCTGGAGAGCCCGACACTTCTCAGTATGATGCCCTGGTGCCCCAGAGTGAAAGTCACAACGGACGTTGGCGTCGTACCCAGGAGGCAATACTGTAGGCGGAGCCATTGTACGCAACTCAACCATCCCCAACCTGAGTAGTTCAGGCAGCAGTTCGGCGTACGACATGGGTAGCGAATCAAAACGTCGATCAGGCATCCTTTGTCTGGGCTGATACGGACGTTGCTGTTGTTGTTGTTGTTGCGGTTGTTGAGCTCTTTGCTGTTGTTGTTGACGAGGTTGAGGTGCCGGAATGGTTACTGCAGCAGCTTGACGGTATTCAATTCTGTTCTGATCTTTGCGGTGTTGAACAACATTAGTTTCACCCTCTCTTCGACGAGGTGCCCCAGCAAACGGCTTCTTAGAAGAAGAGGAACCAGCATCTTGGATCTTCCCAGTTTTAATCAAGCTCTCAGTCCTCTCTCCACAAATGACAACATCAGAAAAACTACCGAATGGGCAGCTCCCCATCCGGTCCATAAACACACCCTGAAGAGTACCGATAAACATATCTGTCAACTCCCTCTCCAGCATAGGAGGTTGAACTCTAGCAGCCAGTTCACGCCACCTTTGGGCATACTCCTTGAAGCTCTCATTGGATTTCTGACAAAGACTCTGCAGCTGAGTCCGGCTCGGTGCCATGTCCATGTTGTGTTTGTATTGCCTCAAAAAGGCCTCACCCAGATCCCTCCAACAGCGGATAGATTCTCTCTTCAATTCCATGTACCAGTCCAAAGAAGCCCCAGATAGACTATCTTGGAAAAAATACATCCACATCTTTTCATCATCGGTATACGCAGAGATTTTTCGATAATAAGCCTGCACATGGGTGCGAGGGCAAGAAGTATCGTTGTATTTATCGAAGGACGGTGCTTTGAACTTGTGTGGGATTCTCAGACCTTCAACCAATCCCATATTAGTAACATCAAAACCGAGGGAGTTCTGACATTCCATAGCTCTAATTTTCTCAGCAAGGGCATCAACTTTACGATCCCTCTCATTAACCCTTCCCAGAACGTCTTCGTCTTCACTGAGCAGAGAAAACATATCCTCTTGTCTGTCAACAATCGGAGCAGGATTACGGGCCGGGGCACGGACTGCTCTGGCATTAGCGGCATCTGGAGCAATAGGTTGACCGTTGATTCGAATACCCCCCAACTCATCACCTACAGCATAGTTGTTGATGGGTACAGCAGCAACAACATTGTTATCATTGACCGGGCCTCCCTCTGGCGGAGCATGGTTGACCGGCGGAATTGCAGCCTCTTGTCTCTGAACCATGGCTCGAAGCTCTTCTTGACCTTGTGCAACCCCTTGCATCATATTCATAAACTGGGCCATGTTAGCCTTCATCTCAGCCAACTCTGCTTGAACTTGATCCATACCTCTCTGTTGATTCAGTCTTGTTGAGTAGCGGTGCGGACGTTGATCAGCTATCCTGCCTGAACAGGAACCAAGAGTGAGAAGTCACGACCAAGAACACCTGTTATGCAAAATGATATGAGTATGGTGCTAATGATGCGTATGATACACATGATATGTTCATTCCTCAGGCATTCAAAGAGCCTGAGTCATCCTCAAAAGATGGCAACCTGCAGCAAGAACAACATAGAAGCACAGAAACAACATACACAAGAGTGATGAGTACAAGGTGAAACCAACAACCTCATCTATATGAGTAACAGGATCATACAACAAAGTCGACAAAGAAAATCCAAACAATCGGAGTACAACAATGAATCCCATCCAACAAGCCTGGAGGTGATTCTCAACATACATATCAAAGATACAAGCTAAGACAAACGGCCTCCCGGAATGAGAGTCTTCAAGTACTGACACTGGTCTATCAACAGGTCACATTCTGAACATTCTGGCAAAAGAGTGATCTTCTCCTTCAGTTGTCGTCTAAGCTCTACCACTTCTCTTCCAAGGTGGTTCTCTGATGTCTGTCTCAAGTCTACTTCTTTCTTCAACTGGATGTCTTTATCTCTGAGTTGCTTCTCCAAGTCTCTGATCTTCTTCTGATAGCTGGCCTCAACTCTCTGCAACCTCAAGCACTCCCGGTGTTCTGCATCTAACATGCTCTCCATCTCCTCGTAGGATCTCTTCTTGCTTCTCAGTCTGCTAGTATCTTCTTCTCGCACTCCTCTGAGTTGATGAGCCAAGTTCAACCTATCAGCTTTGGCTTTGTACAACTCCATCTGGGTGTCTTGCTCCTTCTCTCTCAAACGGCGATTCTCCATCAAGGCTTGCTTGTAGTGCTCCGCAGGCACACTCTCAGCAAGGATCAAAGGTGGTTGCTCCTGCAACGGCTCCATCCTATCGTAGGGTAACAACAAAGTTTCTACTCTCTCCTTGACCCAATCAGTGTAATCGGGCATAGCAACGGCAAACTTCTTCCCTAAGACAGATCCATCCTTCACACCAATAGACTTCCAAGCTCTCCCTATCTGCTCCAATCTGGCCGGGTCACTCTGCTTCTCAAAATACACACTTTCTGCTACCTCAGCCTCAAGTGGTCTTCCCTTCATCACAAACCCCAACTGGCGGAGAGAAAGAACCGGGTTGTAATTGATGCAACCCCTAGTCCCTATGAGTGGCACATTACGGAATCCTCCACAGCTCATAATGACGTTACGCACATCCATCCGGTAAGATTGCCACCTGATATCATAGGAGGTAAGAGACATAACCCTCTGAGTCCACTTATGCGTGCTCTGAGCATCCACAAAAGGTCCACTGACTGGCAGGAGAGACAAGAACCATCTGAGCAAAAGCGGGAGACAACACCTGATAGCCCCACCCTTACCATGCCTACTGTGAATAGCATAGTAAGTGTCAGCCAACAGAGTAGGAACTGGGTTTCCTCCAATGAAAATACTGACTGCAGCATAGTCAACAAAATTGGGCATACTCGGAAACAGGACGATCCCATAGATCATGACGGCCAACTGAGCATGAAAGGCCTCCCAACTTCCCTTCTCTGCTTCTTCTCTAGCTACCCTCAACAGAAACTTCAAAGGCAATCCTACAACATCCCCACTGGACTTCCAACTATCACTGACTTCCTTGATACCCAAACGGAGAGCTCTGGCAACAACTCTGAAATCAACCTCCTTGGGCACATCCAAGAAAGGAACCTGATACCGGACCGGGACACTCAGCAGAATGGAGTACTCCTCAAGAGTAGGCGCCAACTGATAATCTTGAAAGGTGAAACAATGAAGCTCTGGGTCGTAGAACTGTAGAAGAGTCTGCAACGGCACCGGGTCGACTACCATCTTCAACAGTGTCAGAATATCTCCATACTGGTCAACAAACCCCTTCTGGTTACCACTGGTCATAAGGTTGCTCAACTCAATCAGAGACGTCAAAGGTTCACGGTGAAAGCTGTAGGAACAAGTCTTCCTCTTCAACTCTGGGATTGTTGCCATCCCTATCAGTGAACAAGCTCTGGAATGTACCTGAGAAATGATATGCATGCAGGGATTAGTTTTTTTCTCTCTTTTCTTTTTCCCCTTTTCTTTTTTTTTGTATCCTTTTTTATTGCGTTTCTTTTGAAAAATAAATATGCTATGATGCAAATGATGCAGACACGACTGGTTGGCTGTGTCTCTCAGAACACAGGATCAAAGCTTCGGCTTGAACTCGGAACCACAAATTCATCTGAAACCCAAAGTCATCTGAGACCCCAAAATTCTGAACCAATAGTCACCAACAGGATCACAAGTCACCAACAAGTCACCAACAAGTCACCAACTGTACCTGTAATAATGATCATCCCCTCCCCACTCACGGGTGTCGTCTAGGCCAGGGTAAGGTCGAGAGAAACGCAGCATAAATAACCTTTCGCAGAACATCATCATATACACACCCGAAGTATGTAACGATAACATCCCACCAGGGTCTGAACTGCTCGTGATATCAATGTTCCGCTAAGTGGCGCAATACCACCCGCTTCCCATGAATCACTCTATTCCTAAGTATCCTAGATTTCACTCATGGCCTGGGTATTGGGCCTTTTACCTCATGTAACTCCCACCCCAAACAGAGAGAAACAGACAACCAGCCAGGTGAATAATGAATGTGAATGAATGCAAACATAAGTGCAAACATAAATGCAAACAATAAATAAATGAATGCAATAAATAACAGCAAACAGCAACCAAAACCCTAACCTAGAGAGCGCTAGGAGAGACTCGCTTAGGGAAGATGGACCAGCACAGGTCAACTTCTCTAGTATCCCCAGCAGAGTCGCCAGCTGTCGCATCGCGCGAAAAACCGGCGGGAAAACAAGAACAACAGAGCCGCCACCGTGCGTTATTTATCCCAAAAGAGGGAAAGGAAACGCTCAGAGTAAACCTGGGAAAGAACATGGTCTCGCGACCAAAGAGGATGGGTTCGGGAGTCGGTTATGCGAAGGGAAGGTATTAGCACCCCTACGCATCTGTAGTACTCTACGGGATCCACGCACAAAAGGAAGGATAAATGGTTGCTAAAAATGCTGCTCACACACACACACACACACTGGCTGAAAGAGACACAAGAAACTGACTGAGGCTGACTCGGCAGGATATCGCATCCTGGGCCTACTTAGTCTATCAGGCATAGACATCAGAGTCGAAGTAGTTCGGACTGGGGAAACGACACATGCTCGCTAGGATGTCGCATCCTATGCATACGTATCTTCTTGGACGAAGAAGAATCAGAGCATTCGTAGCTCGGCTAACACGCACACAAACAAACACAGGCAAAGGCAAACGTGGAGCCTGAATGCCAATCGCTGGACTTACATCAGCATCCGAACCAAAACACACACAAAGAGGCAAACATGGAGCCTGAATGCCAATCACTGGACTTACATCAGCATCCGAACCAACAAACCCACACTGGAACCCAAATGCCACTCGATGGACTTACATCAGCTTCCAAGCACACAACAAGACAAAACAAAGACACAGGCGCCCGGAGAGATCTGCTCATCTCCTGCCTACGTACCTCATCTGGTATGAGGATCAGGGCGACGTAGTTCCCCTACGGAGGGAAAAAGGACTAGCCTAACCAGATAACAGAGGGAGACACAACTAGGGAGACTACGACTCGAGCCTAGATGTTATCATGCAAATCATCCCTAAGTTAAGGTTTCTAGCTAACTGGCACAGGGAGCCAGCCTATCCTAGTCACGACTTGCACAGGAAGCAAGCCACACACACACTTAACTTGCACAGGGAGCAAGCCAAGCAAAACCTAACTTGCACAGGAAGCAAGTCTAAACTAAACCTAACTTGCACAGGAAGCAAGTCAAACAAACACACAAGCACAGGTAGCACACACTATACACAGGCAAGGGGCTCAAACAAGGGTTAGGTTTTAGTCGAGGGGTCATATCAACCTCAACAAACAAACCTCTGGAACGGGGTAGACGTTGCTCTTAACCTTGCCATTGAAGGGCTAAGGTGAAGTAGATGAACGGTGAGTGAAGATGAGACTTCACAGCTCTTATCCCTGGCCTGGGAGAGCTCAAGACAAGAATGTGTGGGTTCAGAAAGTGGGAACCCTTCTACACATTTGAAACTGACTCAACTGTACAATTGTACAAGATCTTGGGTTTGTATCTGCAATGCATCAACACAGTGGTGTGAGCAAAGCAGATGACACACAGAATAGCAGGGGATAGGTTGCATATCCCTTGGGTTCTGCCAATTGCCTCTTCACTTAGGAGGACTTTGACTCTATGCAAGGACAAAAGTAAACAGTCACAAACATTGCCTCTTAAGGAGGACTTCAGACAGTTGCCTGGCCAAGTAGCAGGCCAGGTCTTCCAGACTACATGAAGTTAGGAAGTTGTACCTCAATGCAAATTGCTTATACAAGCAAAGCAAAGCAAAAGTTCACAAGGAACTAAGCAACTAAAAGCACCTGAAATAGTCAAGCAGACATTAGTATACAAGTCAAAGTTAAATCAAATGAAACAGATATCAACCAGTCAACACAAGCAAGTGAATGTGCAAGGCACAAGGCTCAAGGCATGTGAGCCAAGCCACCTACAAAACAAACAAGTTAGACAATGATATTTAAGTAAGCTCAATCAAAAAGAAATGGTCTCATTGGTCATTTGTTGGTCAACCTGAAAACACAAGCTCAAAAGTGAGTAACAGGACCACTAGGGCAAGCCTAGGGTCAAAAGAGAATGAAAAAGTCAAAACAGCAAAGGGCAAGCATCCAAAATCATGTTCAAACAATTAAGAAACACAACCAATTGGGTTCACATTCATATCAATCATCATCATCATTTCATGAACAAATTAGGCCAAAACATGGCATTTAGAAGCTCAAAGAAGTCAACAGCAAGACTTGCATCAAAACCAATCTTAAACATTTCCAAAAATCACCAAATAAATCATGATCAATCACAACCCACAGCATGGTAAGCATGTCAAATTTCATCTCATTTGGATAAGTGGAAGGCAGTCAATGAAAATCAAAAAGTCAAAGCAATTTTGAACATGCTCAATGAAGTCAACCAAACATGCATCAACTTAGAAAAATCATAAATCAGGGATGGTGTATGATAAATGAATGGGACTAAAACCATGGCAAAGATGAGGATGTCTAGTTATCTCATGTAAAATTTCATGTCCATCTAATAAAGTATGAGAATTTCACAAATGAAATGGGAACATGTGTCACAAAAAGTCAACATTTGACTAAGCAGGGGAGAAAATCTCAAACAATTAGGAAATGCCACAAATAATTCCAGGAAAATTCACATGTAAACTAGACATACAAGAGTAGGTTCATGCAAAAAATCAGATCAATTGGAGGTCAAGAAGCATGGTATCAAAAATCATCAAGTTGGACATCAATGGTGTGACACAAGTTGTCACACCCTAATTCAAAAAATCATAACTTACAAACCAGCAATGATAAATTCACAAACTCTACACCAAAATCACCATCAGTGTGTCTAGTTTAAGCACAAAAAATTTGGGAGCCATTGGATAAAGCATCATCATTTCACAAATGTTTTGGCAAAGTGTACAAAATATGCATACATGTCACAAACCCTAATACCAATTAAAGTCCATTGATCACAAAATTCTGTAAAAATCATGATAAAAGAGTAGAGATCCATATGAACACAATGCAAAAATTCCCATGAGATTTGGAATTAAAATGGATGAGATATGATTTTTCAAAGTTTGATGATCAAATGAAATTAAAATGGAAAAGGAATAACTTAATTCAATGTGTCACATGCCACGAATGGCATTTTTGTAAATACCCGAGCCACTTAATGATACGCGGTCGTTTTGGCCATGAAAATGAAATGTTCCTATTGGTTGGTTTCAAATGGAGCAAAGGCGCGGTCCATACAAACCCTAATTCCAGAAATCCGCAGCAAAATGCGCAGCTGGCTATGAAGGTTGCGGATAAATCCGCAGGTAATGTGCAGCAACCAAGAACAGCAGGAGGTTCATCACCACCTTCATACGATTTTCCAGAAAAAAAAGAAAAGTTGCAGAAATGGAAAAAACAAGCAATGCATCGTGTATATCCAACATCACTCATCAACAAACAACCATTATTTCATCAAACAATAACAAGTTAAACACAAAATCAAAGGAATCCAAACATGAACACCAAACTTCAAAACCCTCGTTCTCTCTCATTTCTCGATGGTTTTTCACGATTCAAAGAGCAGAATAATCAGCAAGGCAAGCTCTACACAAAGCATAGCATCATTTCAAGAAATGAGAGATTCGAATCCTTACTTGTTTTTGAAGAAAAAAGTGAAACAGTGTTGTTTTGGTGGTTTAATGGTGAAACAGATGCTTTATGGTCCTCCAAATGATGGTTGGTGAAGGTTGTTTGGCTTGAAACAACTTGCAATAGCTTTAACCAAACTCTGCCATTGATGGAGCTTATCAAAACAGTGCTGCTTTCCTTGCTTCCAGTTGTGGTTTAAGGATTCCAATGAGCTCAAGAATGGTGGTATGTGATGTAGCAGCAAAAGCCAGATCGAATGCTTTGAGTTTTTTGACAGAAAGTTCACAAATGGAAGAATGAGCAAAATGAGAGAGATGGATTTTCTTCTGTTAGAATGTGGCTGCTACTAGGATTCACAATGACAGAAAATGATGTTCAAATACTCTGTTTGAGAGTACAAATCATAATCCATGAAAATATGGGATAGAGTTGTTGAGAAATGTACTTTTTCTCCAATTTTCAAGCAAGTTGGCATGGGTGTATGTACTTGCACGAATTTGACTTTGTAACATGACCAAAACCACATTTCTGAACTATTTCAATTGGCCAAATGGTTTAAAAATGATTATTTTGAAAAGTCAAAATTCAACTCACTTGAAATTAATTAAGGCAAGTTCAAAAATGCCATTTTGATTGGTGAAGTTTTGGTGAATGATGGTTACATTTTTGGAAAGAGGGGATCAAATGTGACTTGTAGGAAAAAACCCCACCCAAATTGGCCAAATGGTTTGAGAGATATGGCCTTTTGAAGTTCAAGAATTTCTGAAAATGATTTGATCATATCTTGCCAACCATACATGGGAATTGAGTGTTCTTGGACTTTTTGGAAATGGGAGAACAAGATCTTCAACTTTCATGTTGGGCAAAAATTCATTTGAAGCTTGTATCATGATGTAAGTTTGAGGATCAAGACTTTCCATTTTGGGCAGGTTTCAATTACAGGTCCAGTTTCCATTTTTGGAAATTTCTGATCTGGCTTCAAATTCTTCCATGATGGTGTTTGACATGATATATGAGGACTATATGGACATGAATGAGACCTCTCAAACCAATTTCCATCATCAAATCACTGATTAAATGAACAGTTGACCAACAGTTGACTTTTAGGGTTTCTGACTGATTGTGCATTGACTGATGACTTCTGAACATCCAATCCTTGACCAAAACACTTCAAATGGATCCCCAAGTCATGTGAACATGTTGGACCAACCCTAGGGCCTTGGCTCCTTGAGAAACACACTTGCTTGCTTGGTTGACTGATCTCCTGATCAGTTTGACCTAATTTCTTGATTGGCTTGCACCTGAGGCAAATGGGACAATGCAATGCTATGCAGTGGACCATGATATGCTACGACCTAATATGAGAATGTATGTATAATGATAGGTGCAAATTTGAGGTGCTACAACATCCGTTATCGGTTAAGCTAAAATATATCAAGGATGACTCGCTGGGGAAAAATGAGGAATATTCATTGTCGGTTACTGGGTAAGAATAGCCTACATGGAAAAGAGAAATCATATGATTTACAACTACTGGTTTACTGGGTAGAAGACCAAAGTGAGAGTATCCGTCACTGGTTAAGATGAACATATCAAGGATAAACTCATAAGGAAGAATATCCGTCACCGGTTAAAGTGACCATATCAAGGATAGATTGTTAGGGGAAATAGGATTTACAACTACCGATTACTAGGTAGAAGACCAAAGAGAGAGTATCTGTCACCGGTTAAGACGAACATATCAAGGATAAACTCAAAGGGTGAGTCACCAACTACCAGTTAGGGCAACTTAACAAAGGTGATCGTCCTCAAAATAATAAGATTTATATCTACCATTTACTGGGTAGAATACCGAGCAGGAAGAATACCTGTCATCAGTTAAGATGAACATATTAAGGATAGACTTGTTGGAAAAGAAGGATTTACAACTACCGATTACTGGGTAGAAGATCAAAGAGAGAGTATCTGTCACCGATTAAAGTGAACATATAAAGGATAAACTCAACAGGAAGAATATATGTCACCGGTTAAGATGAACATATCAAGGATAAACTGCATGGGGAAACAAAAAAAATGAATTCGTCGAAAAAATCGAAGAAGTAAATTACCTTTTACCAGTTACTGGGTAAATTAACACATGTAAAGTACTAAACATCAAGAAGAATATTACCGGTTACCGGGTAATAAACTCTTGGGGACCAAAAGATCTATCTAGGTAAGAACTAGAAAGAAACAATCAAACAAGACTCAACCCAATGAGGACATAACCTAAGTGAAAAAGTATGCCATAACCATGATTTTGGAGAATATGTGTTTGATCAAACTCTGAAATATTCTGATTCATTTGTTGTGAAGCTACCCATAGAATTTCCAAGCTTATTAACTAGAATTATCTTGAACCAACACCCTAAGGTTGTGCATCCAGAAGAAGCTCAAAGCAAAAAGGTAGTGCCACTAACCTTTGATTATAGGCTTTTTTTCTGGAGCACGTTTTCTAGACACTATAGAGACAAAGCACCAAGATCAGGTTGATGATGGGAACTCTTCTCCCTTATCCACATCTACCAAAAATGATGTGCTGCTTGAGCTCGTGTAAGTTTCAAAATCCCTTCAAAAAACTATTGGAGCAAACCCCATTATAAAGAAGAATATGGCTAATCTGATCAAGATGGTGACCAAGGAAAAGGATAATCTAAATGTGTTTTTTCACTTTGTCAATGGTATTTAGTTCTTATTGTGCTTGATCTTACCCCTTATGGGCTTTACTTTGGTATTTATTTTCAAACCTTTTCCAAATTGTCGCAAAAGGGGGAGTAATTGTGTATGTTTGCACCAACAATTGCACCTTGCATGATCTTTGATAAAATCTTTCACTACTGTGTATGTACATGTTCTATGGTGTGCTTCTTTGTGTTCTCATGAATATGAATTTTTTTAGTAAAGATTTACTCTTGCACATCTTGTAGGAATTATAAAAGTTGTTTTAGCTAAAATTTTCCAAAGTGGAGACCGTTGATCCTTTTATTGGCCGCTTTAGGTAAAACACCTTACGTAAATTGTGAAGAGGCATCATGTGGGATAAGATACTCTAGCATGAGTGCATCATCTTACCTCAGTCTGTAAGCTAGGTTTCATGAGTAAAACTGAGCGTGAGTATGTTTGATTCCAAGGAGATTTGTCGTTTATGAGTTGTATCTTTTAGCAATATGTTATTAAGGAAGATTTGCTAAATAGAAAGACATGGGTAGTATTAGGAAGAGAGACATTGAATAAGGTTTGTTCATCTAAGACTATTTGTACTAATAGTATTGAGAGTGAATTTCCTTTCTTAAGTTGGAAGCCCCTTAGAGGTAGGTGACGTTGCACCGAACTAAGTCAACAATCATGTGTGTTATTTACTACATTATGATTACTTCATGTAATTTGGTATTCTATTATAAGAAAACTATACACATTGTATAGATATTGTGTCTAATATATATCCTGTGTACGAACTAGAAACCATGCATGTTTATGTGCTTGATTGGTTGTTTTAGTTTTTTTTTTTGTTCTTGTACGTATGTTGGTTCTTCCAGATTGTTTTGATAGCAGTGGTACATTCCTCTTAATAGTATTGTGTGCATTGTGATCCTGAACTCACATATATACATATATATTTATTTTTCCATTCAAATAGGGTTTAGTGCTAGTGGTGTGTTGGATGAGATTGGATCATAATTTTGCTCATGGGTTAGTTTAGAGATTCTTTTTCTTACGTTGGATATGTCCTCTCATTTCTACTTTGTTTTACTTTGGTTGTTTATGTCTTCATTGGGCATTTTTTAACTGTAATGTCTGGATTGTGTTTTAAAAAAATTAAAATAGGGTTTAGCACCATTGTGTTTAAAAAAATTAAAATAGGGTTTATCACTAGTGGTGTATTGGATGAGTTTGGATGATGTATCGTGTGCATTTTGTTATAAAAAATAAAATAGGGCTTAACACTAGTGGTGTATTGGATGAGTTTGGATGATGTATCGTGTGCATTTTGTTATGAAAAATAAAATAAAAACTGAGCGTGATTATGTTTGATTCCAAGGAGATTTGTCATTTATGAGTTGTATCTTTTAGCAATATGTTGTTAAGGAAGATTTGCTAAATAGAAAGACACAGGTAGTCTTAGGAAGAGAGACATCGAATAATGTTTGTTCATCTAAAACTATTTGTACTAATACTATTGAGAGTGAATTTCCTTTCTTAAGTTGGAAGCCCCTTAGAGGTAGGTGACGTTGCACCGAAATGAGTCAACAATCATGTGTGTTCTTTACTGCATTATAATTTACTTCTTGTAATTCGTTATTCTGTTATAAGCAAGTTATACACATTGTTTAGATATTGTGTCTAACATATATCCTTTGTAAGAACTAGAAACCATGCATGTTTATGTGCTCGATTGGTTGTTTTAGTTTTTTTTTGTTCTTGTACGTATGTTGGTTCTTCCAGATTGTTTTGATAGCAGTGGTACATTCCTCTTAATAGTATTGTGTGCATTGTGATTATGAACTCGCATATGTACATATATATTTATTTTTCCATTCAAACAGGGTTTAGTGCTAGTGGTGTGTTGGATGAGGTTGGATCATGATTTTGCTCATGGGTTAGTTTAGAGATTTTTTTTCTTGTGTTTGGATATGTGCTCTAATTTTTACTTTGTTTTACATTGGTTGTTTATGTGCTTGATTGGCCATTTTTTAACTGTAATGTCTGGATTGTATTTTAAAAAATTAAAATAGGGTTTAGCACCATTGTGTTTAAAAAAAATTAAAATAGGATTTAGCACTAGTGGTGTATTGGATGATGTTTCTTGTGCATTTTGTTATGAAAAATAAAATAGGATTTAGCACTAGTGGTGTATTGGATGAGTTTGGATGATGTATCGTATGCATTTTGTTATGAAAAATAAAATAAAATTTTTAATGGCCCTTGCAAGTCTCAAACCTGAGACCTTTGAGTTATTAGCACAACGCTCTAACCAACTAAGCTAATGAGCCAAATGTTGATCCAATTTTGCACATAAATAGTTTTACATATTTATTTGTTAAATACAAAAACAAACCAAATGTTAAACCTGGGAGACCTTTGATTTAAACCGATTAAACTTAAAATCGAGTTGTTTATAAAATAAATAAGTAAATTGATTAATAATATGGAGTTTACTATCCTACACAATTATAAGTTCACAACTTAAAGTAAATATTTTAAAATTTTACTAACAACTTAATGCAAATTAATGAATAAGATTAATGATATAAAAAATTATAAGTTCACAACTTAAAGTAAATATTTTAAAATTTTACTAACAACTTAATGCAAATTAATGAATAAGATTAATGATATAATAAATTATAATTCTAGGACCAATTTGAACACTAAAATAAGATAAAACAATTCAAAGGAAAATTCAAAACATATTGTAAGTCTGTAACATAGTAATATCTAATACCGACTCAATTATTTGTTTGGTACGATTTAATCCATTTTCTTTATTGATGAAAAAGGAAAACAAAAAGCACACCATTTTTATTTATGGAAAAGACGTGGAATACATTTCATAATAGTAGAAACTTCAATAATAGTAATTATTAGGAGCAGGTGCATTAGCAATAACAGAAGGTGGATTCGGTTTAGTGACGGATGCAACACCGTTGCAAAAGCCATGTAGAATTCCAGCTTCTTCATGAGTAAGTCCCAAAGAGGTAAGCATATTGGGCCAACATTCACTAGCTATGGTGAGAAGAGCATCACAAAGTCCCAAAGAGGTTTAGTGATTTTGCTCAAGTTGGTAGTATAGACGCTTTTGAAGCCATCTTTGTCTTACTTATATATGGTTTAACATTATTCCCTAACATTGACAACTCTGTTAATGTTAACGCCATTAGAATCTTCTTGATTGGGAATACTGGTCCGACTTTGTTGGATGACACGTATTTCCCTCTACATCTAAGAAATTCTAAGGATGGTAGAACCATTGTGTGCTGCATTCCTCTTCTATACAAGTGGTTTATTTCACACTTACATCAGACAGTAGTCTTCTTGGAGAACAAGCAATGTATACGATGGTCTCAGAGACTTATGTCTCTCACTAATGATGATATTACTTGGTATAATTCTGCATATGATGGCTTGGAGATTATTGACAGTTGTGGTGAATTCTCTAACGTGCATCTTATTAGTACACAAGGAGGAATTAACTACAACCCTACTTTGACTCATCGTCAGCTTGGGTTTTCCTTGAAGGATAAACCTAATAACATTCATTTAGAGGATTTTTTCTATCAAGAGGGTAAAGATCCCCAAAATTTGAAGATTAGGATGGTGCGTTCTTGGCACAATGTTCATAGGAAGGGAAAAGCCGATCTTTGACCACATAATTGTGTAGCTTTGGAAGCTTACACTAGTTGGGTGAAGAAGAGAGCTTTGGAGCTTAAGATGTCGTACGCCCGCGAAAGACCTATGTCTATGGTTGTGGCTAAGAAATCCACTCTCCCTAACCAAGACATAGAGGAGTTGGAAGACACACTCGTCAAGATGAAGCAAAAGATGGACCTTTGGGAAGAACGGTTCCATGCTTTGCACCAAAAGCAAGTGGAGTTGCAGCTTGAGTTGAAAGAAAAGGATGCACTCATTGAGATTCTTGAAGAGCGTGCAGTGAAGAGAGAGAGAGAGGGAGAGAGAGAGAGAGAGAGAGAGAGCCAAAGGATTTATTTTCCTTTAGTATTCCTCAACCTTCTGGTGCTTGGAAGAAGATCGTCGATCAGCTCGTCGTCGAGAAAGCTCGAATGAAGACCTCTTCGGAGTCAAAGATTCGACGCATCTGAAGTAAGTACACTCCCTTGGCCAGTTCAGCTGATTCAGTTGCTAGGGATCCTTAGGATGACATTTTCCTCTTCTCTTCTATTTGTATTTTTGGTTTCTGAAATTGTACTCAGTGTAATCTTTCCAAATTTTATGAATAAAAAGAGATTTTATGGTCAATTCCAAATGTTATTATTGATTATTATTATTATTGAAATATTTGCAAGTAAGGCTTTATTTGTTCCTTGAAATAATAAAAATAAAAACATTTCATTTCATGCATCATTTGCATAGCAGGTTTCTTGCCTACCAACCTTTTGGCCAGATGTCTCATTGTTCTTCATCTTGGTATCAGACAAGCTAACTCATCTCTTTGATACTCGCGCTAATCGTCAAAAAAGAATGGATCAGATGGAACAAGAGAACCAAGAGCTCAAGGAAGAAGTTTCTAGACTCACCGCTCTGATGGAGTCATTCATTGCTGCTCAAAATCAACCAGGTCCAACTCCGGCAACTCCTCAGCAAAGGACTGTCATTTTAAAGATTGTTTCAACACCAGTATCTGTTGTTCCTTCCAGCCAGCCAGCACAAGCTATGCCCGTCGGATTCCCGTAGGGAATGCCTCCGAATTTTATGCCTGAAGGTTATGCTCCAACTGTTGCTCCCATACCGGCATTTCGCCCGCTCATGTCAACGCCTCCTCCTGTGGTGCATGTTATGCCACGTGCCGACGAAACCATTTACCATTCTGAGCCATCTGAGATCCCTGATGTGTATGATAAAATGGATTAGATGAAGAACCAATTTTAAGAGTTGCGAAAAGAATTGAAGACCCTGAGAGGTAAAGATCTATTTGGGAAAAGTGTTGTTGAACTTTTCTTAGTGCCAAATGTGAAAATCCCTGTCAAATTCAAGGTCCTAGACTTTGAGAAGTATAAAGGGAATACTTATCCTTTGAGTCATCTTGTGATGTACGCACACAAGATGTCTACTCAAACATATAACAATCAGTTTCTTATCCACTACTTTCAAGACGTCTGACTGGTGTCGCGCTTTGGTGGTATATGGGTTTAGACAGTGCAAGTGTTCATACTTCCAACGACTTAGGCGAGGCCTTCGTCAAGCAATACAAGTACAACATAGATATGGCTCCCGATCGCGACCAATTGAGGTCCATGTCTCAGAAGGATAAAGAGACATTCAAAAAGTATGCCCAGAGGTGGAGAGAGCTTGCTGCTCAAATTAGTCCCCCATTGGAAGAGAAGGAGATGACGAAGATCTTTTTGAAGACTCTGAGTTCATTCAATTACGAGCGTATGATTTTCAGTGCTTCCAATGATTTCACTAAAATGGTGAACATGGGGATGCGTTTAGAAGAGGGTGTCCGGGAGGGCCATTTGTCTAAAGAAGAAGCATCTACGAGTAAGAAGTATGGAGGTAGTTTCTCCAAGAAGAAGGAAGGGGAAACCAATTCAGTATCCGTAGGGAGGCAGGAGGCCTCATGTGAGGAAAAATTCCAGATCCTAACAGCATCACCATCAAGTATCATCAGTTATTTTGGTATTTTCCAACAATTCAGCAATTCAATCAGTCTCAATTCAGCAACAACAACAACAACAACATACCCACAACAATCACAACAACTACAACAATAAGCATAATGATTTCCAAAGGAAGAAGGTCACTTTTGATCCCATTCCGATGACGCATGCCGAACTTTATCATTTCCTGATTGTCAAGAATTTGATTCGACCGAGGAATCCTCCGCATACACTTGAGCCTCTGTCATGGTGGTACAAGCTTGATTTGCACTACGCTTTTCATCAAGGGGCACCCGACCATGACATAAAGAATTGTTATCCTTTGAAGTATGAAGTTCAAAAATTGATCAAGAGTGGAATGGTGTCCTTCGAGGACCGTATGTAACACCCTTCTAAAATATCCCAAATATTTAATTAAAATACTAAACATATATCAGAGTAATTATGCAGTTAAGGGTGTCACACAATCATTCACACCATGAAACAAAATAACCGTCATGCTCATTTACTTAATCAAATAAAACATTTGCATAATTCGCAGCGGGATAAAATCCAACATCAATACAAAACATGTAACACAATACATGTAAGCTTATTCAACAATCATCAATGGAAACAAGAAAGAAACATCCCATCCCGATGTTACATCTATCAGAGCATGACCCGCTAAGGAGACTACACTAGACTCCAAGTATTAACTTCTACTCAACTCATTGCTCGTTACCTGAAAAATAGTTGTAAGGGTGAGTTCCTCAATCGATATAATAAGCATTATAGAATATAATGTCATGTTAAGTAATTTAACACATTAATCACCCTAATCGTATTCGTACATTCAGTAACGGCACACCAACTCAAACATCATATTCAACACCAATACAACTCATATTCATGCTCAATAGCAACACCACACACGTATAATATTGGAATACATCCATTCACATTATACGCCATACATAATTTATGCAATGAGACTCCACACATGCGGTACCGACTATTCTTGAACATATAGTTCAAGCTCACCGATCAAATCCAGATACGGCTACTAAGCTCACTAGTCCCACTCATTTGAGATCTAATGACTCACTCACTAATTCCTCACCATGGGAATTAGCTACAGCCCCGAAGGCTATGCTATGCATACTAATCATCTAGCATGCAAACATCAACAACAAATCCACAATGATTCACTCACTAATTCCTCACCATGGGAATTAGCTACAGCCCCGAAGGCTATGCTATGCATGCTAATCATCTAGCAATGCAACATCAACAACAATTCACAAGGGACAGATGCTCACACTCTAAGCCATACAACAGTCCATTCACAATTACATGCATAATATATATTCGCAGCATTATGCATATCATCATACATCATCAACACATGTATCAACACATCATATCATGTCAAATAATTAAACACAGTATTAGCACACTCTACTAATACCTATACTGCTCAAAACAGCGGGAAATAGTCCCTACTATATCACACACCGATATAGGCAACCATCAATTAGGCACACAACATTTAAATTAACAATTTTTCCACTCTGCAACAGTGTTAACCGGTTAACGCCCTGGGTTAACCGGTTAACGCAGCACAACACGCTTCCTGTCCCAAAACTTAACAGTGTTAACCGGTTAACGCCCTGGGTTAACCGGTTAACGCAGCACAAACAGCAATATTTCAGCAATTACAACAGTGTTAACCGGTTAACACCCTGGGTTAACCGGTTAACGCAGACAAAACAGCAAATTTTTACAATTCAAAACAGTGTTAACCGGTTAACACCCTGGGTTAACCGGTTAACGCAAGACAGAAGCTGTTCCTGCGCTAACTCAAGGCAGAATGCAGAATTCTCCGCATTTTCCGCCGTTGGAGGACTTCCGGACCTCCGATTCCAATTCCGTAAAAAGCTATACGTCCAGTAGATTACGACACACACCATTATCGATTCAATTACAGTTTTTAACACAGTTTATCCAACATCATTTTCAGCATTCACAATCCCAATTAGGGTCAATTCAGGTTTATCACTACCCATTACATGCTAACCCATAATACCCATTAAACGACGATAAACCCCCCTTACCTGAGTTAATCCGGAAATCTCTAAGCTCCAAGCTCTTCTCTTCTCCAATCTTCTTCCTCTTGCTCTGCCTCTTTGCCCCTTCTCCTCTTTCTCAATCGTTTCTCTGTTTCACGTGAAAACCTTTTCTTTACCAAATGGGCTCTTTTTCTTTATTTCACACTTATATATTTTCCAATTTATTTTATTATCCCAATAAAATAATAATTCAATAATTCCAAAATAATAATAATAATAATCCAATTATCTAATTAAATTAATAAATATATTATTAACTTAATTTAAATAATTATCATATTATTATCGGGGTGTTACAACTCTCCCCCACTAAAAGAGTTTTCGTCCTCGAAAACATACCTCAAGAGAACAACTCTGGGTAAGACTCCTTCATCTTACTCTCAAGTTCCCAAGTCACATTGCCACCTGCTGGTCCTCCCCAAGCTACCTTTACCAAGGCAATCTCTTTACCCCGCAACTGCTTCAACTCTCGATCCTCAATCCTCATAGGTGATGTTTCAACAGTCAGGTTATCTCTCACCTGTACATCATCTATTTGGACTACATGCGACGGATCATGAATGTACCTCCTCAACTGAGACACATGAAAAACCTCATGCAAATTCGCAAGCGACGGCGGTAAAGCGATACGATAGGCTACCTCTCCTATCCTCTCCAAAATCTGATAAGGACCAATAAATCGAGGTGTCAACTTTTTCGACTTCAAAGCTCGCCCAACACCAGTTATCGGAGTAACACGAAGAAACACATGATCTCCCTCTTGAAACTCAAGTGACTTCCTCCTCTTGTCGTGATAACTCTTCTGACGACTCTGAGCAATTCTCATCTTCTCCTGAATCATCTTAATCTTTTCCGTAGTCTGTTGAACAATCTCCGGTCCAACCACAGCACGCTCACCGGACTCATACCAACATAAAGGTGTCCGACATCTCCTGCCATACAAAGCTTCAAAGGGTGCCATACCAATGCTCGAATGAAAACTATTGTTGTAGGTAAACTCAATCAAAGGTAAATAACAATCCCAAGCACCTCCCTTTTCCAAAACACAAGCTCTCAAAAGATCCTCTAATGACTGAATCGTCCTCTCAGTCTGACCATCAGTCTGCGGATGATATGCAGAACTCAATCTCAGCTTAGTTCCCAAAGCCTTCTGCAAACCTTCCCAAAACTTCGATGTAAATCTAGGATCTCTGTCCGAAACAATACTCGACGGAATACCATGCAAACTTACAATTTTCTCAATATACAACTCGGCTAATCTCTCTAACGGATAATCCATTCTGATCGGAATGAAATGAGCCGACTTCGTCAATCTATCCACAATCACCCAAATAGCTTCAAAATTCTTACTTGTCCTCGGTAAACCAGAAACAAAATCCATACTGATACTATCCCACTTCCACTCTGGAATAGCCAACGGTTGCATTAGCCCAGACGGCTTCTGATGCTCAATCTTTGACTTCTGACAAGTCAAACAGGAATAAATAAAACTCGCAATTTCTTTCTTCATTCCCGGCCACCAAAATAACTTTTTCAAATCATGATACATCTTCGTAGCTCCAGGATGAATACTCAGGCCACTACGATGTCCTTCTTCTAGAATACTCTTCTTAAGTTCGGTAACATCCGGAATACACACCCGATTACCAAATTTCAAAATGCCATTCTCATCAACTCTGAATTCACCACCTTGACCTTGATTCACTAGAGTCAACTTATCAACCAAAAGCACATCGGATTTCTGACCCTCTCTGATCTCATCCAGAATACCACTCGTTAACTTCAACATTCCCAATTTAACACTATTGTGAGTACTCTCACACACCAAACTCAAATCTCTAAACTGCTCAATTAAATCCAGTTCCTTAACCATTAACATAGACATATGCAATGATTTCCGACTCAATGCATCAGCTACTACGTTTGCTTTACCCGGATGGTAATTCAAACCAAAGTCATAATCCTTCAGAAATTCTAACCATCTTCTCTGTCTCATATTCAGCTCTTTCTGATCAAACAAATACTTTAAACTTTTATGGTCGCTGAAAACCTCAAATCTTGACCCATACAAGTAATGCCTCCATAATTTCAGAACAAATACCACAGCTGCCAACTCTAAATCATGTGTCGGATAGTTCCTCTCATGAACCCTCAGTTGTCTCGAAGCATAAGCTATAACCTGCTTATTCTGCATCAACACACCACCCAAACCCAACAATGAAGCATCACAGTAAACCTCAAATGATTCCGACGAACTCGGTAATATCAGAATAGGAGCAGTAGTCAACCTTCTCTTTAACTCTTGGAAACCTTCTTCACATTTTGAGTCCCAAACAAATGCTTGCCCCTTTCTAGTCAACATCGTCAACGGTAATGCCAACTTAGAAAATCCCTCAATGAATTTCCTATAATAACCAGCCAAACCAAGAAAACTCCTTATCTCAGAAACTGACTTCGGAGCTTCCCACTTAGATACCGCTTCTATCTTAGAAGGATCAACAACAACACCACCTCTTGAAATCACATGACCAAGAAAACTAACCTCCTCTAACCAAAATTCACACTTAGACAGTTTAGCAAATAACTTCTTTTCTCGTAGAACTTCTAAAACCACTCTCAAATGCTCGACATGCTCTTCTTCAGATTTCGAATACACCAAAATGTCATCAATAAACACCACAACAAACTGGTCTAGGTACGGATGGAAAATCCTATTCATATACTCCATGAATACTCCAGGCGCATTAGTCACACCAAAAGGCATTACGGAATACTCATAATGTCCATACCTTGTTCTGAAAGCGGTCTTCTGAATATCCTCAGTTTTCACACGTATCTGATGATACCCAGATCTCAAATCTATCTTGCTGAACACACTCGCACCAACCAACTGGTCCATCAGATCATCAATCCTCGGTAAAGGATACCGATTCTTGATCGTCACTTTGTTCAGTTGCCTGTAGTCCACACATAACCTCATAGTACCTTCTTTCTTCTTAACCAATAACACTGGTGCACCCCACGGTGACACACTCGGACGAATAAACTTCTTATCCAACAGATCTTCCAACTGACTCTTCAATTCAGTTAACTCAACAGCAGACATACGGTACGGAGCCATCGATATCGGTCTAGTACCAGGTACCAAATCAATCGAAAACTCAACTTCACGCTCTGGCGGCAATTCATTCACTTCTTCAGGAAACACATCAGGAAAATCACACACCACTGCTAGATCGCCAATTACCAGTTTATCTTTAGCCTCCAGAGTCGCTAACAGAATAAACAACTCCGCCCCATCTGCTACTTCCTCATTCACCTGCCTGGCTGATAGAAACAAACTCTTTCCTGCTTCAATCTCAGGAAATATCACAGTCTTGTCAAAACAGTTGATGGAAACCCGGTTAAACACCAACCAGTTCATGCCCAAGATAACATCAATCTGCACTAGTGGAAGACACACAAGGTCTATCCTAAAGTCCCTACCAAAAATACTCAAAGGACAATTCAAACAAACTGAAGTAGTAGTCACTGAACCCTTCGCAGGAGTATCAATCACCATACTTCCAAGCATCTCAGATATCTCTAACTTAAGTTTCACAGCACAATCCAAAGATATAAAGGAATGAGTAGCACCGGTGTCAATAATAGCTACAAGAGGAAAGCCATTAATATAACACGTACCTCGGATCAAACGATCATCTGCAGAAGTCTCAGAACCCGATAAAGCAAAGACCTTGCCTCCTGACTGATTCTCTTTCTTCGGCTTAGGACACTGTGGACTGATATGACCCAACTCTCCACAGTTGAAACAAGTTACAGTCTTCAACCGACACTCTGCAGCCAAATGACCACCTTTGCCACACTTGAAACACTTCATCTCAGCACTGGTACACTCATGGACACGATGTCCAGCCCGACCACATCTATAACACTTAACAGGGGCACTAGAGTCTCCCCCACTAGGCCTCTTCATCCCACTCTGCTTCTGAAAACCTTTGCCAGCTGCATACGGTTTTCCACGATCATTCTGATTCTTGCCTTTCCTATCAACCCTCTGCTGATAGCTTTCGGCTCTAGCTTTGGAATCCTGTTCAAAAATCCTGCAACAGTCAACCAAGTCAGAAAACACTCTGATCCGTTGGTATCCAATAGCCTGTTTGATCTCGGGACGCAACCCGTTCTCAAACTTCACACATTTCGAAAATTCTCCAGCAGCCTCACTATAGGGAGTGTAATACTTCGACAGCTCTGTGAACTTAGCAGCATACTCCGTAACAGACTTGTTACCCTGCTTCAACTCTAAGAACTCTATCTCTTTCTTTCCTCTGACATCTTCTGGAAAGTACTTCCTCAGGAATCTCTCTCTGAACACAGCCCAAGTGATCTCAGCATTTCCAGCAGATTCCAACTCAGTGCGGGTAGCAACCCACCAATCATCAGCTTCCTCTGACAGCATATGCGTACCGAACCTGACCTTCTGGTTATCGGCACACTCAGTTACTCGGAAGATCCTTTCGATCTCCTTCAACCACTTCTGAGCGCCATCTGGATCGTATGCTCCCTTGAACATTGGAGGATTATTCTTCTGGAACTCACTCAGCTGACGAGCAGCTCCCATTCCCACAACATTCGGATTTCCTCCAAGTACTCCAGCTAGCATACCCAGAGCCTCAGCAATCGCAGCATCATCTCTACCTCTTCCAGCCATCTCTATTCTGAAAACCCAACAAACTAAAACAATAAGTACTGATAGGGTTACACAACACCTATCCCGTACAGGGGAAACAGAATAATTACGACTCGACTCGACCGACTATGCTCTGATACCACTAATGTAACACCCTTCTAAAATACCCCAAATATTTAATTAAAATACTAAACATATATCAGAGTAATTATGCAGTTAAGGGTGTCACACAATCATTCACACCATGAAACAAAATAACCGTCATGCTCATTTACTTAATCAAATAAAACATTTGCATAATTCGCAGCGGGATAAAATCCAACATCAATACAAAACATGTAACACAATACATGTAAGCTTATTCAACAATCATCAATGGAAACAAGAAAGAAACATCCCATCCCGATGTTACATCTATCAGAGCATGACCCGCTAAGGAGACTACACTAGACTCCAAGTATTAACTTCTACTCAACTCATTGCTCGTTACCTGAAAAATAGTTGTAAGGGTGAGTTCCTCAATCGATATAATAAGCATTATAGAATATAATGTCATGTTAAGTAATTTAACACATTAATCACCCTAATCGTATTCGTACATTCAGTAACGGCACACCAACTCAAACATCATATTCAACACCAATACAACTCATATTCATGCTCAATAGCAACACCACACACGTATAATATTGGAATACATCCATTCACATTATACGCCATACATAATTTATGCAATGAGACTCCACACATGCGGTACCGACTATTCTTGAACATATAGTTCAAGCTCACCGATCAAATCCAGATACGGCTACTAAGCTCACTAGTCCCACTCATTTGAGATCTAATGACTCACTCACTAATTCCTCACCATGGGAATTAGCTACAGCCCCGAAGGCTATGCTATGCATACTAATCATCTAGCATGCAAACATCAACAACAAATCCACAATGATTCACTCACTAATTCCTCACCATGGGAATTAGCTACAACCCCGAAGGCTATGCTATGCACGCTAATCATCTAGCAATGCAACATCAACAACAATTCACAAGGGACAGATGCTCACACTCTAAGCCATACAACAGTCCATTCACAATTACATGCATAATATATATTCGCAGCATTATGCATATCATCATACATCATCAACACATGTATCAACACATCATATCATGTCAAATAATTAAACACAGTATTAGCACACTCTACTAATACCTATACTGCTCAAAACAGCGGGAAATAGTCCCTACTATATCACACACCGATATAGGCAACCATCAATTAGGCACACATTTAAATTAACAATTTTTCCACTCTGCAACAGTGTTAACCGGTTAACGCCCTGGGTTAACCGGTTAACGCAGCACAACACGCTTCCTGTCCCAAAACTTAACAGTGTTAACCGGTTAACGCCCTTGAAGGTGAGAAAAACAAGAAAGGGGGGGTTTGAATTGTTTGAAAAATAAGCGCTTTTTGCAAAATGAAATCACACAATGACTTTATACTGGTTCGCTTATAACACAAAGCTACTTCAGTCCACCCGGCCAAGGTGATTTCGCCTTCAACAAGGACTTAATCCACTAATCTTGAAAGATTACAAACAACCCCTAAGAGAGAAGAAAATCTCTTAGTCCTCTCAAGTCTACAGACTACAAAGAGTCACTTGAGGAAATCAAATAAAGATAAGATACAAGATGTGTAATCTAGAGTGCTTCTAAGAAAGCAAATATTACAAACTTAAGAACAAATTTTTCACTTGATAAGCAAAAGCTTAGTGAAAATCTTTGAAGAACAAAGATGTTTTTCTTGAGCGTGATATAATTTCAGTATAGTTTTGGCTAGTGATTTCTTATTTTTACTGAATGAGATTTCTTCTCTATTTATAGGAGTTGGAGTAGAGTTGAAGTAGCGTTGAATCTGTTGGATATTGAGATGTAGTTACGCCATTCCATTTATAGCTTCTGCAGTAGACTTTTTCTCTTAGAAGTGACTACTTACCACAATTAGTATCTTCTCTCTTGGAAGTGGAGATTAACGTCTCTTTCTAACTGAGGAAATCCATTTGCAGAACTTTAACTTGGCTTAAACGTTACTTCATCATGATTAACAATTCTGATTAGAGTCTTTGTGTATCTGGAGAATCTTGCTTCTGATGTTATCTCTTGAAAGTTTAGATGGCGCTGATAACTTCAGAATTTACAGAAGACATTTGTTCAGAGTCAGAGCTTCTAGACTTTACTTCATGTTCAGATGCTTCTGATACTTTGTAGTTTTGTCCAGAGTCAGAGCTTCTTGAAACGAGATTCCATTTTAGATGCTTCTGATACTTGAGATTTTGCATCTGATCTTGTTTTGCATCTGATGACATCATCAGATTTATTTCTTCTTTCTTTAGAACCCTGCACACTTAGAAACTTTTCGTTAGGGTGTCATTTTTGGTTTCATCCTTTGTTATCATCAAAATCATGGAGTCTGTTGTAGAACACTTTTTGTTCTTACAATCTCCCCCTTTTTGATGATGACAAAACAAATAAAATTATCAGATGAAACATGAAAAATATTAGATCAGATAGACAAAAGCTCCCCCTGAGTTAGTACTAGGGAGTTCAGAAGTTCTTACCAGAGCTTTCCAAGCAATAAGATTTCTGAAAACTTTCTGCAATTTCTTAATTTTAATGTTAGAGTTATTTAATCAGAGCTATTATTTAATCAGAGCTATTTATATCAGAACTATTTCTATAATTGTTGCAGAATGCTTAAGGTTTTAGACATAATTTTCATCAGAGCTATTTAATAATTTCTCCCCCTTTTTGGCATAATCAAAAAGGCATAAAAATAAAAAGAATAATAAAGAGAAAAACACTTCATTAAAAAAGCACAAAGGCAAACAATAGTCAAAAACATCAGATTCAACAGAATATCAGAGCTAAAGAAGACAGAAGCAAAAAGACTAGGCAAGCAAACAAAATAAATCCTAAGTGCCTAAGGGTTTGGAGGTTGAGGAAGTCTCTGAAGCAACATGGCAAACATATTCTGGATGTTTTCATTCAGAGCATCTTGCTTGTCCATCCTGGCACGAAGCTCATTCTGATCTTTCTTGATCTCTTGCTGATCTTGCTTGATCTCCTTCAGAGTGTTAAGAATCAGAGGGATCGCAGAGGAAGACTCCCCCTGAATCAGAGCCTGCTGAGCTTCAGCTTCAGCAGCAGCTTGGGCTTCTGCATCTGCCTTAGCCTTGGCTTCAGCTTCCTGAATCCTTAGAAGTTCTGCTTCCTTTGCCAGGCGTTCTTCTTCCAACCTCTTTGCTTCTTCTTCAGCTTCCCTAGCCAATCTTTCCTCCTCTAACCTTCTGGCCTCAGCTTCTCTAGCCAGTCTCTCTTGGAGCCTTTCCTCAGAGTCTCTGATATAGCCATTTCTGACTTGTTCAGAGATACTCTTCAGCCTATAAGACTCAGAGGTCATCCAACTAATGACTCTGTTCCAGTGTGTCCTAACAGAGTTAGGATCATCACTAACTTCAGAGTTTTTAGCCAGAGACTTGATCTTCTGGACTGAAGCTTCTGCAACCTGTATAATGGCCTCCTCAAGGGTAGGTGTGATAATTTTAGGTTCAGGTTCAGGTTCAGGAGTATTAGTTGGAGAGTTTGGGGAGCTGAGATTCAGAGAGGGAGTTTCAGTTTCTGGTTCTGGCTGGGGTTCAGATTCTGCTTCTGGTTGAAGTTCAGAATCTGGGGAAGAAGCATAGAGTGGGTTTACATCTAAGGGGTCAGAGTCTGGTTCAGGTACAGCGGGAATGATTGGTGGGGTGATATAAGGATCAGATGGTCGAATTACAGATGGTTGGGTTTCAGAGGGTGTGGTGGTTGTTTGTTGTGGTGGAAGTGAAGTTTGGAGGGGTGAGGTTACTTCAGATTGTGTTGAGGGTTGTGGAGCGAAATTTTTAGCATAAATTTCAGCTATTGTTGGGGAGTTTGGGTCAGAGTGTTCTTGATCAGATGACTCATGATCAGATAACTCTTGGTCAGAAGAAGGGGAAAGGTAAGGGGGTGATTCATATTCAGAGGATGATGAAGAGCTGTGGTGATATAGTTGATTAGGGTCAGAGGTTGTTGTGAAATTACGAGCAATTTTTAGAACAGGTGGAGGTTGAGAGGTTATGGTGATTGAGGGTGGTATTTCAGAGGTGGTATATATTGGTTGAGAGGAGAGAGGGTTAGAGGAAGCCATTACAGATTCAGAAGAGACAGGAGGAATGGACTTACCAGAAGAGACATTCAGAGGTGCTGAAGCTTTGGTGCCAGAGGTTTCTCCAAGTCTGGCTTTCTTTGCCTTCCTTGCTTCCTCAGCTATCTTCTTCTCAGAAAGACCTCTTTTGTATCTGACCAGATCTTCTACAGAGTCCAGACAGTCTTCAAGGCGGAAATCAGAGATATCAATGCCTTCATCCAGACGATCCTGAAGGTAGATAGCAATGGCATCTCTGGGTTCATTCTTGAAGAACCTTTCAAGGCCATGAGGCATCTTCCTCTGATCCTTCAGAGCTTCCCAGGTTACTTCCATAGTGGGCTTGACTCTGATGTCTTTGATGATTCCCATACTCCTCAGATTTTTGGCATTCAGAGGCTTTCCAACATCAATTGCCAGATCATCCATACATCTGGTCTTCTCCAGAGCATCTACCAACCCATGCTCAATGAAGATGTCAGAGAGCAATCTACCCAGAGGAATGTAGGATCTGGGCTTCATATTATTCCTCGTTTCTCTGACTGAATCCCTCAGATATCTGAAGAGGAGAACAGGGAGGTTGATCGGGATACCCTTCTGAATACAGTAGAGGATGCATTTCTGATCAGCGTTGATATAATCTGAAGAGTTGGAGGCTGGACGATGATGGATTGTTCCCAGAATAATCTTCAGCCAAACTCGGAGGTTCTGATGAAGCTCCTTGTTCTTAGAGGGGTTTCCTTCTGCGTTTGCTTTGAAGATTGTAGGGTTAATGACTTCTGTGATGCGCTTGGACCTTGGAGGAATGTTGTAAATCCTCTTACCTCCAGCTTTCTCCATATTCAGCAAAGAAGCAATAGACGCTTCTGTGATAATGATCTTCACTCCCAGAACAAAAGAAACAATGAACTCGTCATCAGCATCTGCACATCTCCAGAACTCTTTCACCAAAAGAGGATAGATTGGACCATACAATCTGTTGAAGTAGGTTTCCCAACCTTGCTTGTGAAGATCTTCAGTAAGATCAACACCGTTTCTTCTTAAGTTCTCAAAATCCACCAGTGATTCACACAGTACATCTAAACCTTCAAAGGGAGTTGAAAGGTTTATGTGTTGTTCACGTTCAAGAATGTGAGGTTCTTTATAGACTGGGGTTGTGGTAACGTCTACAACCATGGGTGTTTGAGTGTTTGAGGTTTGGGGATTAGAAGCGGCTTCCATTTGTTGGGAGAAGTTAAAAACTGCTTGCTCTTGAGGATTCATGACTAAGATTGATGAAGAAGATGAAGAACTGAGAAGGTTGCAGAGAAAACTTCGAGAGAGGGTTTAGGGTTTTAGAGTGAGTGAGAGTGATAAGTGTGAAAAGTGAGAGAAAGTGTTTATATACTAAGGGTAAAAACACATGCAAAACGACACACATACCAGCGTTAGCACAAAAACCAAAATAGCACGTTTGGGGGAAAAATGATTACAGCTTATTAATGAATGTCTAATCCCAACAGTAAGCACACTGCTCGAGGAGATTTCAAGCGTTCTGACCTTTGATTTCTTTTGACAGCTGTCTAGAAGTTCTAGGGTTAGACGCATGTTCCCCACGTGTTGATGTATCTGATCTTCAGGAATACCAAAGGATTTCTGAAGATTTCTAACTCAGATATCTTCTTAACTTGGTAGAAGTATCAGAGTCAGAGGCAGAAGTGTATTTGTTTTTATCAGAGTCTCATTTTACATGTTCAGAGCCAAATTTTATTCAAGGCAATTTTTAATGTTCAGATTTTCTAAGATAAAAAGAAATCTATCTTCAGCTAGAGGCTTAGTAAAGATATCTGCCCATTGATGTTCTGTATCAATGAACTTCAGCGTTACTATTCCTTTCTGAACATAGTCTCTAATAAAATGATGTTTAATTTCTATGTGTTTGGCTCTGGAATGTAGAATAGGATTCTTACTCAAACAAATAGCAGCAGTATTATCACAAAAGATAGGAATGTTACTCTCAAATATCTGAAGATCTTCTAGCTGATGCTTCATCCAGAGCATCTGAGTTGTGCACAGTGATGCTGAGATGTATTCTGCTTCTGCAGTTGATAGAGCAATTGTTGACTGTCTTTTGCTAGCCCAGGAGATTAAGTTGTTTCCCAGAAGCTGGCAATTTCCAGAAGTACTTTTTCGTTCTATTCTATCTCCTGCATAATCTGCATCACAATAACCAGAAAGCCTATACTCTGATGTTTTCTCATACATCAGGCCCAGGTTAGGAGTTCCTTTCAGATACTTAAGAATTCTCTTAACAGCTGTTAAATGAGATTCTCTAGGATCTGATTGGAATCTGGCACAGAGACAGACACTAAAGAGAATATCAGGACGAGTAGCAGTCAGATAGAGAAGAGAGTCTATCATACCTCGATAGAGCTTCTGACAAACCTTGTTGCTTACCTCTTCCTTTTCCAGAATGCAAGTTGGGTGCATAGGAGTCTTTGCAGAATTGCATTCAGACATATCAAACTTCTTCAGAACGTCTTTAATGTACTTGCTTTGATGAATGTACGTGACTTCTGGAGTTTGATTGATTTGAATTCCCAGAAAGAACTTTAGTTCTTGCATTAGACTCATTTCAAATTCTGCCTGCATTAACTTAGAAAATTCTTGGCAAACAGAGATATTAGCAGAACCAAAAATAATGTCATCAACATAAATTTGGCATATCATGAGATCATTTTCATGATTTTTACAGAAGAGTGTAGAATCAACTTTCCCTCTGATAAAATTTTGTTCCAGAAGAAAATTGCTCAGACGTTCATACCAAGCTCTGGGAGCTTGTTTAAGTCCATATAAAGATTTCTTAAGTTTGAAAACATGTTCTGGAAAGTTTGAATTTTCAAAGCCAGGAGGTTGATTGACATACACTTCTTCTGAGATATAACCATTAAGAAATGCACTCTTGACATCCATTTGGTATAATTTGATAGAATGATTAATAGCAAAAGATACAAGAAGACGAATAGATTCTAACCTCGCGACTGGAGCAAAAGTTTCATTATAATCAATACCTTCTTGTTGACTATAACCTTGAGCTACCAGTCGTGCTTTGTTTCTGACAACTTCTCCTTTCTCGTTCAGTTTGTTTCTGAACACCCATCTGGTTCCAATGACATGAGTGCCTCTGGGTTTAGGAACGAGATCCCAGACATCATTCTTGGAGAATTGATCTAACTCTTCTTGCATAGCTGCCACCCAATCATTATCTTGAAGAGCTTCATCACAGGACGTAGGCTCAATCAGAGACACTAGTCCCAGAGGAATATCTTCAGAAGTTCTGAAGGTAGATCTGGTTCTAACAGGTTCATCTTTGTTTCCCAAAATCAAATCTTCAGATACGTTGCTACGACTCTTGACTTTTCTTGGAATTTCTGGAGATTTAATTTCTTCAGAGTCTGGAGTGACAGTTGCTTCTGGAGTTTTCTCAGATTCTACCAGAGTGATTCTAAATCTGCAAACTTTTCAACTAGCTTTGACTTTTCAGGGTCAAGCTTATCATCAAATCTAACATGAATTGATTCCTCCACAATTTTGGTTTCTGTGTTGTATACTCTATAGCCTTTAGAGCGTTCTGAGTATCCTAACATAATACCTTTCTGTGCTTTGGAATCAAACTTGTTCAGATGTTCTTTAGTATTTAATATAAAGCAAATGCATCCAAAAGGATGAAAATATGAAATGTTGGGTTTTCTTCCCTTACACAGTTCATAGGGAGTCTTATCCAGAATAGGTCTAATAGAGATTCTATTCTGAATGTAACACGCTGTATTTACAGCTTCTGCCCAAAAGTGCTTTGCTACATTTGTTTCATTGATCATGGTTCTGGCCATTTCTTGGAGTGTCCTATTCTTCCTCTCTACAACTCCATTTTGTTGTGGAGTTCTAGGGCAGGAGAAATCATGGGATATTCCATTAGAATCAAATAATTCTTCAAAATCTTTATTTTCAAATTCTCCACCATGATCACTTCTGACTCTAACAATTTTAGAGTCAAATTCTTTTTGCACTTTAGAACAGAAACTGGTGAATACAGAGTGAGACTCACTCTTGTGCCTTAGGAATTTTACCCATGTCCAGCGGCTGTAATCATCAACGATTACTAGTCCATACTTCTTTCCATTGACTGATGCTGTTTTCACAGGACCAAATAAGTCAATGTGAAGAAGCTCCAGAGGCTTGGAGGTAGAAACAACATTTTTCTTTTTAAAAGATGTTTTTGAAAACTTTCCTTTCTGGCAAGCTTCACACAGAGCATCTGAAGAAAACTTCAGTTTAGGTAAGCCTCTGACTAACTCAAGTTTAGTTAGCTGAGAAAGTTTTCTCATGCTAATGTGGCCTAAGCGTCTATGCCATACCCATTGCTCTTCGTGAACTGACATTAAACATTTAACATTTTGATCTTTTAAATCAGAAAGATTTATTTTATAAATGTTGTTTTTCCTCTTGCCTGTGAAAAGGACAGAGCCATCGTTCTGACTAATTGCTTTACACGTTTTTTGATTAAAGATTACATCATAACCGTTATCACTTAATTGACTTATGGATAACAAGTTATGCATTAATCCTTCTACATAAAGAACATCAGATATAGAGGGAAGAGTACCGTTACCAATAGTTCCGGAGCCTCTGATCCTTCCTTTCTGATCTCCTCCGAAGCCTACAAATCCAGCGTCTTTAAGTTCCAGGCTTTGGAACATAGACTTTCTTCCCGTCATATGTCGCGAGCATCCAGAGTCCAGGTACCATGACTGGTGTCTGAACTTTGCTGCATAGGATATCTGCAACATAGATAATCTTATCTTTCGGTACCCAGAATCTCTTGGGTCCTTTCAGATTAGTTTTCCCAGAGTTTCTTACAACTTTGGGTCTTCTAGCATTTTTAAATTTGTGTTCTTGTGTGTGTGTATAGTGGTATGAAAAAGGTGATTTAATTTGGTTACTGGTAGAAGTTTTATCAGAATCAGAATCATACCCAATTCCCTTTTTATTATTCTGACCTACTCCATAAATCATGGATGCCATAATACTCCTATTTATCCCATTCTTCAGAAATTGTTGAAAGGCTTCTTCATATTTATAAATAATTTCATTTGAAGTTTGTGGTGCTTGAGACAACACTTCTTCTAATTCTAAGTTTTTTGTTTTAGCTTCATCTCTTTCTAACGTTAAAGATATGATTGTATCATCTCTTGTTAGAATTGTTGTCTCAAGTTTACTACACTCTTCAGATTTTGCTTTAAGAAGACCTTTAATGTTTTTAACTTTTTGTTTTAATTTCTGAAGAGAGGTAAGAGTTTCTGATAAACATGATTCTAAGTCAGATCTAGAAAGTTCAGAAAATACCTCTTCAGATTCTTCATCTGAGCTGCTGGATGTGGTAGCCATAAGAGCTACGTTGGCTTGTTCATCAGAGTCAGATTCTGATGATCCTGATTCACTATCGTCCCAGGTGGCCATTAATCCCTTCTTTGTTCTGAAGGCATTTTTCTTGAAGCTTTCTTTCTTAGAGTTATCTTTCTTCAGCTTGGGGCATTCATTTCTATAATGACCTGTTTCTTTACATTCAAAACAGGTAATATCTTTATTAGGTTTACCTTTTGAAGTTGACTCTGATCTATCCCCTCTGGGTCTTGATCTTCTGAAGTTGTTGTTGTTCCTTCTTTTCCAGAGTTGCTTAACTCTTCTGGTTAGTAAGGACAGTTCTTCTTCATCATCAGAGTCTTCAGGTTCAGAGTCGTCAGTATCTGCAGTTTCTGCCTGGAGAGCTTTGGTTCTGTCTGACTTCCGTCTTTCAGGTCTGGACTTCAGCGCCACTGACTTGTTCCTTTTCTGAGGCTCATCCTCCTCTAGTTCTATCTCATGGCTTCTGAGAGAACTAACAAGTTCTTCAAGGCTGATACTGTTCAGATCCTTTGATAACTTCAGAGCAGTAACCATAGGTCTCCATTTCTTTGGCAGACTTCTGACAATCTTCTTAACATGATCTGCAGTCGTGTATCCTTTGTCTAGCACTTTAAGACCTGCAATAAGAGTTTGGAATCTGGAAAACATAGCTTCTATAGCTTCGTCATCTTCCATCTTGAAGGCTTCATATTTCTGGATCAACGCCAGAGCCTTCGTCTCCTTGACTTGGGAGTTTCCTTCATGGGTCATCTTCAGAGAGTCAAGTATATCTTTAGCCGTCTCTCTGTTGGTGATCTTTTCGTATTCGTTGTATGATATAGCATTTAGAAGTATTGTTCTGGCCTTGTGATGATTTTTGAATTCACGTTTCTGATCTTCTGACATTTTGCTTCTGGGAACTTCAGCTCCATTTAAGGTTGGAGGTTTGTATCCATCTGTGACAATGTCCCAGAGGTCAGCATCATAACCCAGAAAGAAACTTTCGATTCTATCTTTCCAGTAATCAAACTTTTCTCCATCAAAAACAGGAGGCTTGGCATTGTAAGAATCTTTCTCATTTGAGTGGGCCATTTGTTTTTCTCGCACTGGATCTCTCTACACGGTTAAGTGTTTGATTTGAAAATCAATAACAGAGCCGGAGCTCTGATACCAATTGAAGGTGAGAAAAACAAGAAAGGGGGGGTTTGAATTGTTTGAAAAATAAGCGCTTTTTGCAAAATGAAATCACACAATGATTTTATACTGGTTCGCTTATAACACAAAGCTACTCCAGTCCACCCGGCCAAGGTGATTTCGCCTTCAACAAGGACTTAATCCACTAATCTTGAAAGATTACAAACAACCCCTAAGAGAGAAGAAAATCTCTTAGTCCTCTCAAGTCTACAGACTACAAAGAGTCACTTGAGGAAATCAAATAAAGATAAGATACAAGATGTGTAATCTAGAGTGCTTCTAAGAAAGCAAATATTACAAACTTAAGAACAAATTTTTCACTTGATAAGCAAAAGCTTAGTGAAAATCTTTGAAGAACAAAGATGTTTTTCTTGAGCGTGATATAATTTCAGTATAGTTTTGGCTAGTGATTTCTTATTTTTACTGAATGAGATTTCTTCTCTATTTATAGGAGTTGGAGTAGAGTTGAAGTAGCGTTGAATCTGTTGGATATTGAGATGTAGTTACGCCATTCCATTTATAGCTTCTGCAGTAGACTTTTTCTCTTAGAAGTGACTACTTACCACAATTAGTATCTTCTCTCTTGGAAGTGGAGATTAACGTCTCTTTCTAACTGAGGAAATCCATTTGCAGAACTTTAACTTGGCTTAAACGTTACTTCATCATGATTAACAATTCTGATTAGAGTCTTTGTGTATCTGGAGAATCTTGCTTCTGATGTTATCTCTTGAAAGTTTAGATGGCGCTGATAACTTCAGAATTTACAGAAGACATTTGTTCAGAGTCAGAGCTTCTAGACTTTACTTCATGTTCAGATGCTTCTGATACTTTGTAGTTTTGTCCAGAGTCAGAGCTTCTTGAAACGAGATTCCATTTTAGATGCTTCTGATACTTGAGATTTTGCATCTGATCTTGTTTTGCATCTGATGACATCATCAGATTTATTTCTTCTTTCTTTAGAACCCTGCACACTTAGAAACTTTTCGTTAGGGTGTCATTTTTGGTTTCATCCTTTGTTATCATCAAAATCATGGAGTCTGTTGTAGAACACTTTTTGTTCTTACAGCCCTGGGTTAACCGGTTAACGCAGCACAAACAACAATATTTCAGCAATTACAACAGTGTTAACCGGTTAACACCCTGGGTTAACCGGTTAACGCAGACAAAACAGCAAATTTTTACAATTCAAAACAGTGTTAACCGGTTAACACCCTGGGTTAACCGGTTAACGCAAGACAGAAGCTGTTCCTGCGCTAACTCAAGGCAGAATGCAGAATTCTCCGTATTTTCCGCCGTTGGAGGACTTCCGGACCTCCGATTCCAATTCCGTAAAAAGCTATACGTCCAGTAGATTACGACACACACCATTATCGATTCAATTACAGTTTTTAACACAGTTTATCCAACATCATTTTCAGCATTCACAATCCCAATTAGGGTCAATTCAGGTTTATCACTACCCATTACATGCTAACCCATAATACCCATTAAACGACGATAAACCCCCCTTACCTGAGTTAATCCGGAAATCTCTAAGCTCCAAGCTCTTCTCTTCTCCAATCTTCTTCCTCTTGCTCTGCCTCTTTGCCCCTTCTCCTCTTTCTCAATCGTTTCTCTGTTTCACGTGAAAACCTTTTCTTTACCAAATGGGCTCTTTTTCTTTATTTCACACTTATATATTTTCCAATTTATTTTATTATCCCAATAAAATAATAATTCAATAATTCCAAAATAATAATAATAATAATCCAATTATCTAATTAAATTAATAAATATATTATTAACTTAATTTAAATAATTATCATATTATTATCGGGGTGTTACACCGTACGCCAAATGTCAAAGTTAATCCATTGTCCGCTCATGGCAATGCTTCTGTGAATATGGTAGACGATTGTCCTAGTAATTTTAGGGTTTTTGATGTCCGTCGTATTCAAAGGTCTTTGGTGGAGATGCATAGAACTCTAATAGTATTGTGTGCATAGTGATTCTGAACTCACATATGTACATATTTATTTATTTTTCCATTCAAATAGGGTTTAGTACTAGTGGTGTGTTGGATGAGGTTGGATCGTAATTTTGCTCATGGGTTGGTTTAGAGATTTTTTTCTTACTTAATGTTATGTGCTCTCATTTCTGCTTGATTTTACTTTGGTTGTTTATGTGCTTGATTGATCTTTTTTAAACTCTAATGTTTGGATTGTGTTTTTAAAAAAAATTAAAAGAAATTAATTGTTATGCACTGTCAGTGTAAAAAGTTTTACACTGTCAATACATCATAATCAATGATTGTGATTAACTGACAGTATAAAAAATCTTTACACTAGTGTATATCAATTAAATTCAAATTAAAATAGGGTTTAGCGCTAATGGTGTATTGGATGAGTTTGGACGATGTAATATGTGTATTTTGTTTTGAAAAATAAAATAAAACTATTACAATGGCCCATGCAGGTCTCGAACCTGCAACCTTCGTATTATTAGCACGACGCTCTAACCAACTGAGCCAATGGGCCAAATGTTGATCTAGTTTTGCATATAAATACTTTTAAATATTTATTTGTCAAATACAAAAATCAAACCAAATATCATATCAAAATGACCTTTGATTTAAGATCAAACTATTTATGAAATAAATAAATAAATTATTTAATAATATGGAGTTCACCATCATACACAATTATAATAAAGTAAATATTTTAACTTTTTATTGAGAACTTAATATAAATTAATGAATAAAATTAAGGATATAAAATAATAATTCAAGGACAAATTTGAACAATAAAATAACAGAAAATAATTCAAATAAAAACATACTATAACATAGTAATATCTAATACCGACTCATTTGTTTGGTTCAAACGATTAAGAACAATTTAATCCATTTTTTCATTTTACATTGAATTTGATCTACCAACAAGCAAGTTTAAATTCTCTGTCCAACCAATTAAACCCACCAAGTCAGTTTAATTTCTAAAACATTGGTATTTGAACTTAAAAAATAATAATAATATATTGTATACTTATTATATAAATATAAAAATGGAAAATTATTATTAAAAGTTAATTTTAAAAATATATTATGTTAGCTGTCTTCACGTCATATGGATCCTTTTTTAAAATTGGTATGATATAACTGTTTATCCTTAGATAATTATACGTTGACATCACAGAGACAAAAAAAAATAGCAGACAAAGATATATGCGTAAAAAAACAGAGAGGAGTAGCTCTATGTTATATCACCGTATTTTTATTGATGGAAAAGTGGAATACATTTCATAATAGTAGAAAGTTCAATAATAGTAATTATTAGGAGTAGGTGCATTAGCATTAGCAGTAACAGAAGGTGGATTCGGTTTAGTGACTGATGCAGCACCGTTGCAAAAACCATGTAGAATTCCAGCTTCTTCCTGCGTAAGTCCCAAAGAGGTAAGCATATTTGGCCAACATTCATTAGCTATGGTGAGAAGAGCATCACAACATCCCGATCCAAGTTGTGTTTCACCATTGATAAAAAACTCAACAATCTCGCCGGTACAATGTTGGAGTTCAAACATTGTCTCCCAACATTTGTTGTTGGTTCCTGCTCCAGCAAATGATTCTAAACGTGTTGGAAGGATTTTTGTTGTTGTTGCGGTTAAAGATCTTGCTGCCCCTATTGCTGACAGGGATAGGATGACGAAAAGCTTCAGAAAAGAAGACATGGTTGTGATAATGAGAGGAGAGGATGGTGATAATGTGATGAGATGAAAATGAGAAATGTTATGGTAATTTATATAGATATGTTTGGACATTAGGTTCTCTAAATTTTTTTTTTTACTGTACTTACTCAATTTGTATGACTATAGAGTTTCCAACCTTTAATTTGAGTAACAAACCATTAAGTTTCTTCACTATAAGAGTGTAGTAAATGTGAAAGCAACCTTTCACTAATTCTGTCCATTGGTTTTTTTCCTTCATTTCCAACAAAAATTAATAAAAACTCTTCTTATTCTTTATTACATCTATTCATTTCATCAGGTTTTCTAATACATGTCTTTTACATCTATTCATTTCATCAGGTTTTCTAATACATGTCTTTATCACTTTATATATTTTTGGACTTTTTTTAAATATTTTAAGAGGAGCGTATCTGGGTATATGAAAATGTATAAGATGGCATATAACTCATCACACTTTTAATCATTAAGTTATAATAAAAATGGTTTTTATACCTCTATTTCAGTATTAATTTATGGTTAAATCAAATCTCTTAAAAAATATTTTAAGACAATTAAAATTAATTTTTTTCTTTTTATACAGGAATTTATGAGTAAGTAGTAGCCTTTAAAACCAAAAAATAATTATTTTATTATTTTATTTCACAAAAATCTCACAAATGAAAGTACAATTTATAAAAAAAAACTACCAAATTAGAAAAAAAAATATGAATGATTATTGACGGTCAAAATAAATTACAATAAAAGAGATGAAATATATTTGTATAATAGGATTACATTTGAACTAGATTAGTATAGAAGTTTCAAATCGTTTATCATTAGATCCATATTGTTTAAAGAAAATCAATGGTGTGTATTTCCTCCCATCCAATTTATTTATAAGAAAAATAAATATTTTTATTTTAAATTATAATTGAAAAAATATAAATTTTTATTCAATTTAGTTATTTTATTTCAAAAATATATTTTTTAAGTAAAAATTAAATGTTAATTATATTTAATTTATTCTCTTACATTTCCCCATAACTATTTACTAATATAATTTTGTTTTTTAATATTTAGATGAAATTTATTCCAAATAAAAAAAAATATTTAAATTGTAGTTTTTATAATAAGTGTTTTTAGTTATAGAATGAATGTAGTATTTAACTTAGTTTTTGGTTAAAGAGTTATTTTTATTATAGAGTTTTTTTTTTTAATTTTTCTGTTGATCATTACCTATAAAATCAATTAAGAAGAAAACGGATTTTAGTTGATAATTACTTTGCTCAATTTTGTTGAATAGATCTATGTTAAAATGAATTTTAATTTATATACATTTTAACAGGTTACTATTTATGATATATTTTAATTTAGGATTAGGAATAAATAAATTAAAATTACACATAATTATGTACCTATGCAAATTGTATTTTTTTTAATGATAAAATGATAATATTTATACTAAAAGTTATTATAATATTTGTTTTAATAAAAAACATGAGAATATTATGATGTAGGAAAAACACAACTTTTTTTTTTATGAAAAACACAAATTTATCATGGATAAATTATTCAATTTATTATTAAATATGCAACTGATTTTAGAAGACTAAAATTGATATAAAGATGGTTAAAGAATGAATATAAAAATAGTATCTCTTTCTTCTTTATTATTAATTATTATTATTAATTATTAATAATTATATTTAATTATTAATCAAAAAACAATTATTATGTTGCTTCAATAATAAAATTAACTATTAATATTATAAATTATCGATGAATATCAAAGTAATATATATTGAATTTTATTTGATCTTTACATACAAAATCAATTAAAAATAAAAAAAGTGGACATAAATTTTCTTATGTTAAATTTTTTAATACACATGGGTTTTGGGTTTTGTTTTGACTTAGAATGAAAAATCTTTTAATGAGATTATTTTGTATGTTGATTTACCCATTAGAAGACTGTATTTCAATATTTAAATCTTGACTATATTCTTCATTTCCATGCATTTCATGTGCTTATTTAACATTTTAATACATTTGTAATTTAATTGTTGAACATTTACAATACTAACAAAGTAATATTAATATTATTATTATTATTATTACAAAAAATAAAGAGATTAATTGAAATACACTGTCAGTGTAAAAGGGTTTTACACCATCACTTAATTATAGACGTTGGATATTAAAAAAAATTTAACTTTTATTTAAAAAATCTATAAAGTAATACAAACGGGTGATGGTGATGAACCGACGGTGTAAAACTTTTTACACTGACAGTGTATAGTAATTAATCTCAAAAATAAATTATTCCAATTAAATGCGTTTTAATTTGCAAATCAAAATGTAAGTTGGTATTTTTATGATACTATGAATCGTTTCTTATGGATTTCAGATCCTTCAACATAATTTTGCATTCATAACTAATTTCATTTCTTTATTAATTGAATTAATTCAAATTTAAACAAAAACATATTGTCATTATTAGTATTATGAGTATTACAATTGTCTTTACCTATTCCTAGAGATGGAATGATTTTTTTTACGTAAAACTTTTCATTATCAAAGAAAATTAGTTAACAACTTTTATTGAGGCAATTGAAAAGATTTACATCAATCCTTATATTTTTCTATACATTTTGATTTATTACCGATTATAAAATCATATTTATTTAATTTTCAATATTATCAATTATTAAATCATATCAAATATTTACACATCAATAATAAAATCATATCTATTTAATTATCCTTGTACCCTATACATTTTGATTTATTATCAACTATAAAATCACATTTATTTAATTTTCAATAGTATAGATAAAATGAATATAAATTTCATACAATAGTATCAATATATTTTTGTTTTAATATCAATTATAAAATTACATATAATACAATATTTATCTATTTTAGATTTAGTATTACTATCTAAAATCGGTAAAATTAATAATATCCTTTTAAATTTCATTTGAATTATTTACATGAAACACGAAGTTATAAACTATGCACGATTATAACATCCTTTTATATATATATATATATATATATATATATATATATATATATATATATATATATATATATATATATATATATATATATATATATATATATATATATATATATATATAAAAGATGATATTTATTTCTATTAACATAATAATATTTCAGAAATTTTTGACAACACACTAACCTCTTCTAAATTAAATTAATATTCATACCACATTCATAATTTAAAATTACTTTTTCATTTATTTAAAGTTTTTTATATATACATATTAGCCATCACCCTACTATATTTATTTACAATTTATAATGACATTGCGCGACTCGTACAAACGCACGAGTAGATGACTACTTAATAATTTCATTTATTTTTTCTATTAAAATATATATTTTTGACGGATCGAAACTATTAAATTTGTACATTTTTTTATATAAATTTCTTAATCATCACTATATTTTTGACGGGACAAAACTACTTAATTTGTATATCTTTTATATACATTTTTTAACCATCACCATACTATATTTATTTACTATTTATAACTATATTTCGGGACCTGTGTGAATGCACGAGTTGATGTCTACTTAATTATTTCATTTATTTTTTCTATTAAAATATTCATTTTCGAATAAGCGATACTAAAGTTGTATATCTTTTGTATACATTTCTTAATCATCATCATACTATATTTATTTACTATTTAAAATGACATCGCGCGACCCGTGCGAACACACAAGTAGATGACTATTTAATTATTTCATTTATTTTTTTCTACTAAAATATACATTTTCAACGGACCGAGACACTTAATTTGTATATCTTTGATATAAATTTCTTAACCATCACTATATTATATTCTGAAGCTAGAGGAATATACCCGAGCGCATCGCAAGCTCAAATATGCATTAGAGTCGTCACCGAACTTTATTTATTCCAAAAGAAAAGGGAAAATATAGATAAAACTCATAGGAAAGAGAAACGGGCAAGGAAGTCTATTATGCAAAGAGAAGATATTAGCACCCCTCACATCTGTTGTACTCAACGAGAACCACTTTGATTGTTCTTTGCTTGAATGAGTGTTACTATCTTCATGTACCTGTAAAACGAAGGGGAAAGAAAAGAAAAGAAAAGAGTGTTCGGTGAGGATTGAGACCCTCGTGCCTACGTATCCTCATGGTGCAATGAGAAAATTAGAGCTCCGTAGTTCTTGGAACTAAGGACGGAGAAAGGAGAAAAGAAAAGAAAGTGCTCGCCAAAGACTCGTATCCTCGTGCCTACGTATCCTCATAGTGCAATGAGGAAGTCAGAACTTCGTAGTTTGGAGGAATAAGACTGGTGTTGATTGTTTTTAGGGAACAATCATAATCAAATCCTAGAAATGCATAGACATCGGCTGACTTGATCCTAGTTCGGATGCTCCAGGCTTTTAGTCTAATTGTTGAGGAAAGGATTATAAAAGCTATTTTCTAAAAAGAAGTTGTTTGCTTAATTTTTATGAAAAACAAGTTTAAGTTACAAAAGAAAATACATAGTGGATTAAACTGAGAGAAACTTGCTTGAAAGGAAGTGTTTGACTAAAAGGGCTTGCTTTCCTATGAAAAATGGGACTAACCAGGCAAGAGAATGAAAAAGGGCTTGTCAAAGCAAGTGAGACTAACATGACAAGAGGAATCTGAAAAGAGGTATGCTTATGCTATAGGGATAACATGACATCCTCACAAAAGGGACATACCAAAGCAAAATGGGACTAACATGGTAGGAGCTTGCAAATATACCTAAGCTATAGGGCTAGCAAGACATAATTGCAATGGGGACCAAACTTGCCAAAACAGGTGAGACTAACAATGCAAGAATGAATATTAAGCATGTCTTGTCAAAGCAAATGAAACTAACATGACAATAATATGCAAACACGGCTTGTTAATGCATGGGATTAACATGACAACCAAAGGATCTGAGGGAAAGATATGCATATGCTATAGGGTTAACATGGAAACCTCTCACAAGGGTGGCCTACCAAAGCAAAATGGGACTAACATGGTAGGAAATATGTCTCAACATGGGACTAACAAGACATATGAGAGAATGGCTTGTCAAAGCAAGTGAAACTAACATGACAAGAACTTACCAGCGCAATGAGACTAACATGGTAAGAGTGTACCAGTAAATTCATGATCATCAAACTATGGATAAACTCGACGTCGATAAAATCAGAGTCGCCACCGTGCTTTTATTGTTTCCAAAGAAAAAGGGAAAAAGTGCGAACAAAATCCAAAGATAAGAAGTTTTCAAATCAAAACTAATAAAATGTCAGAAATTACAGGTAAGGGGGTTGGTTACACAGAGGGAAGGTGTTAGCACCCAAAGTATCTTAGGTACTCCTAGGGAGCCCTTTTTGTGTGCGAATGATTTGGTCTAAATGATGTTTGATAAAATATAGAGTGGGGGGTTAAGAAAAGAATTCATTAATTATATTTTTGTGTTTGACAAAACCTTCAGTCTTGTGCCTACGTACCAACATAAAAATGAGGAATCAAAACCTCGTAGTTCGTGGTAAAAATTTCAAAGAAGTTGGTGAGTTAATTTTAACAAAAAAAAATTTAATAAGAGGGCACAAAAGGCCAAAGTTTTGAATGGGTTATTAGTTCTTTTTGTCTTTTTAAAATTAAAGTCAATATGGTTAGATTCATTCACAAGTTTGATTTAGAAATGATTTTAAAATTCATTGGCATAAGGCCAAAGTTTCTAATCATTAAAATATGTATAAGTTGAAAACACGAACAAAGATTTTTTTTGAAAAGAGGGAGATGTTTTGAAATTTTAAGAAATGGGAGGAGATGAAGGGACTATCTTAGACAAGAATTTAAAAGTTGAGAATTGAAAAGATCTGACAAATGGAATGTAATCCAACAGACAAGAATGTCATATAGAAGCCTATTTTCCTTTTGACCTTAGCAGGCAACAAGCATAAGCAATATCCAAGCAATTATGTGAAGGCTATGACATCAAATAAAGATAGCTAGAATATCCAAGAAAGAAACTCCAATAGCTAGCAGTCTTTAGCTTATTCTAATGCATCAGATGAAATATTCCTTGATCAACCTCAGAACAATCATCACACATCAACAATAATAACAGTATAACAGGTAAGCACCAAGTCAAAGTGACAGATGACTCAAAGTCCACTCAAGGTCTCTTGTATCAGATGAAAGATACAGGCAAGGATAGCTCACTCTCAAATGTTGGCATTGGCCAAGTCCTTTAGCACAAGGAAAGTTGCCTAATTCAAAGTCAAAAAGCTCAGATCAAGTCTAAAAGTCCACCAAGATGTTTTTTAGGGTTTTTGTTGTTATTAGGTGTTTTAAGGTCCTAAGATCACCAACAAAACAAAGACAAACAAATATTATATACAACCACAAGATATGGCTCAAGTGAGCAAAGTGAAAAAATGACTAAAACATAAACAAGTTGCATGAAATGTAAATAGCAATGAATGATAAATGTACTGAAATTTAAATTGCATAAAGTAAATGACTTTAAATTAAAGCAATTTTAATTAAGAAGTTAGTCAATGGTTAGTCAAATGTTAGGGATGATTTTTAAGTGATTAAGTCATTCTTTGGAGAACACTCAACCATTCATTCACAAGTATGAATTCTTAAACCAAGACACCTTCCATGAGAAGGGCTCCAACTTGGATAATTCAACAAGTATGCCACTAGCTCTCATGAAAGGAAAAAAGGTCAAGTCTCCACACAGTGCCATGAAGAATGGGAGACTTACAATCTTACTTACTAGAATGGTATGCCTTCTTGATCAAATTTAGCTATATGTTAAGCAATTTGTAATTGGACTTATATAGAAGTTACAACTATCTGAGGTCGAGCAATAAAAATATAGGTGTTAACGCATATTATAGATTTGGTACAAAGAACCAAACTCCTAAAACATACCACACACTAAAATAAAAGTGGGAAATACCTATCTCAGTCAGAATTATGTTGATTCATCTGACACAAGTGAAGGAGAATAGCGATCCAAAACGCATCAGAAATTAAAAAAATTCTCCTTTAGTGATCCTTACGAATGGGCATGATCAGTGATAGAATCTTTACCTCTTGTGGTGATTGAAACCTTTAATGCAGATCTAAGGAGTGATCACGAACGTTGAATGGTGACAACGCCTCTACTCAGTCCACACGAACGGATTCCTTCAATCTCAGCGTTAGCTGCTATGAATGAAGGCTTTGAATGAGTGAGTGAGTAAGAGAGAGAGAGAGAGAGAGAGAGAGAGAGAGAGAGAGTTAGATAAATAAAATTTCAACTGCTCAAATGCTTCTGCACAAGGGATCTATTTATAGAACCACTTGTGTGGGCTGTAAGCTAAAAAGCCCACTTAAGTATATGTGGCCCATATCTTATGATATACCAAAATCACTTAAGCGCGTGGTACCTTACCATATTTCGTATTCTACTTAAGTGCATTGTACCTTACGATGTCCTAAATTCACTTAAGTGCACTGTACCTTACGATGTTCCTTATTTACTCTATCTCTCATCAATTTGTCCTTTTGTGTGTGACCCTGTAGGTTTTCGTGACATTAGCAATTATATTAAATCACGTATTTAACATAATAAATAATGAGCGGTATCTAGCAACACATCACTGCTACCCAAGACATGAAAATTTCATGTGATATGTGTTGAAAAGTATATTTTCGGCAAATATTTTTATATCGTATCCACAGAGATTGAGTGATATTACCGCCGTTCTATAATCTCAATTGTTGTAAGTTTGAAAAGTAACAAATTTGTTTTTGAGTGAATTGTTATCTCTTATTTAAAATGACACTAAGACAATGAAATTAGTTTTAAATCAAATATAAAAGGCTTGCCAAGATTGGAGTTCACTGTCCAAATTTCTTATGTTTCCCTAGTGACAACTATATGGACTCAAAATTATTGATAATATTCAAGTATCCTCTCAATAACATTTATTTTTAAATGAGATTGTGATAATCACTATATTAATCTTTAGACGATTTCTCCATCTAACTATTAATATAATAATCTTTAATGTTTGATACAAAAGAAAAGTAGTGTATAAATCTATTTCTACAATTTATTCACTACTTGAAAGAATACTTTTAAGTCAAGATTTGAACAACCTTTCTCAACAATAACTCAAATCTGAATATTTAAAATAGGGTGAAAGTATCAATCCATACATCAATAATCAATTGTCACATACAAGAGTTAATAGGAATACATAATCAATAAGGGATAGTTACTACCTCCAATCTTGCCAAAGTGGGGTTTAGCTCCTCATCACCATGTTTGACAGCAATAAAAATGGAATGAATTCAAAAATGGCCTCTAGATTGCTTTTACAAAACTTGTGATAATAATCTTTTTCCCCCAATGTGTGGTTAAAAGTTCATGTTTCTCTAATGATCTCCTTTTGATCTAATACAAAAAAATGGTCTTCAAAGGTTCTAAAAATGTCACACTTAAGTTGGGCTCAAAACATAACAAGTGACCCAAACTAATTAAAAGGCTTGCTGACTCGTAGGGTTCGCGGCGCCAACATGGGTCGCAGCGCGAACTGAAGGAAATGCAACTTCTTTGCCTTGCAAGCTTCCTCAACACTTTTTCTTCCAAACTTTATTCTTCAAGTGTGCTTCCAAAATTCCCATAAAGCTCCTTCCAAATTTTGCTCATGCAATCCAATGCTCTCTTGTCCACAATTTCTACAAAACTAACAAATAAGTGAAATATCTACTCAAAACATAATTAAAATAAACTTAATTGTATATTTACTAAATTGTGAGAATAAAAGTGTGTAAATTCGATAAGAAAATGGTAAAAGGGACCAATAATAATATATGAAAAGTAGTGATAATTGGTCCCTAACAACTCTCCCCAACTTATCATTTTGTTTGTCCCTAAACAAAAGTTTTTCACCAAAGTAACCAAAGTAATGAAACAAGAGAATGAAACAAGGATTAACCAAAGACACTCAAATGGTTCAAAAGTGTACGACCCTTTCACAATCCACTTACCTCAATGCTAGACAAAACATGAACCAGAACAATGGTTGGGTGCAAATGACATACCAAGAAATTCAAAGCAATACATGTCAAAATTGAATCAAACTTATACATACATCATAGTAATGATGAATAAACATGAGGGTTTTCTTTCACTCATCCGAACAATTAAATCAACATCAACTCGAATCATGCGGTCATCAAAGCAAACACTAAATCATGTGAAAAAATGAGAATCAAGAGGTCTTTCAAAGGTTGTAATGTGGCTTGGGTTACAAAGAAAGGGTATGATTAAGGGAATTCAAACAAAAATGCATATCCCAAGGGAGCATTCCCATAAATTCAAACTCAATAACAAATTCTATTTTTGATCCCATTTTTTCTTCTTTTCTTATTTTTCAACAACAACACAACCATGAGCTCTCTTTTTGTTTTTCTTTTTACTAGCTCCATAATTTCAAAGGTGACTTATTATTCTTGTTTCTTTTCACAATTTCACCTTTTCTAAAACACCACTTTTTCAAGTTTTTATCAACTCTTCTAAGTTACTCTCCCTAACTTTAGACTTCAAGACAAAATTTATGCAATAATGCTCCCTACTTAGACATAGGCAAAAGACAAAAATTGCAGACAAAATCGGTTGAAGGTTCAATTGAAACAAAAGAAATTAAGATTCATTTATTCGCAATATTTTTAATGGAATTTGCACTTATCAATCAAATGAATCCTAATACAAGCTCAAAGGGGTTAAACTAAGGATCGCTCCTCACAAGGTTAGTTGATTCAAAACTTTTTTTTTGGCCAAGTGGTTTTTCTCAATAACAAACAATGCCTCTATCACTTTCACAATTTTCACAAAAATAGACTAATGCATGATTTAGCATGATAAGAATGAATTGAAATAATATTTGGTCTCCCGTATTTAGTGCACAATGGAAGGCTACCTCACAATTGGTTAAGTTCTACTTTGATTCAAAATTGACATGTATCTCAAGGAATTTATGATAGGAAATTTGCAACACACCATCAAACTATTCATGTTAAGTCTAGAAAGCGGTAAAGTGTATCTTGAAATACCGACAACCAATTCTTATCATCACCACTCGAAGTGTCCTACGCTTCCTTCCTTGCAAGCATCATTTGGTTTCTTCAAGCTTAACTCAAGAACGAGAACAATTAAACAAAAAAAAAGTGGGGCATACCAAAGTTCATAGAAACACACAATTAAACTTCACAATAAAGATATATGCAATTAACAAAACAAAAGTTCACGGTGAAACGAGAGCCACCAAAAGTACAAAAAAAAAACGGGAAACACCAACATGTGATGCTTCCTAAAGTACAACCATAATTAAAAACACAAAAACAATAATAATAATAAAAACTAACAATAAAAAATCTAATACTACCCAAACCAAGGTCTTCAATCCTCCTCATCAACACCACCGCCCATGGACCCAATGACATCTTCCATGTCTTCATCATGACCCGCACCACTAGCTTGACCACTACCTCCTGCACCCCCCATGAATGCTGGCCTGCCCTTAGGCCAATTAGAATATGATACGTACTCCGCCTGAGTCGGAAAAGTGCGGGCTTCGGGTGCTAAGAATGTGTTCTGGAACTTGTAAGACCCCAATTTTGTCCCTAAGATCCCTCATGGCATCATATCATAACATTGCATAGCCTCAAGGATCATTGGACACCTTGCTTCCTTCCCTGTGGGTGGGATCCCTTTGAGAGTGGTTCTTGATCACCAAGCATTACTTGCATTTGTGTATCATTACTTTTCTTTTAATCACTAACCAAAAATGTACAAAAATATGTCATCTAACATTTGTCTTGCAGCTTAAGCAATCAACAGGTCAAGGCATCAGGTGAATTCATGGTACAAAGAGCAGATGGTATTTTCTTAGTATATGGATCATGTGATCATTACATGAAGCTTATTTGAGCTATAGGTTAATTTTGGAACCAATTCCCAAGTGGTTGAGGCCCCAAATTCATCAGAACATGTTCAGGTCACCTAAGGACCAATGCAGTCAACTGAAAAGTCAACTGTGGGTTTTGAATTGAGAAATTGAGTTTTTTCATCCCATTCATGTCCAAATCATGCTTATTCATCATGTCAAAGATCAAGGTTGAAGAATTTGAAGTCAAGTCAAAAGTTTCCAAAAATGGAAAGTGACCTATAATTTCAACTTTCCAAAAATGGAAAGTTTTTGATCCAACTTCAACTCAACTTTCCAACATCAAAGGAGCTTCAAATGGAATTTTGTCCAACATGAAAGTTGAAGATCTCTCTCTCCCATTTCCAAAAAGTCCAAGATCATGAGCATATGATGAATGGTTGAGGAGATATGATCCAATCATTGCCAAGTGTGCATGGAAATTCAAATGGCCATATCTTTTGATTCATAACTCCAAATTTGGTGGTTCTTTTTGCATTTTGCTTCTCATGACATGAGCTTTTCAAAACATTCACCACATTGCATGAATTATTATCACATAATCATTTGCATATCCATGCCTTTTTTGGAGGGAAATTGCAAAATTCAAAAATGGTGCATCATGGGAACTTTCTACCATTGCCATTGGGTTTAAAAAATGATTTTAAGTGTAATTGATGAAGCAAATGGTACTGTTTACGTGGGATTAGTTCATGCACCGTGCATTTTTGAAATTTTGCAAAACACCTTAATTTAATTAACCAAGTTAAGTATGGATTAGCAAGGTGATTAAGGAAGCATATAAATACTCTAATCTAACAGAATTTGAAGGAGGTTAATCATTTTTCACCATTTCAAGATCCAAATTCTCTCTCCCTCCAAAATTTTCTTCCAAGCATAACTCAAATTTTTTCCACATAACATTGCTTTTTCTTTCCATATTCTTGTTCCCTGGCTTTGATTTTGTGCAGATCAAGCTTTAGATTGGTGAATTCGTGCAAGAATCAAGTGTAACAAGCTCATGAAGGTGAAGATGGAAATTCTGTTTTGAGCTAGATCTACACGTTTTCAAGCTTCCTTTTCTTCATCAAACATCATCACAAGCATTCTGGAACTGATTTGGATCATTACAAGCTGTGAACTGTGCGAATTCAAGAATCTGCTCTTCAAGAGGTCAAGTTTTGAATCTCTTAATTTTGCAATTCATGCACATATTCTTGTAGATCTATTCTTGCTGATGATTCTGGTGAAAATTTCATGAAAAATGATGCATTATTGAGTGAGTTATGTGTGATGGAAGTTTGATGCCTCATTTTTATTTTGTTCGATTCTCTTTGATCTTGATGAGTTAGGATTAGATATTTGTTGATCTATAATCTCCATTGCAAGAGCTTCATGATGATATGAGATTTTTAGAATTCTGGAAAATTCTGGAATTTGGCTTTGAATGTTCATACTGTTCATCTTCATCTTCGTGAGGAAGATGAAGATCTTCATCGTAGCGACGGCCTAGCGACGGTCTTGCGTCCACTCTGGTTTTGGCTAGGGTTTTTGCAAAACGGTGTCGTTTTGTACTTAGCGCGCGCTTCTTTCAAATATCCACACGGTTCGATCCTTGGCGCAAGAGTTTTTTCAATTTGCTTCAGCATTATTGCATTTCCCTCCATAATTTCCAATATATGATCATCTTGATTTTTATTATTTTTTCCAACTTCAAAAATGCATAACAAATTGAAAAATGGCTCAATTAATTCCAAATTTTTTGTATCTTGATCCTCTGTTTGTATAGTTTTTTATGATGATAATTGTTGAAGTTGTGCATGGCTGGATTTTGAAAGGTGTTAGACTTTGTGAACATGTGTACATTTATGACCTTGCTCCACTCTTCCTATTGTGAAATGCTTGATTTTAATCCAATGGACATGAAATTTTACATGATGATTCTTGACATGTTAATGGATGTTTGTGGATTGGTTTGGTATTTTTCCCATTTGTCATTTCTGTTTTATGCACATGTTTGCATGGTGTGATAATTTGTGTCACACATTTGGATTGTTCAACTTGTGCAATTTAATTTCCATGCCAAATGATCCTGGATGCTTCTGATTTTTTGTATGTTGATCATGTTGGATGTGTTGAATGCTCATGATTTTTTCCAGAATTATTTGAATCATTTCTGTTTTGATTTGGAATTTTCATTCATGATGTCCAAATATGAGCTTTGAAATTGCCTTTGACTTCCTTTGCACATGAAATGCTTTTGCTTGATGATTTTGATGTGATCCTTTTTAGGACATGTTAATATGTGTTTGAAGTTGCATTGTGTTGAATATTAGCTCCTGTTTTGAATTTTTTCTTCACCTTTGACCATAGGCTTTGACCTAGTGGTTTGTACTTACATGTGAGCTTTGAATTTCAGGACCAAGCACCTAATCTCTATGGTTGATGTTACTTCATCATTTGAATGTTGATATTTGCTATTGATTGCTAACATTTGGTTGTTTTGTAGGTTGATGATAATTCACTTGAGTTTGCCTTATGGCTTATATGTTGTACATTGGGATTGTCTGTTTGTTGTTGACTGTTGTCTGTTTGTCTGAATATTGTACTGATTTGTTTAGTTGTTTACACAGGTACCTAAGTTGCTTTAAGTTCATTTGAACTTTGCTTTGCTGTTTCTTGTGGTTGGCATACCACTTAGGTATAATTTCTTGATCTTCATGTAGTCTGGAAGACCTGCTGTTATTGGCAGGCACCTGTCTAAAGCCCTCCTTAAGAGGCCATGTTTTTGCTTGTTTAATTTTGTGCCAAGCAGGTTAAGTCCTCTTAAGAGGCAATTGACAGATAAAAGGGATGTGTAATCCATCCCCTGCTACTCAGTGTGTCATTCATCTTGCTCACACCATGTGTTGATGCAATTTGAATAAAAACCCAAACTCTTGTTGTGTCAGTCAGTGGAGAGGGTTCCCTCATTCTGAACCCCACATTTTCATTGATTAAAGCTCTCCCAGGCCAGGGATAAGATCTATGAGGCACACCCCTCATTCTCCATTTCATCTGCTTCACCCTAACTCTCAATGTTAGGGTTAAGAGCTCAAAATACCCATGACAGTAATGGTTTGTTTGTCAAGGTCGATATGACCCCTTGGCTAAAACCTAACCTTGATTGAGCCTCTTGATTGAGTATAGTGTGTGATAATTGACTTGTTTGTTTGCTTACTTGTCCATTTGTGCATAATTGTTTGTGTGTGCCTTTGTGCATTTTGTCTTCATTAATTGTATATCATTTCATGATCATTGTTCATACTTTGTGACATTTTGTTTTGTCCATTGAGGAGTCAATTGTAAGTCCATTGATTGGCATTTGTTTCCTATGATCTGGTAGGAGTTGGGACTAAGACCATTGAGTGGAATTCCATTTCCTTGGAGTCGAGTGTAAGACCATTTATTGGCAACTTGTTTCCTCTTGCTTATTGCATTTGTTTTCTTTGCTTTGTGAGACTAGTGTAAGTCCATTGATTGGCATCTGGTATCCATCTTTGCTTTGTGAGATTGGTGTAAGTCCATTGATTGGCATCCGATATCCATGTTTTCTTTGTTTTGTGAGATTGGTGTAAGTCCATTGATTGGCATCTGGTGTCCATGTTCTCTTTGCTTTGTGAGATTGGTGTAAGTCCATTGATTGGCATCCGGTATCCATGTTTTCTTTGTTTTGTGAGATTGGTGTAAGTCCATTGATTGGCATCTGGTGTCCATGTTCTCTTTGCTTTGTGATATTGGTGTAAGTCCATTGATTGGCATCTGGTATCCATATTTGTTTTGTGAGTCTGGTATAAGTCCATTGATTGGCATCTGGTTTCCATTTTTGTTGCTTATCTGCTTTGCTTGTTGCCTTTTCCAAAGGAATCACTTGGATCATCTACATATGATCTCAAGAGGTGAACACCTAAGAAGTTTTACATCCCTTAACATCCCACTCTTTTTGTTCTTTAAACCTCCATTTGCATTGTTAACTCAAACCAGAAAACTTTGTGCAAACATTTTCACTTCTTTTCAAATTAGAAACCTAGGCCTTAAGCCTTTGATTTTTCAAACTTCATTTTCATAATACTCCTTTTGAATTGAATTCTAATCATACTTTGACCATCTTTTTGTGAATAATCTTAATTGACTAATTACACTCATTCAATTGTTTTGTGGCTCAAGTCCACTTTCTTGATAAGTTTTCATACATTAGCCATAGGTTTGATTTATTCTAGTGGTTGATGTGAATCTCACCTTTTGTCCTTAGTGATTGAATTGTAAGACTTCCTTGCTTATTATAGGGCATGGTCCCTCACTAGCAAGTAGAAGCTTTTCTCACATGGTGGACTTGTGGTTGTATAGGTTGAGTTTTCTCCCGTGGATAACGAAAGACCTTAGGGATTTTGTTTTAAAATCAATTCACCCATGTTTTGGAAATCTTTTAGCCGAACTACGAGGTTTTGATCCTGTAAAGGTACGTAGGCAATGGTTATCCATCCAAACACAAAAATAATAAAAATTATACATTCTTCTCTCATCCTCCCAATCAATGTTTGCACAATAAATATTTTCATAAACAATATCTTTGCAACAATTTGTGAAAAGGGTTCCCTAGGAGTACCTAGGATACTTTGGGTGCCTAACACCTTCCCTTTGCATAATTACCCCCTTACCCAGATCTCTGACCTTTTTTATTAGTTTTCTATGTGTAAAACTTCTTAGGCTTTTGTTCGCTTTTTAGCCATTCCTTTGGATAAATAAAAGTACGATGGCGACTCTATCTTTGTATGCTTTGCTTTTGATTTAGTCAATAAATCATAAAGTGACGAATACACCGCTACAGAACTGCTGTTACATGGAATCAAATAAGAATGATTGAGACCTCATAGAAGCCTCAAAGTTTTCACAGCAGTAAGTGGCAAACACCATCTGATCAAAAACTGGTGCACAACGGGCGCGAGGCCTAGATGAAGAAGTGCCTGCTCCCTCAGCTCTATCCATCTGACTTTGGCAGAACCTGTTCAAAAACACATCATTAATCACACTGGTTATAGAAAGGTGCACCTCATCCGGAATAGGCACATTTGCCCTTCGGCAAAGCCCCATAATCAGCCCCGGATACATGGGCACACCGACTTTCCCTCCGAACTTTGTCCCGCTAGTTGCCACTTTTATCATCTCCTCCGTGATGATAGACGCCACATCCACCGATTTCCGAATCATAATGTAATACAAAAGGCATCCGACATCGAGTGGAATTGTGGTACTATGACTCCGCGGCCGAATGTTGTTCAACAAAAGAACCAAATAAGCCAGGGCTTTCAAATTAAGGTTTTCCCTCTTCCAAGATTTTGCAAATCCTTGACCGTTCAAGTCATACATCCTTCCCTCAAGGAAAAGGTGAGCACTAACTGTTGGTTCTAAGTGATGGCAGCAATTTTGGTAAAACAAAGAGTGTTTACAAGATGTTGCATGTGATGTCTTAACATAAGATATTCTTGTACCTGCTGGAGTTTATAAACATAATTATGCAGGATTGTTTCAGGATGTCATACACAATGTCATGACATATGATATTATGTACCTGCTGGAGATTTAAAATGGAATTATGCAGGATTGTTCCAGGATGTCAGACCCGATGTCATGACATCCTGTACACAGAACATTCAGGGTGAATGTTATGTGTTATGTGATTGCACATTTAATGGCAATCTATGTATGATTGAAGATCTGATTTGCAGGCGCATTCAATCATTAACTAAAACCTGATTTACTTATTTTCCAAAGAGATCTAACCAACTGTCATGAGAAGATTTAATTGGAAAATAGTTTTAGGGTTTTCAAGATGTCCAAGCCAAGCTGAATGCTTCTATAAATAGGACATGGAAAACCTGATTTGATACACAACCAATACAGAGCGAAATACTGAGAGAGAGTAAGGGTTTGTGTCTTGTTTGGTCGTGAGACTTGTAAGCCATTCAATTCATCCATAGATGATTGAATTGGTCTGATTTGTGAGTTGTAATTTGTCACTCTAAGTTTGTAAGCAAGAGTGTGTATATACTTGATTGAAGCTGTTAAGCAAGATCAAGTGTGTGTCTACTTGATTGAAACTGCTAAGTAAGATCAAGTGTGTGTTATTGAAGAGTGTCTTCTTTTCATAAGTAATTGTTGTCTAAAATCACAGGTGTGATTGAGGGAGAGTGAGTGGGTTCTCATATCTAAGAGTGCTTAGGTAGAAATCACACAGGTAGAGATTAGGTGAGAAAGACTGTAACTTATTGAAGTGTACTGAGAGTCTTTGAACTGATTCTATTTAGTGAATTTCCTTCCTGGCTTGGTAGCCCCCAGACGTATGTGAGTTGCACCGAACTGGGTTAACAATTGCTTGTGTCTCTTGCATTACTATTATTTATCTTTATCATATTTGTGTTACTCAGGTATTAGTGTCGTGACATTACCTTCAACATCTCATATCTGATACCAGAATTTCAATTGGTATTAGAGCAGGCATCCTGCTCTGGTTCTGGGTGAGGTCTAGGGAAAATACTTTCTGGTACCATGGAGAGAGATGGAGGATCTATGCACAGGCCACCAATTTTGGATGGATCTAATTATGACTATTGGAAACCTCAAATGGTAGCCTTCCTAAAATCTCTTGATAATAAGGCTTGGAAGACTGTGTTAACAGGCTGGGAACATCCATTAGTTACTAAGGAAGGAGAAGCCACAACTGATAAGAAACCTGAAGAACAATGGTCCAAGGAGGAGGATGATCTAGCCCTTGGAAATTCTAAAGCATTGAATGCAATATTCAATGGAGTAGACAAGAATATCTTCAGGTTGGTAAACAACTGTGAGGTGGCTAAAGATGCTTGGGACATTCTCAAGACCACTCATGAATGCACCTCTAGAGTAAAGATGACTAGACTACAGCTGCTCACCTCCAAGTTTGAAAATTTAAGGATGAAAGAAGATGAAAATATTCATGAATTTCATATGAGTATCCTTGAAATTGCTAATGCCTCAGGAGCCCTGGGAGAGAAGATGCCAGATGAAAAATTAGTAAGAGATATACTAAGGTCACTCCCTAAGAGATTTGCTATGAAGGTGACAGCCATAGAAGAGTCTCAAGACATCTCTAACATGAGAGTTGATGAGCTAATTGGTTCCCTCCAAACATTTGAGATGAGAATGAATGATGGATCTGAAAGGAAAACCAAAAGCATAACCTTCATGTCAAACACAGAGGAGGAAAATAGTCAGGATGTTGATAAGGATCTGGCAAATGATGTAGCAATGTTGGGAAGACAGTTCAACAGACTGTTGAAAAAGATGGATGTAAGATCTAAGGCTAATGTCAAGAACATCTCATTTGACATAAGTAAATCCAACAATACTGGAAGAAGAACAAGGTCAGATGATAAGCCCAAAGAAGGAAAAGAAGTACAGTGCTATGAATGTGATGGGTATGGACACATTAGAACTGAATGTAGAACCTACCTCAAGAAGCAGAAGATGAGTCTTGCTGCCACTTGGTCTGATGAGAGTGAAACAGAAGAGTCTGCAAATCTGGTGACTGCCCTGACTGGAAGATGGGGTTCTGATGAAGACTCAAGTGATGATGAAGTAACCTTTGAAGAGTTGGCCACTACCTACAGAAAGTTGTGTCACAAAAGTGCAGAGGTGTGTAAACAGGTTGAAAGCTAGAAGAAGGTAATAACTCAACTTGAGAATGAGAAGGTAGAACACTTGGAAACCATCTCCAAATTAAAAATAGAAGCAATGGTTCTGAATGCCAAGCTAGATGAAAGCCAACAAGTTGAAAGCCAGAAGAAAGTGATAGTACAACTGGAGAATGAGAAGGCAGAACATGTGGAAACCATCTCCAAGTTAAAAACTGAAGCTATGTTCTTGAACTCTAAACTAGAAGAGATGACCAAGTATGTAAGAATGTTAAATAATGGATCTGACTCCTTAGACAAGATTCTTCAAACTGGACAAATAACAGGAGATAAATCTGGCATTGGGTATAAAGAATCTAAGCCTGAGTGCAGTTACGCTGGTTACAAACCTAAATCCAAACCTAAGTGCAGCCATATTAAAAGCAAACCTGAGATGTCACATCATATGTCACAACATCAGAAGGGAAGACAGCAGAAAGGGAAACACCAAAGATGGAAATGCCATTACTGTGGAAAATTTGGCCACCTGAAGCCCTTCTGCTATAAGCTATATGGTTATCCTAGCCCTGTTCATCATCAGACTCACTATCAACCAAGACCCAAACATCATAGGCCTGTCAACAAAAAGCAATGGGTTCCTAAGACTAATGTTACAAGTCTAATAACTCACACTTCCTTCAAGGTTTCATCCAAAGAAGATTGGTATTTTGACAGTGGGTGCTCCAGACACATGACTGGAAACAAAAACCTGCTCACTAGCCTTCATCCTCATGCCATGAGCTATGTAACCTTTGGTGATGGATCAAAGGGTGAAGTCAAGGGGATTGGTAAGCTTGACTGTCTTGGAGTTCCTAATCTTGACAATGTCCTACTTGTTAAGGGTTTGACTGCTAATCTAATAAGCATCAGTCAACTGTGTGACCAAGGTCTGAATGTTAACTTCACTAAAACTGAATGTCTAATTACTAACAAAGAAAGTGAAGTGATTATGAAAGGAGTCAGGTCCAAAGACAACTGTTACATGTGGAGCTCTCAAATTGGCCATTCTTCAAAATGTACCCTAGTCAAAGAAGAAGGAGTGAATACATGGCATCAAAGGTTGAGCTATCTTCATCTTAAAGGGATAAAAATGATTATATCTGTTAGAGGAACTCTCAAATTGAAGATGGATGAAAGAAGAGCCTGTGGGAAATGTCAGATGAGGATGTCACACCAGAAACTCATACTTGACATCACTTCTAAAGGAGAAAAGCTCATGGTGGCTCAAATAGATAGGAGGTTGGATCAGATGGTTGAACATGTTGCTAGTCATATGCAGTCTGAAATTGGAAAGAACTTTGTTGGGCTTGAGCTACAAGTCAAGCAGATAGAAGGGTCTATGTGTCTATATCAAAGCAAATGTGCCAGGAACAATGTTAAGAAGATTGGGATGGAGAGTGAAAGGACACCTGCTCCTTTGAAAGATGAAAATGATGTTTGTGCTATATATCAAGCTGAATATATAGCAGTTGGAAGTAGCTGTTCTCACAGGGTTGGTTGAAACTAATGTTGACTAAATACAATGTCACACACGATGTCATGACATTGTACTATGACAACCTGAGTGCTACAACTTTGTCCAAAAATCCTAATCAGCACAGCTGGACAAAGCACAGTGATTTTTGTCATCACTTCAGTAGAAAATTGGTGGAAGACAAAATCATAGCACCAAAGCATGAGATGCAATTAACTGACAAATTTGCAAGGGTTTTGGATGCTAATCAGTTTGAATGTTTAAGAGGGAAATTGGGGATTTATAGTCATGAGAAGTTATAACAATTAAAGTGGAGCGGAAAAGGTAATAAAAATATTGTCTGCCCACTTAAAACAAAGTGCCACATTTATGATAAATCATTACCTAGTATTGGAACTAGTATCTATGCCATTTCCACACGCTACCTCAACACAACCATTTTCATCTTCATCCAACTTCTCAAAAAACCTCTGCTAGGGCAAAGAGATTTTTTTCAAAAGTCTAACAAAATGTCACAACATCCCTCATCATCGGGATCAAAACCCACTCACAAAGGAAGGACTCCCTCCATGGAGTTTCTAGATGAAGATATTCTAGAGGTTATTCCCCTCTTTGTTATTCCAAGCGACGTCCCTGGCCCTTCTTCCATAGCTGGAAGTAATCAAGGTAACATTCCTTATAAATCTCCTCATAAAGATGATATGCACTTTACAGATCGTGTCATTAGGAACCTAGTAACTAGGATTCTAAACGAATGGCATGAAGTCAAGGGTGTTTCTACCCCTCTGTCTAGAAGGGACCTCTCACCTGAGGTGGAACCCCAAGCTGAGAAAGATGATGATTCATCTAGATCAGAGAAAGAAGTGGCTGTTGAGGGATTATGCTCTCTAGGTAAAACCTTGCCTAGTAAGAAACCAGTAGATAGTTCTCATGAGACTGCTGAGAATGTTATTAATCTGGAGGAAGAGAGTTCAGAGGAAGAGGATAACACCTTGGTTCATCATGTAAAACCAAGTGTTTCTAGGAAATTGAAGACCAGAAAAGGGAAGATTGTGGCTGAAATGATGACAGTAAGAAGAGGGAAAAAGGTTGCTGGTGTAGGACCCTCCAAATCATGGAGTAAAGTTGAGGTTAAGAAGAGGAAGATCAGAGAGAGTTCTGACTCTGATGATGATGTCGAAGACGATGTCCCAGACATCTCTCCTGCTAAAAGACAGACTGTTAAGAAGTCTCCAGGCAAAGTTGCAGCTGTGCATTTAGATAACATCTGTTTCCATCTAGAAGATGGTGCTGCTAAGTGGAAGTTTGTCATTCAAAGGAGGGTTGTTGTTGAAAGGGAGTTGGGAAAGGAGGCTGTAGAAGTGAAGGAAGTGATGGAATTGATTAAGACTGCTGGACTGATGAAAATTGTGGTTGCCTTGCCCCAATGTTTTGAAGGGTTAGTGAAAGAGTTTGTTGTGAATATCCCATAGGATATTTCTGAGAAGAGTAGCAAGGAATTCTGCAAGGTCTTTGTAAGAGGTAGATGTGTGAGGTTCTCCCTAACCACAATCAACAAGTTCCTAGGGAGATGAACTGAAGGAGGTGTGGATTTAGAGGCTACAGACAATGAAGTCTGTAGGACTATTACTGGTGGCCAAGTCAAGGAATGGCCTAGTAAGAAGCATCTATCAGTTGGTAAGTTAATTGTTAAATATGTCATCTTGCACAAGATTGGTTCAGCCAACTGGGTGCCAACTATCCATATATCAACCATCTCTAATGGTCTTGGAAGAATCATTTATGCTATTGGAACCAGGCTAAACTTTGACTTTGGAAGGTTTATGTTTGAACAGATTGTTAGACATGCCTCCTTTAATGCAGTAAAGCTGCCTATTGCCTTTCCATCTATCATCTGTGGAATTATCTTAAGCCAGCAACCAGGAATTCTCAACACAAGTGATATTACCAGTAGAAGAAAGCCTCCACTATCCATTCACTACAAGTTGTTTGAAGGAAGCCATGTCAATGATGTTGTCATGACATCTGCAAGGAAGGAGCCTGCCTCTCAAGGTAGCTTGATTGATCAATTGAAGGAAACTTGTAAGGAGCTGGATATTGGTATTAGGGTTGCCAAGGCAAGGATATAGGCTTTGGAGGTTCTTATTAGTAGCTTATAGAAGGAAGAGATGGAGAAGGCTGGTGAAACCAAGGATTCAGATGCCAATACCTCAAGTGAGAGGTCCAATGCTCAATCTAGTGGCAATCTTGATTCTGAAGGTGATGATGATGCTACTTCCTCAGATTAAGTGGTAATGGTTCCCCCTGATATGAAGACTATGTGTGCTGTGTGTTGTGATGAAGACTGGGTTGGTTTGGCTGTTGTGTGTGTTGTTATGAAGACTGGTCCCCCTACTGTTTTGACTACTTTGGATGATGAAGAATTTGTTTTTTTGTTGAAATGTGTGTAATTTGTGGCAGTCCTTACTGATGCCTTTATGTAATATTTGGGCTCTTAATGAGTTCCAGGAATTTCTAATCATCTCAGCTATCATAGCTGTGTATAATTATGGTGTGTATCTCCTAACATTTATGTTTTAACATTTAAAATGTTATAACATCTCTTGTGACATTCTCTGCTAGGCTGATTGACATTTATTTTGTCTAATTGGTCACCTTTGGTCTATTTTGACTAAAAAGGGGGAGAAGTGTTTATGTGGAGAGGAGCAGTTAAATATGTGGAGTTGTATGGAGATGTATGTGCTGGTGTAGCTGAACAGATGAACAACTATTATTGAAGGAGATGTGTTTGATGTAAGATAGAATGTTGTTCTGTTTACAGATGTTGGAGGAGATGTCTGATGTGGTGCACAGGTGATGTTGGAGCAGATGTCAGAGGGTGACTCTGATTGTTACAGGTGCTGTTATTACAGGTGCTGTTATTGTTAAAGGAGATGTCTGTATTGAACAGACTTAGGGGGAGAAGAAGTACCCATGTGCATGTGTGTGTTTTACTAGTTGCTATTATAGCTAGTAATTTTGTGTTAGCTTCTGCTGCTGCTTAAACTGTTGTTTAACTGTTGATAGTTTTTCTTGTGAACAAAATGGACAGATATATGTTTTAGCCAAAATTTGCCAAAGGGGAAGTTTGTTGGTTCTAAGTGTTGGCATCAATTTTGGTAAAACAAAGAGTGTTCACAAGATGTTGCATGTGATGTCTTAACATAAGATATTCTTATACCTGCTGGAGTTTAAAAACATAATTATGCAGGATTGTTTCAAGATGTCATACATGATGTCATGATATTTGATATTATGTACCTGATGGAGATTTAAAATGGAATTAGGCAGGACTGTTCCAGGATGTCAGACCCGATGTCATGACATCCTGTACATAGAACATTCAGGGTGAATGTTATGTGTTATGTGATTGCGCATTTAATGGCAATCTATGTATGATTGACGATCTGATTTGCAGGCGCATTCAATCCTTAATTACAACCTGATTTACTTATTTTCCAAAGAGATCTAACCAGCTGTCATGAGAAGATTTAATTGGAAAATAGTTTTAGGGTTTTCAAGATGTCCAAGCCCAGCTGAATGCTTCTATAAATAGGACATGGAAAACCTGATTTGATACACAACCAATACAGAGCGAAATACTGAAAGAGAGTAAGGGTTTATGTCTTGTTTGGTCGTGAGACTTGTAAGCCATTCAATTCATCCATAGATGATTGAATTAGTCTGATTTGTGACTTGTAATTTGTCACTCTAAGCTTGTAAGCAAGCGTGTGTGTCTACTTGATTGAAGCTGTTAAGCAAGATCAAGTGTGTGTCTACTTGATTGAAACTGCTAAGTAAGATCAAGTGTGTGTTATTGAAGAGTGTCTTCTTTTCATAAGTAATTGTTGTCTAAAATCACAGGTGTGATTGAGGGGGAGTGAGTAGGTTCTCATATCTAAGAGTGCTTAGGTAGAATCACACGGGTAGAGATTAAGTGAGAAAGACTGTAACTTGTTGAAGTGTACTGAGAGTCTTTAAACTGATTCTATTTAGTGGATTTCCTTCCTGGCTTGGTAGCCCCCAGACGTAGGTGAGTTGCACCGAACTGGGTTAACAATTGCTTGTGTCTCTTGAATTACTATTATTTATCTTTATCTTGTTTGTGTTACTCAGATATTAGTGTCGTGACATTACCTTCGACATCTCATATCTGATACCAGAATTCCACTAACAGCAGCAAGATCCCAATCATTTGCGGTCTCTTTAGCACGATATTCACACCGCATGTTACCCGCCAAGGTGAGAGGATGACCCAAATAAGTATTGATTGCATCCCTATTGAAAGTGATGATCTTCCGTCTCACCCTAGTTTGATAGTGGTATGCTACACCTTCTTCCAATTGAAGAGCATTGGCGTAAAATTCATGCACAATGTCATAATTGATTTCCGCTTCCGGCTCACAAATTTTTCCCCACTTTCTCTTTTCAAAATTTGCCATAATCTTCCTATAGTTGCCACCTGGTGACAAACGAATGAACCTCTCTGGCTGGATGGTTCTTTTGATCAGTTTTTCAAACCTCTGTGCATGCTCATTACTAATGAATTTCCGCACGTACCTTGAGGGACCAGAGCTTACTGTTTTTGTGTGCTTAGACATCTGCAAGAAAACCACAAAGCAACCACACAACAACCAAGAATTAAGTCAGCACACGTAACAAAAAAAAAATTAAAGTGCTGAAAATTTTTCAGTTCGCGGCGTGAAGGCCAGATCGCGGCGCAATCTTTGCGAAACCCAGAAAAACCAGCAGCCATAGGGTCTTTCCTACTACTCAAATCTTTTCAAAATTTATACCAAAAACTCTTAACCTGTCCTAATTTGAAGAATCTCTACACATGCAAAGTGAATTTCAACAACAAAAATTATCCTCTAACAATTACCCTAATTCACCTTGATGAGAGAGTAAAGAAGGAAAAAGGAAAAAGAGTAAGCATACCTTGATGAGAGAAAGAGATTGAAATGATTCTTGTAAAAAGTGGGATTATTGAGATTGAGAGGGTTAAGATTGTTAGGTTTGAGTTTGGGAGTGAGAGAGTGTGTTGTGAAAGTGGTAAAGAGAGAGGGATGAAGTTATAAAAGATATAAAGGAAACAAAAGTAAAAAAAAACAGAAAATAAAAGGGGTATGTTCCCGCTCAAATCGCGGAGCCAACTTGGTTCGCGGCGCGAACTGAAGGTTTCCCAACTTCCAGAAGATCACACAAAAATAGGGGAATTAAATTTCCATTCAGTTCGCGGGGTGAAAGCTGCTCGCGGGGCGAACTGAAGGAATTTTCTAAAAATATTGCAAATTGGACTGACCTCCATTATAATCTCGAAAACAAAGCAAAATACATTACACAAATGAAGTAACAAAAAATGAAATGAAGGCTTACGAAGTTGGGTTGCCTCCCAACAAGCGCTTTGTTTAACGTCGTTTGAGCTCGACGGTTCGGCGGTACTTCACGGTTCGGCGAGCGAAATGACATAGACGTCTCAGTTTACTTCTCCACCATGGTAGACTTTTAATCTCTTCCCATTCACAGTCCAACTCTCTTTTGACTTTGGGTCCTCAACCACAATGGCTCCATAATCTCGGACCTCTTTCACTACAAACGGTCCCGACCATCTGGACTTCAACTTACCCGGAAAAAAACTCGAGTCTTGAATTAAAAAGTAGCACCATTTGTCCAACTCTGAACTCCTTGTGATGGATCTTTCCATCATGGTATGCTTTCACCTTCTCCTTGTAAAGCTTGTTTGAGTGGTAAGCATTGTTCCTTAATTCCTCCAATTCATGGAGTTGTTCTTTTCTTTTCTCACCGGCTAGAGTGGAGTCAAAGTTCAAGAATTTAAGAGCCCAAAGTGCTCTATGTTCCATCTCTACCGGGAGATGACAAGTCTTCCCATAAACCATCTGAAACGGGGTTAGTCTAATAGGAGCTTTGTAGGCGGTACGATACGCCCACAAAGCTTCATCCAATTTTGAAGACCACTCTTTTCTTGAGCTCAAAACAGTTTTTTCAAGTATCCTTTTTACTTCTCTATTTGACACTTCTGTTTGACCATTTACTTGTGGATGATAAGGAGTGGTCACTTTATGCTTTACACCATAATGTTCCAAGACCTTTTCCAAGGGTGTATTGCAAAAGTGTGATCCCCCATCGCTTACTAACACCCTAGGCACACCAAAACGTGAAAATATGTTTTTCTTTAGAAATCTTATCACGGTTTTGGAGTCGGCCTTAGGTGAAGCAATTTCTTCCACCCACTTTAACACATAGTGAACGGCTACAAGAATATACTCATTAGAGAAAGAAGAGGGAAATGGGCCAACAAAATCAATGCCCCAACAATCAAAGACTTCTACTTCCAACATGCTGGTTAGGGGCATTTCATCTCGTTTTCGTATCCCTCCGCTTCTTTGGCATGTGTCACAATTCTTTGCATGTTCATGTGCGTCTTTAAACACGGACGGCCAATAAAATCCCGCTTGGAGGACTTTAGTGGCTGTTCGCAAACCGCTATGATGACCTCCATACGGAGAGTTATGGCAATGCCAAAGGATATCTTTTGACTCTTCAAGTGTCACACACCTTCTTAAAATGATGTCCACACCCGCTTTGAACAAATACGGGTCATCCCACACATAGTACTTTGCATCCGCTAAAAATTTCTTTCTTTGATTACTAGTGAGGTCTTCCGGTGTCAAACCGGTTGCCTTATAATTAGCAAAATTGGCAAACCAAGGCCTCAATTGAATCGCATAAAGCTTTTCGTCCGGAAATTCTTCCCTCACTTCTTCTTCTTTATTTTTAATTTCCACATTAACCAATCGGGACAAATGATCCGCTACCAAGTTTTCGGAACCTTTTTTATCCCGGATTTCCAAATCAAATTCTTGTAATAACAAAATCCAACGAATTAGTCTTTGTTTGGAATCCGGCTTGGTTAGCAGATACTTGATTGCCGAATGGTTGGTGTAAACTACAACTTTGGACCCGATCAAATAAGCTCTAAATTTTTCCAATGCATACACTATAGCTAGTAACTCCTTTTCGGTTGTTGCATAATTGACTTGCGCCTCATTTAAAACTTTACTAGCATAATGGATGGCATGAAATTTTTTAGCTTTTCTTTGACCCAAAATCGCACCAACCGCATAATCGCTTGCATCACACATAAGTTCAAAATCAAGTGTCCAATTAGGTGCAACGATTATGGGTGCGATGACTAACTTTTCTTTTAACTCATGGAATGCTTTTAGACACAACTCATCTAAAAGAAATTGCGTACCTTTGTTGAGCAAATTACTCAAGGGCTTTGCTATCTTTGAGAAGTCCTTGATGAATCTTCGATAGAATCCGGCATGTCTAAGAAAGCTTCTTACTCCTTTGATGTTTGTTGGAGGTGGTAGTTTTTCAATGACTTCCACCTTTGCTCTATCAACTTCCAGCCCTTTGGAAGAGATTTTGTGACCAAGAACAACACCTTCGGTGACCATAAAATTGCATTTCTCCCAATTGAGCACTAAATTTGTTTCCACACATCTTTCCAAAACCACATCAATATTTTTCAAGCATAAGTCAAAGGACGACCCATAAACGGAAAAGTCATCCATAAACACCTCAATGCACTCTTCGATCAAATCCGAGAATATTGCTTGCATACACCATTGAAATGTTGTCGGTGCATTACATAATCCAAAAGGCATTCTTCGGTAAGCAAAAATATCGAAAGGACATGTAAAAGCCGTTTTCTCATGATCCGCCGGATTGACCAAAATTTGGTTGTAACCCGAATAACCATCTAAGAAACAATAGAAATTCTTGCCGGCCAACCTTTCCAACATTTGGTCCATGAAAGGTAGCGGGAAGTGATCTTTCCTTGTAGCTTGATTTAGCCTCCTATAGTCAATGCACATCCTCCATCCGGTTACCGTTCTAGTTGGAATCAACTCATTTTTATCATTTTTAACAACCATCATACCACCCTTCTTTGGGACTACTTGCACCAGACTCACCCATTCACTATTGGAGATATGATAAATCATTCCGGCCTCCAATAGTTTGACTACTTCTTTTATCACCACTTCCTTCATTGATGGATTTAACCGCCTTTGAGGTTGTGCAACGGGCTTGTAATTTTCTTCCATCATGATCTTATGCATGCAATAAGCCGGACTAATACCCTTTAAATCGGATAATACCCACCCTATTGCACCTTCATTCTTTTTCAGCACTTGTATCAACGTATGCTCCTCTTTTGTGGACAAGGCATTGCTAATGATCACCGGTTTAGTGAAATCATCACCAAGGAACACATATTTCAAGTGTGGAGGTAGCATATTTAACTCTAACTTTTGCTCTTCCACTTTCTTTTTCACATCCAAGTCCTCATTTTTCTCCTCATGATAAGCAATCTCTCCGCAAGACTCCAATTCATCCAAAAATGCTTCAATTTCTTTTTCTTCATTTTCGGTTAAAACATTGTAAGCTCCTATAAGAGATCTCTCTAACGGATTAGAAAGATGAACTTGATATGCAACCTCCACGATTTCCTCCTCGGTGGCATCGATTCGGAAAGAGTCATGCTTGTCGTTAGGGTGCTTCATGGCTTCAAAAAGATTGAAAGTTACCTCTTCATCTTGCACTCTTACTTTCATGAGTCCATCATCAATGTCGATCATCATTCGGGCTGTTTTCATAAATGGTCTTCTAAGAATTCGAGGAACATCACGATCCTCATCCATGTCCACTACCACAAAATCTACCAGAAACAAGAATTTGTCCACCTTTACTAGCATATCTTGAGCAACTCCATATGGTGAAGTGGTAGACTTATCGGCTAGTTGCAAAGTCATCCTCGTAGATTTCATCTCAACATTCCCCAATCTTTTAACAATGGATAAGGTAATTAAATTGATTCTAGATCCCAAATCGACCAAACCATTGCCAATGTAAGTGCCTCCAATGGTCACCGGTAAAACGACTCGGCCCGGATCGGATTCCTTCCTTGGGAGAGTTTTTTGGATTATGGCGCTACAACGTGCATCAAACAAGATTGTCTCGTCTTCCACATATCTCTTCTTCTTTGTGAGAATATCCTTCATGAACTTCGCATACTTTGGCATTTGCTCTAATGCTTCGGCAAATGGAATATTTATTTGAAGTTGCTTAAATATATCCATAAACCATGCGTAGTGTCTAGCATTATCCTTCTTTGATGGTGCGTGCGGGTAAGGTAGATGTTGAGCTGGAATAGCACTCACTCCTTTATCTCCTTTTTTCTTCTTTCTTGCCTTTGATTCTTTCTTCTCACTTGCTTCACCCCCCTGTTCAGCTGAACCATTCCGACCCTGTTCAGTTCGCGGCGCCAAAGGGGGTTGCGGCGCGAACTGAAAAGTTTTTTCCTCTTTTTTCTTTTCATATTCCACCACCACTTCGTTCTCTTCATTTTCAGTTACGACATTCATATCATCCTCTACTGCAACCTCCTCACTTCTTCCACTCGTCACCTCTTTACCGCTTCTAGTAACAATTGCTTTACAATGCTTCTTCAGATTGGTTTGAGTGTTGGCGGAGAAAGAAGAACCCGCTTGTTGTTCCGACAATTGCTTCGCAAGTTGGCCTACTTGATTCTCCAAATTTTTGATAGCTGCCTCATTGCTCTTTTGGTTTGCCATGGAGGCTTGCATGAATTTTGTGAGAGTATCTTCTAGCTTTGAACTTCCGCCTAGCGATTGTTGGACTTGAGAATTTGGACTTCGATATGGACTTTGTTGCTGAAAATTTTGGTTGTTGAATCTTGATTGTTGATAGGCTTGGTTGTTCCTTTGATATGAGTTGTTGTGATATGGAGGTTGCCTTTGATAACCTTGATTTTGGTTGTTCACATAACTCACTTCTTCCAATGGCGGGCAATAACCGGTGGGATGATCTCCTTGACATAGTTCACAACATGCCACTTGATGTCTAGCTTGAGATCCTTGAATTTCCTTCATTTGTTGTGGAAGTTTGGACATTTGTTGAGTGAGTAACTCCACTTGTTGAGAAAGTAACTTGTTTTGGGCAAGAATAACATCATTGGTATTTAATTCAAGAACTCCCGGTTTCCTTTGTGAAGGACTACGATCATGTTGACTTTGACGATCATTGAGTGTCATCCGATCAATAATGACTTTTGCCTCTTCCGCGTTCTTTAACATAAGAGAGCCACCCGCGGTAGCATCCAAAAGTGTCTTGTGATGCGGTTGGAGCCCATTTAGAAAAATATGGATTTGAGTGAGTTCATCAAAACCATGGCCTTTGCATTTTCTCAACATTGACTTGAATCTTTCCCAAGCCTCGTTTAGAGACTCGTTGCTCCCTTGATTGAATACCGCAATAGCCGTTTTGGCTTCCATGAATCAGGATTGAGGAAAATATCTTTCTAGAAACTTTTCTTCTAATAAATTCCAATCCGTCATCACTCTTGGTGATTGATCAAGATACCACTCTTTTGCCTTCCCCACTAAGGAATGTGGGAACATTCTCTTGAATAATGCTTCTTCACCCGCTTCCTCTATTCCCGTAGAACCCACAATCTCATAGAATTTGGTGAGATGGGTATACAGATCTTCATGATCCATTCCGGTGAATGGATTTGCATAAAGGAGTTGGAGGATTCCGGTTTTCATCTCCGTGTTCCTTCCACCACGAGCAAATTGGGCAGTCCGCCTTGGACTATTGGCGGACATTTCGGTACGAACTTCACCCGCCATGTTTCCTTCAAAAGTTTCTACACCCACTGCTTCAATTTGAACAAGTGAAGAAGTAGATGATTCTTCTCTTCGTTTCCTCTCTTCGGCCAGTTTCCTTCTTCTTCGTGTTTTGCTATTGAGCTTTCGAAGTGTTCTTTCAATTTCGGGATATAATTGAAATTGCTCCTCGGTAGCCTTTCCTCGCATGCACTAGAATCTACAAAACTAACAAACCAAGTGAAACACAAGAGTGATAGTAGTAAAATAAAAAAAAACTTAGAATAATGAATTATTGCAATGCTTGCAATATCGAACACCAATCCCCGGCAACGGCGCCAATTTGTTGAAAAGTATATTTCCGGCAAATATTTTTATATCGTATCCACAAAGATTGGGTGATATTACCGCCGTTCTATAATCTCAATTGTTGTAAGTTTGAAAAGTATCCAAGTTGTTTTTGAGTGAATTGTTATCTCTTAATTAAAATGACACTAAGACAATGAAATTAGTTTTAAATCAAATATAAAAGGCTTTCCAAAATTGGAGTTCACTATCCCAATTTCTTATGTTTCCCTAGTGACAACTATATGGACTCAAAATTATTGATAATATTCAAGTATCCTCTCAATAACATTTATTTCTAAATGAGATTGTGATAATCACTATATTAATCTTTAGACGATTTCTCCATCTAACTATTAATATAACAATCTTTAATGTTTGATACAAAAGAAAAGTAGTGCATACATCTATTTCTACAATTTATTCACTACTTGAAAGAATACTTTAAGTCAAGATTTGAACAACCTTTCTCAACAATAACTCAAATCTGAATATTTAAAATAGGGTGAAAGTATCAATCCATACATCAATAATCAATTGTCACATACAAGAGTTAATAGGAATACATAATCAATAAGGGATAGTTACTACCTCCAATCTTGCCAAAGTGGGGTTTAGCTCCTCATCACCATGTTTGACAGCAATAAAAATGGAATGAATTAAAAAATGGTCTCTAGATTGCTTTCACAAAACTTGTGATAATAATCTTTTTTCCCCCAATGTGTGGTTAAAACTCCATGTTTCTCTAATGATCTCCTTTTGGTCTAATACATAAAAGTGGTCTCCAAAGGTTCTAAAAATGTCAAACTTAAGTTGGGCTCAAAACATAACAAGTGGCCCAAACTAATTAAAAGGCTTGCTGACTTCGCAGGATTCGCGGCGCCAATATGGGTCGCGGTGCGAACTGAAGGAAATGCAACTTTTTTGCCTTGCAAGCTTCCTCAACACTTTTTCTTCCAAACTTTATTCTTCAAGTGTGCTTCCAAAATGCCCATCAAGCTCCTTCCACATTTTTATCATACAATCCAATGCTCTCTTGTCCACAATTTCTACAAAACTAACAAATAAGTGAAATATCTGCTCAAAACATAATTAAAATAAACTTAATTGCATATTTACTAAATTGTGAGAATAAAAGTGTGTAAATTCGATAAGAAAATGGTTAAAGGGACCAATAATAATATATGAAAAGTAGTGATAATTGGTCCCTAACAATCTGACAAATCCTTTTGTGATAATACGTATGTGTACAATTACCCTTTTGCCCCTATGTCTATATTGAACACAAGGCATAGACCGTGTCATCCTTGTCCAATTAAATATTGAGCCCTTAGACGTTTATCCTGTTACGCAGGATGGGAAAATTCCATCTAGGTCACTCATGTCCCTTAGCATGCTTCTAGAAGTACCCATCAACTGTCTTTATGGTCATCTAGTTACATACAATGTTTGATCAACAATAACGCACTCGACTCTACATCTAGGGTCCATAGTGGTTTCAGGTCGAAGGGTGGTATACACCACTATCACCATGAGAATAACTTATGACACTTTGCATAACATTCTATATAGTATTCTCATAGCAGGTCAATCTCGTATAAATATTACTCTTAATATTCATACATATGTTTTGGACTTGATAACTCCTTATCCATGATCCATGAGATGTGATCATTAGTCTATATACATAATAGTTATAAAGGTTTAATGTTATCCCACTTTACAATAAAGCTCGACTACGGATACTTTAAGAATAATTTCCTTATGTTTAATGGGATCTCATGATTAAGTCACACTTGATACATTAAACGGGCTAGCTATTCTAGGGACTTTATTAAATAAAGCTAATAAATAAAAAGCCTTTTATTATTAATAAATAATTCGATAGAAGTACCAAAAGTATTGGCCTCTAGGGCTTACACCAACAATCTCCCACTAGCACTAGAGCCGATCAGGCATACCCCTAATACCCATAGATCTAGTATGGCCATCATGCTTCTGCTGCGTAAGAGGCTTTTTTAGTGGGTAAGCAATATTGTCAAGTGTAGGTACTCTATATATTTTCATATCTGCTCTATCTATTATCTCTCAAATGAGGTGATAATGCCTAAGTATGTGTTTGGATCGTTGGTGAGATCTGGGCTCTTTAGCTTGTGCGATAGCACCATTGTTATCACAATAGAGATCAATGGGATCCACAATGCTAGGAACTATGCCAAGTTCACTAATGAACTTTTTGATCCAAACAACTTCCTTTGTTACACTTGAGGCAATAATATACTCGGCCTCAGTTGTAGAATCAGCAACTGTATCTTGCTTTGAACTTTTCCAGCTCACAGCGCCACCGTTTAAGCAAAACACATAACCAAATTGCGATCTAAAGTCATCCTTATCTGTTTGGAAGCTAGCATCGATGTATCCAATTACAACAAGCTTTTCCTGACCTCCATATATCAAGAATGAGTCCTTAGTCCTTCTAAAATACTTAAGGATATTCTTGACAGCTACCCAATGAGCATCACTGGGATCAGATTGGTACCTACTCGTTGCACTTAAAGCATACGAGACATCTGGTCGAGTACATAACATGGCATACATGATAGATCCTATTGCAGATGCACATGGAATCTTATTCATGCGATCTCTTTATTCCTTAGTTGAAGGGGATTGTGTTTTTGATAGACACAGGCCATGTTGCATGGGTATGAATCCTTTCTTGGAATCATGCATATTAAAGCGTCTTAGCACTTTGTCTATGTATGTACTCTAACTTAGGCCAAGAAGTTTTCGTGATCTATCTCTATAGATCCTGATTCCTAATATATAGGCTGCTTCACCTAGGTCCTTTATAGAAAAGCATTTCCCCAACTAATACTTTACTTGTTGTAGGGTAGGGACATCGTTTCCAATGAGTAATATGTCATCTACATATAATACCAGAAAGACGATCATGCTCTCACTAACCTTCTTGTAGACACAAGGCTCATCTTCATTCTTGATGAATCCATATTATTTTATTGTTTCATCAAAACGAAGATTCCAGCTTCTGGAAGCTTGCTTCAATTCATAGATTGATCTTTGTAAATTACATATCTTTTGGGCTTCTTCTGGTATGTCAAATCCTTCAGGCTGTGTCATGTGCACATCCTCAAGAAGATTCACATTAAGGAAAGCAGTTTTGACATCCATCTGCCATATTTCATAATCATGATATGCAGCGATAGCAAGTAAAATCCGAACAGATTTAAGCATTGCAATTTGTGAAAAGGTTTCATCATAGTCAACCCCATGAATTTGTTTATATCCTTTTGCAACCAGTCTTGCCTTACAGGTATGTACCTTACCATCAATGTCAGTCTTCTTTTTTAAGACCCACTTGCATCCTATAGGGTTAACTCCTACATGAGGCTCTACCAAGGTCTAAACCTGGTTTGTGTACATGGAATCCATTTCAGATTTCATGGCTTCTAGCCACTTCTCAGACTCGGGACCAGTTATGGCCTCTTGGTAGGTCACATGCTCATCTTGATCCATGAGTAATACATCACCTTGATTAGTTATAAGATATCCATATCTCTCAGGTAGGTGACGTATCCTGCTTGACCTACGCTGGTCTTGTTCTACTTGAGCAAGTCGCTCTTCCACAACTACTTGTGTTTCCTGCTCTAATTCCTCCATAGGTGTATCAGTGCTTTGTGATTCTTGAATTTCTTCAAGCTCTACTTTCCTCCCACTGATTCCTTTGGAAATGAAATCCTTTTCTAGGAAAACTCTAGTTCGAGCGACAAACATTTTGCCTTCAGAAGGATTGTAGAAGTAATACCCTCTTGTTTCTTTAGGATACCCCACAAATAAGCATTTTTTAGATTTGGGCTCAAGCTTAGTTGAAATTTGTCGTTTCACATAAACTTCGCAACCCCAAATCTTCATGTAAGACATGTGTGGTTTCTTACCACTCCATATCTCATATGGTGTCTTCTCAACCTTTTTGGATGGAACACAGTTAAGTGTGTAAGCTATTGTCAATAGTGCATCTCCCCAAAAGGAGTTTGGAAGATCGGCGTGACTCATCATGGATCAAACCATGTCTAACAAGCTTCAGTTTCTTCTCTCAGATATACCGTTCCATTGGGGTGTTCCAGGAGGAGTAAGTTGGGATATAATCCCACACTCTTTCAGATGGTCATCAAACTCTAGGCTTAAATACTCACCACCTCGATCTGATCAAAGAGTTTTAATATTTTTACCTATTTGGTTTTATACTTCATTCTTGAATTCCTTGAACTTTTCAAAAGACTCTGATTTGTGTTTCATTAAATACATATAACCATATCAACTAAAATCACCAGTAAATGTGATGAAGTACTGAAAACCTCCTATGCATGGTATGTTTAATGGTCCACATACATCAGTATGTATGAGGGCCAAAAGATCATTAGCTCTTTCACCTTTTCTTGTGAATGGAGACTTTGTCATCTTTCCAATTAAACAAGATCTGCATGTCTCATATGATTCATAATCAAAAGAGTCAAAGAGTCCATCTTTATGGAGTTTGGAAATACGTTTCTCATTTATGTGGCCTAATCGACAATGCCAAAGGTAAGTTAGATTTAACTGATTAGGTTTCATCCTTTTAGTATTAATGTTATAAATAGGCATTTGAAGATCAAGAACATATATTCCATTGTTCATTTGTGCAGTAGCATAGAATATATCATTCAAATAAATGGAGCAACAATTGTTCTTTATTAGAAATGAAAAACCAAACTTGTCCAAACAAGAAACGAAAATAATATTCCTGCTAATTACAGGTACATAATAACAGTTCTCTAACTGAATTATTAAATCACTAGGTAAAGGCAATACATAAGTTCCTACGGCTAAAGCAACAACCTTTGCTCCATTGCCAACCCGTAGGTCAACTTCACCTTTTGCCAAATCTCTACTCCTTTTTAGCCCCTGCACATTGGTATAAATGTGAGAACCACATCCAGTATCTAATAACCATGATGCAGAAGTAGATAAATTAATTCCAATAACAAAAATACCTGAAGTTGAAGTCTCTACTCCATTTTTCTTATCTTCTAGGTACTTTGGGAAGTTTCTCTTCCAGTGTCCGATCTTACCGCAATGGAAGCGGGTGGCTTCCTTTGCTATGCCTCCACTAGGCTTCAAAGTAGGAGCAGTGGGTTTGGGTTTGGAAACTTCCTTGCCTTTCCCTTTATCACCCTACTTAGTGGGTCTTTTGTTCTGTCTCTTTCCATTTCCGATCATCAGAATGGACTTCCCTTTTGACTTCAGATTTTGCTAAGTAGTTCTTAATATGGCTAGCAGTTCAGGAAAAGATTTGTCCATATCATTCATATTGAAATTAAGGAAAAATTGACTGAATCTATCCGGAAACGATTGCAAGATCAAATCAGTCGCAAGTTCCTTTCCGAGGGGAAAACCCAACCTCTCAAGATTCTCCACATACCCAATCATCTTGAGCACATGGGGACCTACAGGGGCTCCCTCAGCTAACTTTCCTTGAGCTTTTGAAACTTCAAACCTTTCATGCCTTTCCTGCTCTTGATAGAGCATCTTCAGGTGTTCAATCATATCGAACTCTGCCATGTTCTCATGTTGCTTTTGCAACTCTGAGTTCATGGTAGCTAGCATGAGGCAAGCAGTTTCATTGGCATCATCGACATGCTTCTTATAAGCATCTCTTTCTGCCTTAGGTCCAGAACTAGGAGTTTCCTCTTCAGGAATAGGTTTCTCCAAGACATGCAACTTTCTATCATGTTTGAGGACAATCCTCAGATTTTGGTGCCAATCCAGAAAACTTGTCCCAAACAATTTTTCCTTATCAAGGATTGATCGCAAAATATTGTTAGAGGTGTTTGTTGTCATGGTAATCTACATGAAAATAATGAAAATATAAGTATCAATAACATATTTAATTAGGCATTTAATTAAATATGCTCTCACTATTTTACTCAAAACAAATGACCCTCACCATTTGATTCGGAAAATCCCGTTGAAAGATTTTCTAGTGGGTCGAGATCCACATTTCACTTTGTTTTAAGTCCGCGTAGGAGGATTACACAAAACTAGGTTATTTAGGTAGGAACTCCTTCCAATTGTATCTAATACAACTCTCGAATATTTTAGTTGGGTGAATAACTCCTTATTCCAATCCATCACATGGATCATTTCCAACTCTTGCTTATAAACATATATAATCTTATTATAATTTGTTTAGTTAAGTTTGACCCATTGTTTTAGCAATTGGATATTACAATCATCCCATCGCACCTTACTAATATAGAACATGCACCTCGCGTAGGCGAAACCTACATTATTCGATACTAGTCTTGATGAATGCTAAAACTTGGAAAGCATAAACTTAATATTTAATTTGAGGGAATTTACAATAATTCTAATCTCACCGGCTTATTTATCATATAAATCGTCTCTCACATGCATCAATATACATTCACATGCATCAATATACACACAAAATGAAACAGTTATGGCCCCTAGCACAATTGTTCTCCCAAGTCAATGAGAGAACATAAGCTAACCTAATAACGATCTAAGTTTCTCTAAGCAAGATCTTCAAGGTTGTCCTCCTTTGATATTGTATTCTTCTCTTTATTCATAACATTACATTACATAAAAGAAACTCGTTTTACATACGAGGGAGTGAGATGAGAAAAGAAGTTACATTAAGAGATTAAAAGAGAGGCACAACACGCAGGTTGTATTTTAAAATCCTAAAACAAAATAAAGGAAAACTAAGGCCATAACCGATCACCACAAGACAATAATAATAAACACATTATTAATTTAAATTCTGTTAATTAAATAAACCAAATTAAATTTTGACGACCAATCACACTACGCAGAGTTAGCCGAGGGTTAATTAAATTTCAACGTCGTTTTTCGCATCAACACTTGATACTTTAAAGCACAACTCTTGTGCAGTCACAACCCTAATCACATAACTCTTTGACAGCACAACCCTTGTACCGTCATGAACCCTAATGGAACAATTTCATACCATCAAACACACCTCGATTGTTAATTCAGTAAGATTGATCAGCACGTCATTGCTTCACCATACTAATGTCAGATCAAGAAGCAAATGACCATTGATCGCTCAAAGCAAAATAACCATTAAGTGTTTGAATGAATGAAACAGAAATAGTATATCATATATACCGTATTTTGCATCAAAATTACTTATATCATATATATAACTTGATCGATCTCAATTATGTAACCTATGGACGATTGATGTATTGTTGCTTCACCAAACTAACATTGGATTTCGAAGCATATTCAACATCAATCATCCGAATCTTACACACATGATGCCAAATTTAACTACTCATTTATTCTTTAATTCATTCTGTCTTTTAATCGTATTAATATAGAAAATACATAAAATAAATAGATATCAGATGCATGGTTTCGTAAGTGGCTCTGATACCACTTACGAGAATGGCGATCCAAAATGCAGCGGAAGTTAATTTTTTTATCCTTTAGTGATCCTTACGAATGGGCATGATCAGTGATAGAATCGTTACCTCTTATGGCGATTGAAACCTTTGATGCAGATTTAAGGAGTGATCACGAATGTTGAATGGTGACAATGCCTCTACTCAGTCTACACGAACGAATTCCTTCAATCTCAAAGCTATCTACTACGAATGAAGGCTTTGAGTGTGAGAGAGACAAAATTTCAACTACTCAAATGCTTCTGCACAAGGGTTCTATTTATAGAACCACTTGTGTGAGCTGTAATCTAAAAAGCCCACTTAAATGTATGTGGCCCATATCTTATGATATACCAAAATCACTTAAGCGCATGGTACCTTACCATATTTCGTATTCTACTTAAGTGCACCGTACCTTACAATGTCCTATTTCACCTAAGTGCACTGTACCTTACGGTGTTCCTTATTTACTCTATCTCTCATTAATTCGTCCTTTAGTGTGTAACCCTATAGGTTTTCGCGACATTGGCTATTATATTAAATCACGTATTTAACATAATAAATAGTGAGTGGTATCTAGCAACACATCACTGCTATCCAAGACATGAAAATTTCATATGATCTGACAAATCCTTTTGTGATAATACCTTATGTGTACAATTACCCTTTTGCCCATATGTCTATATTGAACACAAGGCATAGACCGTGTCATGCTTACCCAGTTCAATATTGTGCCCTTAGACATTTATCCTGTTACACAGGATGGGAAAACTCCATCTAGGTCACTCATGTCCCTCAGCTTGCTTCGTGGAGTATCCATCAATTGTCTTTATGGTCATCCAGTTATGGAGAACGTTTGATCAGCAATAAGGCACTCGACTCTACATCTAGGGTCCATAGTGGTTTCAGGTCGAAGGGTGGTATACACCACTATCACCATGAGAATAACTTATGATACTTTGCATAACATTATATATAGTATTTTCATAGAGGGTCAATCCCGTATAAAATTACTCTTAATATTCATACCTATGTTTAAGACTTGATAATTCCTTATCCATGATCCATGAGATGTGATCATCAATCTATATACATAATAGTCTTAATGCTTTAATGTTATCCCACTTTACAACAAAGCTCGACTACAGATACTTTAAGAATAATTTCCTTATGTTTAATGGGATCTCATGATTAAGTAACACTTGATACATTAAACGGGCTAGCTATTCTAGGGACTTTATTAAATAAACCTAATAAATAAAAAGCCTTATATTATTAATATATAATTCGATAGAAGTACCAAAAGTATTGGCCTCTAGGGCTTACACCAAAAACAAGGTCATTGATGAACCAACTAGCATTTAGACATTAGAGAAATCACTGGTCAAATGAAGGATTGAGAAAGAATATGCATGAAGATGAAGAGGGAAGGAGAAGTAGAAACACAAATTGATCATGAGAGGAATTTAATTTGATCAATACCATCCATTCATTTCGGTAGATGAAATGTACATTTCATCAATCCCCTAAATCCAATAGTTTTGATCAAACAAAAGTCAAATCAACCACGATCAAGGCCCAAACAGAAAGTCAAACATCACAAGACCATAAAAATGGCTCAACATAATTTTCCAGCATTTATTTAATTAAAAATTTAATTTAAAAATGAATTAAAATGCATTTTAATATGGACAAAACCTCAAATCCCTTCAAAACACCAAATAAATGGCCAAGGGATTTATCATAGGTTAAATAAGGTCAACGGACCTTAGACAAAAAATGTCATGATTTTTGAAAAGTCGAAAGTATTTTAAAACAATTAAAAATATGCACAAAAATATTTAATTCATGAAAAATACCAAAATTGATCCAAAAAATAATTTTAATTCAAAATATGAAAGAGAAAAATATTTGAAGATTTTTGGTGAAAGTCCCATATTTTTTAGACTAAAATTGAAATTATTATGAATTAAAATAAATAAATGGATTAAATGAAAATTCATAAATTAAAATAAAATTCAGAAAAATAAGGGCCATCAGATCTCCCTCATTAATTGAGGTGAAAATTCTAATGACCAAGTGCGCGCTTCCACCAAATGCCACAGTCAACGCGTGTACACACATGGTAATCAGAAAGGAGGGTCAAGATTAAAACGTGGATATGAGATTAGATGGCCTGGGATGTTCCAGCGCATCCTCAGAGCCCTAGTGATCAGTCTCCAATTCTCCTTGTTTTCTGACACTCATTCGGCACCTATGTACGAAGTCGGTAACACATTAGTCCACTTATTTTATTGTTTTGTTTAGTAATTTAGATGTTTTGCAATGTTGTTTCCAGTTGTTGATTACATGTTATATGCATCATTATACTCCATTTTATGTCCCTTTGTGGTAGTTCTATTGGTTTCAGGTGTAAGCAAGAGTACCAGAGGGATAGACAAGCAAATCGGACGTTCCGGGCCCGTCAGAAGAAGAAAATTGGACAATACAGTAGTCCTGACACGGCCACCCGTGTTTCCCAACACGGGCCGTGTCAGGAGAAGGCACTTGGAAGAGGAAAACAGGGAGCCGACACGGGTGCCCGTGTCAGCTGACACGGCCCATGTCAGCCTCCCTGATGGGGCGTGACAAGCCTTTTGCTGCAGAAGCCTAACACGGCCTGTCGTGTTTCCTGACACGACCAAGTTGGCTTGGACACTTGATTTTCCAATTTTGTGCTGTTTTTGGAACAGCTTATCCCGGAGGGCATTTTGGACTTTTGCAAGATAAAAATTGTCATCAGGAACTATTTACAAGATATTTGAATATGGAGAGAGGGACTTTTTGCACAATCAAAAATTAGAGACGATACAGATTGAAGCAGTGGAAAGCGACAAAGAACGGAGATCCTTCAAGAGAGGATGCGATTGAAGATCAACGGAATTCCGAACTTTTTGTAATGTCTCAATTTTATCTTGTATCTTATTTGAATAATATGAGAGGCTAAACCCCCCAATTCCAGGTGGGTGTCCCTGAATTGATCATGTAATGACTCTGATGTTAGAATTTCCTTAATATATGTTATTTGTTATCACTTTCACTGTGTAATTTGTGTAATGCTTTCTTTATCAGAAAAGTTAAGATTGATGTATGGTTAACGATTAGCAGGATTGCAATTGTTAAGGTTTTTAAATAGTGAAACCATAGTAGATATCACCTAGGACTAGGGATACCCTATGGTTACCGGGTTATTATTGTTAAACTAAAATGACTTGGTTTCATCATAGTCACATAAGGACTTAGAGGTTAGATTGAATACCAAAGGTTTCCCTCTGAGGTCTTAGGGGGAAACAATGTTAAGATCCGGTAATTGAAACAATTATCATTATTAAGGAGATATACACTCAAGGGTCATTACAGGAGATTTTCACACACCATCCTTGGCATATTATTATAATTTGTGAAAATATTTCTTTGTTTTAATTTTCCTTACAGAGAATTTCACAAAACCCAAACTATTACTTTTGTTCAATTGAGTGATTGTTTACTCATATATTGCTGCGCAATCCTCGAGATCGTTCTTTGGGAAACATCCCTCTTATTACTACATCGGAAAAATAGTACACTTGCTATTTTCCCGATCAAGTTTTTGGCGCCGTTGAAATTTTGTTGCTCTGCAACTAAAATTTATTTTTCGTTATTTTGAATATTTTATTTAGATTATACAACTGATCTATGTCTGATATTGTATGCGAGGTAAGGCCTTAGTTGATTTTCCTTTAGACGCAGAAATCGAGAGAACCTTGCGGGCAAGACTCAGACAAGCTCGATTATCCAGATTGGAATCAGACGAAGAACAACTTTCCATCCATTCAGGTTCAGATTCAGGTTCTGATAGAGAGATCAAAACTATGGTTGATGTTCCACCGCCACTAGAAAGACTGTTGGGAGACTACGGAGGTGCAAATGCATAAACCGACAAATTAACTATTGTCAACCAACCAGTGAACGTGGCTAACTTCCAGCTGCACCCGAGTACCATTAATTAGCTTGAAATGAAGCATTTTACTGGAAAAGTGAATGAATATGCAAACAAGCATTTACAGAGGTTTCTGACCATGAGCAACACTCTGAAAATTGATGGTCACACTGAAGAAGCCAAGAAGTTGAGAATGTTCCCGTTTACCTTAGCGGAAGAAGCTGAAGAATGGTTTTATTCTTTACCTGCCAGTAGCATCACATCTTGGAAGGAAATGGAAAAAGCCTTCGTAAATGAGTATTTTCCAGCATCGGTATTTCTGCGGAAGAGGTATGAAATTCTGAATTTTAAGCAGAAGGACGGGGAAACTTTGGGAGACGCCTACAAGAGATTCAAGAGAGTCCTTGTAGCCTACCCAACTCATAATATGGATGCAACTGAACAAATGCAGATGTTTGTGAATGGTCTTAAAATAAAGACCAAACAGCTGATTGATACTACAGCCGGTGGTTCCACAAATTTTTCAACAGCCACCGGTATCAAGAAGATCATTGAAGCTATTGCTACTAATGAGCACATGGAGTTGTACGATAGGTGTCAAAGCAAACCAGAAGGGGTTATAGATTTAAAGCTGGAAACTAATAAAATCCGTATTGAAGATACTATAGCTGCTGAAGTTGATAAGAAGCTGAAGGCGTTGAATATAGGTACCCAACAAATGGCGCAAGTCCAACCGGTTCCTACTGTCTGCTGTGAAACTTGTAGTGGTCCGCACCAAACTGTTTATTATTTTGCAACTCCTCAACAAGTGGAGGAAATCAAATTTTTGAAGCAGATTAATCCTTATTCCAACACGTACAGTTCGGGTTGGAAGAATCATCCCAACTTCTCATGGAAAGACCAAAAAGGAACCGCTCATCAACATGGTCAGTACCAAACTCAATATCAACAACAACAACAGCAACATGCCCTTAAGAAAGCTGATTGGGAAATTTCTATTGAAAGAATGGCAGTCCATAATGTTCAATTTCAAGAAGAAACCCGGAACAATCAGAAAAACACCACACCATCAATAAAGAATCTTGAAGTCCAAATGAGTCAAATCGCTCAACAACTAGCTTTGAGTTCTCAAGCACAAGGTGCTCTATCTAGTGCAACCGTGACAAATCCTAGAGAGCATAATAATATGAGCATGGTGACAACACAAAATGGTAAATCTGATGAAGTTGTCGGGGATGTGGATGAAGAGGAAAACCAATTGATCGAAGTGGACCTTGAGATCAAAGAAAATGAAGTTGTTAGGGAAGAAGTGGTAGCACCGAAACCTGTTGTAAAAGAAACAGTCATTGAGCCCAAGTCAGTTGTTAAGCTTCCATTCCTCACTAGAAACAAGAAAAAAGGACAACATGAGAAAAACTTTGAAAAATTCTTAGAGTTGTTCAAGAAGCTGGAGATTAACATTCCTTTGTTGGAGGGACTTGAACAAATGCCTACTTATGCCAAGGTCATGAAGGATATCATTTCGAAGAGGCGTACCACTGACACTAACCTGATTATTCTAATCAAAACTTGTAGTGCTATTTTACAGGGTATGAAGATTCCGATAAAGAAGAAAGATAGATGAGCTATCACCATCCCATGTACTATTGGAGATAGGTCGTTCAACAAAGATCTTATTGATGTGGGAGCTAGTGTAAGTCTTATGCCATTATCCATTTACAAGAAGCTTGGTATAGGGGTTGTGCAAGATACCAGGATGACACTCCAATTCGCCGATCATTCGGTCAAGAAACCGTATGGCATTGTCGAAGATGTTATGGTGAAAATTGATAAGTTTATATTTCCGGTGATTTTTGTAATTCTTGAAATGCCGGAAGATGAAGATATCCCTCTCATTCTGGGGATACCCTTTTTGGAGACGAGACGGTGCTTGATAAACATAGAAGAAGGAACAATGACGCTGAAGGTTTATGATGAGGAATTGAAAATCGATGTTCGAAACACCATGAGGTACAAGGATGATATTTGTACCCGTCATACTATAGAGGTTCAGGATCAGGTGACGACATATGATAACCGTTTGCATACACCCCAGTCACCTTTGGAAAGAGTGTTGAGTTTATCCATTTTTGATTCGGATAAAGAGGTGGACAATGGGGAATCTGAAGTGCTAGCATTGTTGGACGCACAAACCCTGTGGAAAAGATCTCGACCACGCCGGTGGGAGGATTTACGCCTACCTCAATCTAGTGAAGAGAATGAAGAATCAAAGAAGTAAACGAAGTTGAAACAACTTCCTGACAATCTCAAATATGTCTTTCTCGAACCTGAAGGAAAATGCCCTGCTATCATAAACTCGAGCCTTCAGAATATCCAAGAAGAAAAGCTCATCCAAGTCTTGAAAAAGTACAAAAATGCTATTGGATGGGCAATTGAAGATTTGAAGGGTATTAGCCCTACTGTGTGCATCCATAAAGTTCTCATGGAGACGACCACAAACCGGTAGTCCAACCGCATATAAGACTCAATCCTGCAATGAAGGAAGTAGTTCAGAAAGAGGTGGTGAAACTGTTAGACGTAGGTCTTATATATCCTGTTTCTGACAGCTCGTGGGTGAGCCCGGTTTATGTTGTCCATAAGAAAGGGGGGACCACTGTAATAAAGAATGAAAAAATGAGTTAATTCCTACTCGGACAATAACCGGATGGCGTGTTTGCATTGACTATAAAAGGTTGAACACATCAACTAGGAAGGACCATTTCCCTTTACCATTTATTGATTAGATGTTGGAAAGGTTAGCCGAGCATGATTACTATTGTTTTCTAGATGGATACTCCGGGTATAATCAGATTGATGTAGCTCCGAAAGACCAAGAAAAGACAGCATTCACATGCAAGTATGATGTTTTTCCTTACAGAAGAATGCCATTCGGGTTGTGTAATGCTCCAGCCACCTTCCAACAATGCATGACCTTCATTTTTGCTGACATGCTCGAAAAACATATGGAAGTCTTCATGGATGACTTCTCGGTCTTTGGATCCTCATTTAATAACTATTTAACTAATATCTCTCTTGTTTTAGACAAGTGCCAAAAAACGAATTTAATTCTGAACTGGGAGAAATGTCACTTCATGGTGCGTAAGGGGATAGTGTTGGGTCACAAAATTTCCTACAAGGGAATTGAAGTTGACCAAGCAAAAGTGGAAGTGATATCTAAACTCCCACCCCCTATTAATGAGAAGGGTATCAGGAGTTTCTTAGGACATGCAGGTTTTTACCGCAGGTTCATAAGAGATTTCTCAAAAATTACAAAATCGTTGACCACTCTATTATTTAAAGATAAGGCATTTCTGTTCAACGAAGAATGCACCATGGCCTTTGAGACATTGAAGAGCAAACTGATTTCAGCACCCATTGTTATTGCCCCTGATTGGTCTCTTCCGTTTGAGATCATGTGTGATGCTAGTATATTGCTGTAGGGGAAGTCTTAGGACATCGAAGAGAGAAGTTATTACATGTCACTTACTATGCTAGTCATGTGTTAAACCCGACACAGATGAACTATGCAACCACTGGAAAATAGTTGTTGGCAGTGGTTTACGCTTTTGACAAGTTCATGCAATATTTGTTAGGATCGAAGGTTGTTGTGTATACGGACCATGCCGCTTTGAAATATCTGTTTCCTAAACAAGACTCTAAGCCGAGACTTCTCAGTGGATCTTACTCCTCCAAGAATTTGATGTAGAGATCCGAGACAAAAGTGGGTGTGAAAACACAGTGGCAGATCATCTATCCCACATGTCACCTATTGAAGAAACAGAAGAAAAGAGACCGATAAAGGATGGGTTCGCTGATGAACACATCCTCGCTTATATCGGTATCCCGTGGTTCGCAGACTACGCAAATTATTTGGTTGGGGGTGTAATCCCCAATTATTTTGATTCTAACAAAAAGAAAAAGTTTGTTCATGATTGCAGGTTTTACTTGTGGGATGACCCATTCCTATACAAAAGAGGAGTGGATGGGCTGGTCAGAAGATATGTCCCAGAGGAGGAGCAAAGGGATGTACTTAGAGCTTGTCATGATTCAGACTATGGAGGACACTTCAGTGGTGACCGAACAACGGCCAAAGTTCTTCAATCAGGTCTATATTGGCCCACATTGTTCAAAGATGCCCATGACATCGTCAAAGAATGCGGCAGATTTCAAAGAACGAGGAATATTTCAAAGAGAAATCAAATGCCGCAAAATGCCATGCTGGAGGTTGAATTGTTTAATGTCTCGGGAATAGACTTCATGGGGACATTTCCACCAACCTGTGGGAAAATTATATCTTGGTAGCAGTTGACTATGTATTAAAGTGGGTGAAAGCTGTGGCATTGCCCACCAATGACTCTAAAGTGATTGTGACATTTCTGAAGAATAATATCTTTTCAATATTCGGGGTGCCAAGAGCACTTATTAGCGATGAAGGCACTCACTTTTTGAACAAACAGATGGAGAATATGCTAAAGAAGTATAATGTTAAACATAAGATCGCCACTCCGTATCACCCTCAAACGAGTGGCCAGGTCGAAGTGTCCAACAGGTAGATAAAGCAAATATTGGAAAAGACTGTTTGCGCATCTAGGAAAGACTGTGCATTAAAATTAGAAGATGCACTATGGGCGTACATAACGACCTTCAAAACGCCCATAGGTATGTCTCTGAATCAGTTGGTTTATGGTAAAGCTTCTCACTGTCACTAGAGTTGGAGCACAAAGCATTTTGGGCACCCAAATTCTTGAATTATGATCTGGTTAAAGTAGGTGAGTCCTGAATCCTTCAGCTCCACGAGTTAGATGAGTTTCAAAATCAAGCGTATGAGAACGCCAAGCTCTACAAAGAAAAAAACAAAGAAATGGCATGATGAGAAGCTATAGAGAAAGAAGTTTGTTGAGGGACAACTGGTGCTCTTGTTCAACTCCAGATTAAAGCTTTTTCTAAGAAAGTTGAAATCCAGGTGGTCGGGTCCGTTTGTGGTTCACAAAGTGTTTCCCCATGGAGCTATCGAACTAAAAAATCCAAATAATAGGGATACCTTCAAGGTAAACGAACAAAGGTTAAAACGCTACTATAAGGGACAAGAAAGTGCCCTGATCGATAATTTTCGTCTCCAAGGATGAGGGAGACGGTCGTTGAGCCATACGACGTTAAATGCACCGCTTTGTGGGAGGTAACCCATGCGATTTTATTCTAACTATTTCCCTGTCTGGTGTGTTTATAGGTTTATTCGTAGGTTCACAGGTACATCGTATAATGCAGAAGAGAAGGGTTGATTTAAACTAATAAAAGATTGTTGGATACCAGAGAACAAGGTAGTAACCAAAAACATGGAAAAATCAGAATTTTTTGGAAAAACAGGGCCCTGACACGGGTGCCTGTGTCACCTGACATGACATGTGTCAGGAAAACAACTGGGAGGATTTTTTTTACAGTAGGCTGACACGGTCGCCCGTGTCAACTGACACGGCCTGTATCAGCTCTATTGTAAGGAGTAACAAAAAACAGTGGCCTGACACGGCCACCTGTGTCAGTTGACACAGCCCGTGTGAGACCCAACGACCATATTTTTCAAATTTTATCTTTTTTTACTTTTGTGGACCCCACCCGGATTTTCCACCACTTAAACACATTTTACCCTTAATTTACCAAGAAAATCTGATTTTCTTTCACTCTCTCTCTCTCTCTCATTTTCACATCATCCCTCTCCTTCCTCATTTGTTCTTAACCTTCCTCCATAACCACACCACCTTAAAGCTCCCAACTTTATTATCTTACTCTGTCCAAATTGCCGGCACCCTTCATAAAAGTTTCTCTAGTCTCCATCCTCTACAAGGCTACGGTAATCGTTTTTCCGTTTTCCATACTTTTTTTGGGTGATAAATTTTGTTGCAGGAATCAAAAATGGCGCCGAAGCGAATTTCCAAAGGGAAGAAAACATATGTGGAATCATGTCGTCCACTGAAATGGACCATCCGTCATCCGAATTCACATGATATCATCTTTGACAACCCGAAGCATGAACGGAGGTACACATCTCACGTCAAATGGAAAATCACTCTGACAAGGTACCTTTGCTCCGATACTTTATTTCAATTAGGTTTGTCGGAATAATTGGATAGGATGTTCCATGTCCTCGGAATGCTTAAGTTTGTGCATTGTGACGCACCAACCTATGAACGCATCACTTTAGAATTCTTGAGCACAATTGAGTTCAAGTTGAAAACAGGTTGGACGGGTACAAGGATGTACTTTGGAGGAACAATGTCTTTCAGGTTATACAATGTCGACCACGAGTTGACAGTGGAACAACTGGGTGAAATTCTCCTCCTACCCCTTTATGTCCCCGGAGCCGTACCAGACAGTTTTGATGCTAAGACTTTCTGGTTGGCCATTACGGGACGATCAAACTATGTGGCTAAAGGGGCGAAGGCATCTGGCATTCAAAACCCCTGTTTCAGGTATGCCCAGAAGGTGTTGGCTTTCACACTTTTTGGCAGGGGTGATAGCACAAGTGTAGCCACCCAGAGGGAACTCTTATTTTTGTTTGCAATGGCAAACCGGGTAGCTGTGAGCGTTGTAGCATTTGCTGCGGATTATCTGGGTCGCGTGGGGAGAGCAGCCCAAGGGGGAATCTTTATAGGGGGCATAATCACATAGATTCCCCACCATTTTGGATATCACTAGACATGAACTGGACATGAACGCATTGGTCCAACAAGGTATGATTTCACAAATTTCTGATTATTATGCCTTAATGAGTTCGAGTCAGTTTATTATGGCTTTTCCTGACCCTACACGGATTAACATTTCCAACACGGCCAATTGGCTATATGAGAGTTCCGTCCAAAATGATATGGATGAGCACAATGCTGACATATTTGCTGCAGGTGACCCACCAGAGGAAGAAGTACAAGAAGAGATGTAGGATCAGGAGCAATTTGTTGCTCCACCAAAGGAGTCCATGCACCCAGGGTGTCGGGTCATCATATGTGACGCTGGACCAATGGTCGTGGATGCAAACTGAAACTGGAGACTTCCGAGCGGAGAAAACACGCCAAGGCTTAGAGCAAGCCCTTCAAGGGACTTTTATGGAGGAGATGCACGCGATGATGCAACATCTGATGTTGCGATTTCCGCCACCGTAGTGAACCTGTGTGAGTCCCTCACTATCTTGGAGTAAACATTATGGACAATGTTTAGTTCAAGTATGGGGGGGGGGGGTTATTAGTTGTTGTTTTTGTTGTTTTTGTTCTTGGTATTTTTCAATTTTTTAAATTAAGTTGTGTGGTATTCTATTTGTTACATATAAAAGACATTCGTGCCAGATGAATGATGAAGGTTGGAGCGATTGGATGGAAGACACACCCCTCTACTTGGTCTTATGGAAACCCCCGAAAGTTGATGTTACTGACCCTAACAATCGGACACGACACTCTGTCACTGGACTTCTTAGGGATACTCTGTAACCGAAGCAAAGATGAAACTGCATCACACTGAGAGGTATCTTGGAAGCCTGTAAGCTAGACAAAATGGTAAGGACTACAAAAAGCCAAACACTTATCATCATGAGAGCTATCCAGGTATGTCTCTGTTTCTCTGGGTTTGCATTAGAGATACTGAAATCTCATAACACATTGTACACACTGAGGCATTATTTTTATTTAAACCCTGAGCCTTTCCAGCCAACCCGCCATTATTACCTTTTATTCACCAAATTTGAGTCATATTTCCTTTTGTTTGATATTTAACCACTATATATAACCATAAACCCATACACACGCCTTGCTTAGATAAGTGTTGTTTACTCCGGATCTGTGGAAAAGCCTAAGTTTGGGGTTTTATCAAAATGTTGGAGACACCGATGAGAGGTAGATAAGTGCAAAAAGAAAAAAAATTCAAAGAAAAAGAAAAAAGAGAAATGAAAAAAATGTATATCATGAGAAGTATCTTTAAGCACTTATCTAAAGTATGAAGGTTGGCAAAAAGCATGCTCAAAGAGCAATAAGAGAAAAATATATGAGCCAATGAATCTTAACAAGAATGGTGTCCAAAAGAAATACCCCGGATTTTTAGATTGAACAACAATTACGAGGGTAACAACACGAACTCTGAGCCTGAACCCCTAGTGTTTCAATTTTTTTTTGTTTTGACTCCCCACCTTACACCTTATCCCCGCTACAACCCAAAAAGTCCTCGAATAGTATGTGTTATGTGTTTCTTGTTATGAAGGTATCTGTATTTCAAACCTAAGAGTTAACTTTGCATGCTCTGTTTTTCTTGAGTGTAAACACTTTGATCCCGAGAGATTCGGTGAGAGTGTGAAAAGCTACAGGCTAAAAGATGCGTCAAGGTGAAAGTGTGGCTGAAGTCGGAAATCGGGAAAGAGTAAAACTCTGATTGAAAAAGGAACAGGAGATCACGAAAGATCGTAGTAGCATTGTGGATGCAAAATTTGGGGGTAACCGTCCTGATGTCTCGAGCATCACTTGAGGATAAGCAATGAGATAAGTTTGGGGTTGTGATCAGTCTCCAACACGGCGACCCATGTTGCCCAACACGGGTCGTGTCAAGAGAAGGCACTTGGAAGAGGAAAACAGGGAGCTGACATGGGTGCCCGTGTCAGCTGACACGGCCCATGTCAGCCTCCCTAAAGGGGCGTGATAAGCCTTTTGCTCCAGAAGCCCAACATGTCCTTTCGTGTTGCCTAACACGACTAGTGTTGGCTTGGACACTCGATTTTCCAGTTTTGTGCTGTTTTTGGCACAACTTATCCCAGAGGGCACTTTGGACTTTTGCTAGATAAAAATTGTCATCAGGAACTATGTACAGAAGATTTAAATATGGAGAGAGGTGCTTTTTGTACGATAAAAAATTAGAGACGATACAGATTGAAACAGTGGAAAGCGATGAAGAACGAAGATCCTTCAAGAGCGGACACGATTGAAGATCAACAGAATTCCAAACTTTTTGTAATGTCTCAATTTTATCTTGTATCTTATTTGAGTAATATGAGAGGCTAAACCCCCTAATGCCAGGTGGGTGTCCCTGAATTGATCATGTAATGACTCCAATGCTATAATTTTCTTAATGTATGTTATTTGTTATCAATTTCACTGTGTAATTTGCGTAATGCTTTCTTTATCAGAAAAATTAAGATTGATGTATGGTTAACGATTAGAAGGATTATAATTGTTAAGGTTTTTAAACAGTGAAAACATAGTAGATATCACCTAGGACTAGGGATACCCTATGGTTACCGGGTTATTCTTGTTAAACTAAAATGACTTGGTTTCATCATAATCACCTAAGGACTTAGAGGTTAGATTGAATACCAAAGGTTTCCCTCCGAGGTCTTAGGGGGAAACAATGTTAATATCCAGTAATTGAAACAATTATCATTATTAAGGAGATATACACTCAAGGGTCATTACAGGAGATTTTCACACACCATCCTTGGCATATTATTATAATTTGTGAAAATATTTCTTTGTTTTAATTTTCGTTACAGTGAATTTCACAAAACCCAAACTATTACTTTTGTTCAATTAAGTGATTGTTTACTCATATATTGTTGCGCAATCCTCGAGATCGATCTTTGGGAAACATCCCTCTTATTACTACATCGGCAAAATAGTACACTTGCTATTTTCCCGATCACCTAGCTCTGGTCATCTTCTCCGTCGGACCTCACCGGACTGGTTCACCATCAACCACCACCAAAATAAAAAGTAAGGACATCATTTTAAAGGAAAAATGCTCAGGAGCTCGAACCTGACCTCAATTTCTTCCAATTCCAAGTATATTGAAAGATACATGGATTTGAAATTTGAGTTGCTTCGATTTGGTCTCAAAGAAACTCAATCTTGTTTCCTACATTGGTAGGACTTCAGACAACCAATAATCAATCAAAATAGTTGAGAAATAAGGGAGAATCGAAGAAGAGAAGTTTGAGAAAATTTACCTTCGGGTAGCTCCAATTTGGCTTGATCTTGATCTGAATTCACTTGGTTCTTCCTCCTCTTACTTGCAGTGACCAATTGAGAAGAAAAAGGAAATGAATCATTGGATTTTGAATCTCAAAACAGAAGGTGGAATTCAAACTCGATTTCAAAGAAATCCTCAAGGTATTCTATGGAGTAGGGTTCAAAAATGGTCTGGAAAGGCTTGGGCAATATGTGTGTTGATCTTGAGGTAACACAATGGTATATATATATATATCCTATGGGGTTCAGTTTTGCACCATTTGAAATTTTGGCCAAAAATAGAAACATTAATGCATGGATGCATGGGCGTTGATTTGGGCCTAAACCATGATGTAATCCCACTCTAATTCATGAATAATGGATACTGAAATCATCACATGTAAGCATGCAAAGAGAAATGATCACTTGAATTCAAAACTTGCCAAAACAAACCCAACAAAGGAACTTGTAAGACCCCAATTTTGACCCTAAGATCCCTCATGTCATCTCATCATATGCATTAGCATTGGGATCACACCTTGGCATCCTCCTTACCCCTCATTCATTGGGTTTGCATTGGGAGAGATCACCGAGCACAATTTTATTGTATCATACTTTGTTTTTTTATCATTTACTAACCAAAATAACAAAAATATGTCAATGTATAGTTTAACTCTTTTGTAGGTAGTGTGTATGCTCACCTTTTATCTATCAAGCTCATATCTAGGGTTTAAGACCCTCAATGCAAGGAGCTCAATAAAGAAAAGGTTTATATTGGCTCTAAGTATCATATATGGATCCCCATGATACTCACATGTTATTTTGATCAATAAATCACCAAGAGTTTGGAGTTGGTTTGCCTTGGAAACCCTAGTTCATCTGGGTATCTTGTGTGACTTCTTCAACAAGTTTCTTCACCAATTGATCAAATATTTAAAGCGATACTTCAAATTTCATCATCTTATGCATATATGATCCTCCATGAGTCCCAAAAGTCAAGAGAGTATCAAGCTAGCAAGTTGGTTCATGGTGGTTGACCAGAGAAAGTCAATTGATCAAAATTGGGGTTCCCTAGACCCTATCTCCTACAATTTTTGTCATATGAAAATTATTACAAGAGAAAATTTACTCTAAATGACATTCCAAACAACTTTAATATTGAGGTCTAGATCTAGTTTTGCTTGGAATGTCATTTTTTATGGTGTAAGATTATAGGTAATTTTGTCTAAACCCTAGTTTGAAGGTCAACTTCCCAAGACCATAACTTGCTTAATTTTTATGAGATGAAATCAATTCAAGTTTCATAATCAAATTAAATATTTCTAAGTCAAATTTATGTTTGGAGGAAGTTAAAATTCAACTTGCAAATGCATGTGCCAAGAGGAAACATTATAGGTCATTTTGGGCCAATACCTTTGAACAAGTGATTTTCCTCAACTTCTAAAATGCATAACTCCTTCATGCTAAATCCAAATGAGGTAAAATTTGTGACCAAATTTAAGGGATTTTTAAGAGCTACAACTTTTATGAGGGAACGTTTCTCATTTGAAGTCCATAGAAAAATTTATTCAAGGTGGAAGAAGTGAACATATGGCTTGGTACTTAGAAATTTTTTAATATGTTTGATTTTCTAAACTTCCACCTCAAAATTAATCATGATCCAAGCTTAAAATGAAAAATTATTTAACATGAAAGTTGTTCCTCTTGATCTAAGCTTTCCAAAAAGTTTAAAATCATCTCATTTGGACAAAGTATGAGGCACTTGCGCATGGGTTAAAGTTGAAGGACCATTTGGATGCTTTCAAGTTCCATTTTCCATACACGAATGCATGGCTTGACAACATGATTTCAGCATGGCTTACACTTAATTTTGGACCTAAGTGCATCACTTGATGGGCCTATTATATGCCCATGCAAGCATGCAAGAGAGATTTTCAAACTTTTGCCAAAAATGGAAGTGTGCAATTATCAATCTCATGGCCTATAAATAAGACCTCTCCTTCTCAGAAATGGGGACCTCATGCCCAAGCTTTGATTCAGCAACCCCTAACCCTCACCATTAAAGGATAAGCTTGAAGATTTTCTCTGGAAAATCGAGTCTCAAATCTCCAATTATTTTGAGATTGAAACTCCAATAGTCCATCCCTTTCCTTGATCCATTTCCATTCCATCAAGCATCTGAAGTAAGGCTAAGCATAATTGAAACCAAGGTCGTGCCAATCTGAAGCTCCATTGAAGGTGAATTTTCAGAATTTTCATCTCTTCGATTCTCACTCAATTATCCATTATTCTTGTTGATTTTTGATTGTCTGAAGTCCTACCAATGTAGGCAAGAAGATTGAGTTTCTTTGAAGTCAAATCGAGGTAACTCAGTTCATGATCCTCAAAATTCAAATCCCTGTATCTTTTTATATACTTGGAATTGGACAAAATTGAGGTCAAATTCGAGCTCCTGGGTATTTTCCCTTCAAAATAGTGTACTCATTTCTTATTTTTCTTTGAGTTTTGGTTGGACCAGTCCGGTGGCCCTCACCGGAGCTAGGGCTCCAGCGGTACGCTGGAACAATCCAGGCCATCTGATCTGAGTCCCAGGATCTAATCTTACGCGTCCATTGTGATTACCACGCGTGTGGAAAATTTGACTCAAGACCACATGGAACGTGCGTTTTGGGCCATTTGATCTGCCACCTCAATGAATGAGGGAGATCAGATGGTCAACGTATTTTGGATTTTCTGAATTTCCATTTAATTGCTTTATTTTCATTAATTCATATTAATTTTAATATTGATCCAAAAAATATGGGACTTTCACCAAAAAAATTCAAATATTTTTCTCTTTCATTTTCATAATTAAAATTATTTTTTGGATCAATATTTATATTTTTCATGATTTAATTGTTTTTGTACATATTTTTAATTCTTTAAAAATACTTCTGACTTTCCAAAAATAATGAAATTTTTTATCCAAGGTCCATTGACCTTGTTTGACCTATGATAAATCTCTTGGCCATTTATTTGGTGTTTTGAAGAGGTTTTAGGTTTTTGATCAAACATAATTTAATTTAATGCATTTTTAATTGATTTTAATTTGTTTAATTGAAAATAAATTATGTTGAGCCATTTTTATTGACTTGTGAAGTTTGATTATTGTGTTTGGGCCTTGGTCAAGGTTGATTTGACTTTTGTTGGATTAAAATCATTGGATTTAGGGGATTGATGAAATATACATTTCTTCTCCCAAAATGAATGAATGATTTTAATTTGATAAATTTCCTCCCATGACCAATTTGTGTTTGTCTCATTTCCCCCCTCTTCATCTTCAATCCTTTTCTATCCCACTCTTCTCATTGGCCAATGACATCTCAATATCCTAAGGCTAATTGGTTGATAAACCAATATAAGTATGGATGAGATTAGGTCCACCCTTTTTCCATTTTCTTTTTGTGTGTGGTATGTTTTAGGAGTATGGTTCATTATACCATATCTCTAACATGCGTTAACACCAAAAAATTTATTGACCGTCCTCAGATAGTTGTGACTTCTACATAAGTCCAATTACGATTGCTTAACATAGCACTAAATTTTTGACACAAAGGCATAACATTCTAGTAAGTGAGATTGTAAGTCTCTCCCCTTTCATGGTATTATGTGGAAACTTGGACTTTTTTCCTTCCTTTGGAAGATGTCTTGGTTCAAGGATTCATGCTTGTGAATAGAGGGTTAAGTGTTCTCCAAAGAATAACTTAAAATAATTGAAAAGTAAAACTTCACTAACTTCTAATCGACTAACATTTGACTAACTTTTAATTTCAAGTCATTTATTTTTATGCACTTTAAATTCAAGCCCTTTTATCATTTGCCATTATTTATATCATTTAACCTGTTTATGTTAATGCATTTTCACTTTGCTCACTTGAGCCATACTTTGTGATTGTATATACTTGTTTGTGTATTTTCTTCATGTTTGTGGTCTCTTGACCCTAAGATACTTAATAAATAACAAAAACTCTAAAAAGGATTTGTCTGGACTGTTAGATTTGATCTGAGACTTGGACTTAGAATTAGGCAACATTCCCTATGCAAAAGGACTTGGCCAATGCCAATATTTCTGAAACTAAGTGCTTGTGAATTGGACTTTCATCTGATGCAAGTGTTGAGGATCCATTTGAGTTCATCTGCAACATGATCTTGATGCAAATGTCACTTTGAACTTGTGTCTAATGCCTTATCATGAGCCATTCAAGGAGTATGTCATCTGATACATAGAAGATTATGAAGAAGACTTTGAAGTTGCTTGCTTGGATATGGCTATCTTTATTTGATGTCTTGCTCTCCATCTTGATATTTGTGCATTGATATTGCTTGATTCTAAAGTCCAAGGGAAAAGTGGATTTCTATATGACATTCTTGTGTATTGGATTGCATCTCATTGGTCACATATTTCAACTCTTAACTTTTAAATTTTTGCTTAGGATTAGTTTCTTCATCTCCTCCCATTTCTTAAATTTCAAATCTCTCCCCTCTCTCAAAATCTTCTTTGCTTGTGATTTTGAAACTTAGACTTTATTGCAAATTAGAAACTTTGGCCTTATACCATTGTATTTTAAAACCTATTTTCTTAATCAAATTTGTAAATGAACTTAACCATATTTGACTTTAAATTTCAAAAGACAAAAAGAACTAACACCCATTAAAACCCTTTTAGGACTTTTGTGCCTCTTTTAAACTTCAACTTTTGTTAAAAGCAATTCACTCACTTTAAAATTGATACCACGAACTACGAGGTTTTCATCCCTCATTTTATGTTGGTGCGTAGGCACAAGTCTGAAGGTCTTGTCAAACACAAAAATATAATTAATGAATTCTTATCTCATCCCCACACTTTATTTTTTCTCAAACATCATTTTATACCAAAACACATATACACATAAAAAAAAGGCTCCCTAGGAGTGTAAACCCCCTTTTTCTACCCCAAAATACTTAACATATAATCAGAGTAAATAAGCACGCATATAAACAAAAGGGCGTCACATCGACGTTTTCAAAAACTAAAAGCTTTCAAAAACCAAACATCATTCATCATCAATACACAATACACCTGGTCATTTAAAATAACACATTTCAATTATCATGAATATTCAAGAATATGCGTTCGCAGCGGAAAATAATGAATACTCATGCATTTCATAAAATGATCCATGTCCCATACCATGATCATCTCTCAATAATCTCCTCAAGGTAAAATAAAACCATATTCAGAATCGTTGGCACTATGGCCTCTCAAACAGCAATTGCAAATAAGCATGTTCACAAGAAATAATATAATACTTATCCAAATAGGATACGAGTTCAATACTACTAATCTACCCCGTGTTACATGACCAGAGCATTGAATCATTACCTAGTCTTCAAACTAAAATACGGAAGCTTTCCGGCTAAATCTCGAATGAGCTACCTTGCACTTACTTCAGCAATACTACTCCTGAGTATCTGCGCGATGCCCATGTAAAGGCAACATTCAAACAGAAAGGGTGAGAATTAAAATCATTATGAAGAAGTATAATAAAGCACAATGATTAAATCAACAATTAAAGAAATTCATCACACTTCATATAACCATGTAAATAATATTAACCAACATTTATTTCACATGATTCAAACATCCATCAAAACTCAAGGAGTATAATATTAAAATCCAATACTATATTCCCAAATATACACATAACTACAATTATCACGTAATCACATATTTTACCAAGTTATGTATCCAAACATCACCAAATTCAATTACCATATCTCATACACACATCACAATCACATCAACGCATACATTCAATTTTCACATAACTCTAATGTGACTCAATGCAAGACATGTGACTCTATGCATGCGGTACCTCAATGTGAACCTAACGTTTCACCGCTTTCCGATTCAATATCTAGAATCCAAGCCATGCTTCCGATCCGGGCAAGATCAAAACCACTACGCCTATTTCCATTCAAGGATCAGCGTCTGCTACGCCTATTTCCATTCAAGGATCAACGTCTAATACCATGTGAACCCACAGTTTCACCGCTTCCACTATGAAGCCGACCATGCCATGAATGAATGTACATATACCAATACATATGCAATTAAGATCATCTCTACCATCTTAACATTCCACATATCACCATAATTCAACTCTATGAATTATCCACCAATGATACATATACACATTCATAACAATATATCATTCACAAATATAGGCTAATTATCAAATACGCACACTTAGATTTCATTTCAAAATTGAATACAACTTTTAAAATCTCAATTATTCATTTTTCAACAGTGTTAACCGGTTAACGCTTTTGGTTAATCGGTTAACGCAAAACAGAATACACTTCCTGGCAGATTTCAACAGTGTTAACCGGTTAACGCTTTTGGTTAACTGGTTAACGCAAAACAGAATGCAATTCCTAACAGATTTTCAATAGTGTTAACCGGTTAACGCCTTTGGTTAACCGGTTAACGCAAAAACAGAATGCTATTCCTGCGTTAACACAAAACAGAATGCAGAGTTTTCTGTGTTTTCTTTGTTGGAGGACTTTCGGATCTCCGATTTCGATTCCGTAAAAAGCCAAACGTTCAGAAAATTATAACTCATACAATACCCTAAGTATATAACATTAATTTCAGTTTTAATACAATTAAATCACCACAATCAAGAATATGCATCAAAACCTAACAATTCCAAACAACCATACAAAATTCGTGATTTTTAACCTAAACATACTTCTACTCATTGACCCAATCATACTAACCCATAATAATAAGGATCCCCCCCTTACCTCTTCAATTTTCTGGAAACCCTAGCTTCTCTTTTGTTCTTCCCCTCTTCTCCTTCTCTATTACCGTCAAATGATCAAAATAATCCTACTCCTCACTCTCCTCACCTCTTATATACTAGTATTATATTTGGGTTTAAAGAGTGATACCTCTAATTTAATTAATAGGCCCAATAAGACCTAATATTTAAATATCACTATTTAATTCAAATAACTCAAACCAACTCAATATATACACCAAGTTAATTAATTCCATTATTCATTATATCTCATATCAACTAAATAATTAATTAACACACCAAATTAACTAATATAATCGATTATTATACTACCTAACAACCAATTAATTAATTAACACTCCATATAAATAAAATAAAATATAATAATAATAATATAAGAATTAAATACTAAAAATTGGGTTGTTATAACTCTCCCCCACTTAAAAGATTTTCGGCCTCAAAAATACCTCAAACGAACAACTCCGGATACGATTCCTTCATCTTATCCTCGAGTTCCCAAGTAATATTGTCATTGGCGACTCCTCCCCATATCACTTTCACCAAAGCAATCTCCTTACCACGAAGCTTCTTCACTTCTCGATCTTCAATTCACATAGGTGATGTATCAACCGTCAAATTATCCCGCACTTGAACATCATCTAATGGAACAACATGCGATGGAACACATCATGAAGATTAGAAAGTGACGGTGGCAATGCAATCCGATATGCCACTTCACCTACCCTCTCGGAAATCTGATAAGGACCAATGAAACGCGGCGTCAACTTACGTAACTTCAAAGCTCTACCAACACCCGTTATTGGCGTAACTCGAAGAAACACATGCTCATCTTTCTCAAACTCAAGAGCCTTCCTTCTCTTATCATGATAACTCTTTTGACGACTCTAAGAAGCCTTCATCTTCTCTTGAATCATCTTAATCTTATACGTAGTCTCTTGAATCAACTCATGTCCAACCACAACACTCTCTCCCGATTCGTACCAACATAAAGGAGTTCTACACCTTCTGCCATAAAGAGCCTCAAAAGGTGCCATTCCAATACTCGAGTGGAAACTGTTGTTATACGTAAACTCGATCAAAGGCAAGAAACTATCCCAATTTCCTCCTTGTTCCAAAACACAAGACCTCAAAAGATCTTCAAGTGACTGAATAGTCCTCTCCGTTTGACCATCAGTTTGCGGATGATATGCCGAACTCAAACGCAACTTCATACCCAAAGAACTTTGCAAACCTTCCCAAAATCTCGAAGTGAACCTCGGATCTCTATCCGAAACAATGCTCGAAGGAATACCATGTAGACACACAATCCTTTCGATGTACAACTTAGCAAGTCTCTCCATCGAATAATCCATCCTCATCGGAATAAAATGAGTACATTTCGTCAACCTGTCCACAACGACCCAAATCGCCTCACAATTACTCGATGTTCTAGGCAAGCCCGAAACAAAATCCATAGAGATACTATCCCATTTTCACTCGGGAATAGATAACAGTTGCATCAAACCATACGGCTTTTGATGTTCAATCTTTGACTTTTGACAAGTCAAACATGAATACACAAATTCCTCTACATCCTTCTTCATACCTTGCCACCAAAACATCTTTCTCAAGTCTTGATACATTTTAGTAGCACCAGGATGAATACTCAAACCACTTCTATGCCCTTCCTCAAGAATCCTCTTTCTCAAATCCGCAACATCCGGAACACAAACTCGATCACGACACCTCATGATACCATTCTCATCAATCCGAAAGTCACCACCTTTTCCTTGATTAATCAATGTCATAACATCGACTAATTTCAAATCTGACTTCTGACCTTCTCTAATCTCGTCAAGAATGCCACACGTAAGCTTCAACATACCAAGCTTAACACACGAAGACGTCGCTTCACAAACCAAACTCAAATCTCTAAATTGCTCCAATAATTCAAACTCTCGAATCATCAACATAGACATGTGTAATGACTTCCTACTCAATGCATCGGCAACAACATTCACCTTTCTAGGATGAGAATTCAAACCAAAATCATAATCTTTCGAGAATTCCAACCATCTCCTTTGCCTCATATTCAATTCTTTCTGATCGAACAAGTACTTCAAACTCTTGTGATCACTAAACACATCAAATCTCGATCCAAATAGATAATGTCTCAAAAGCTTCAACACAAACACAACTACAGGCAACCATGCCATGAATGAATGCACAAATACCAATACATATGCAATTAAGATCATCTCTACTATCTTAACATTCCACATATCACCATAATTCAACTCTATAAATTATCCACCAATGGTACATATACACATTCATAATAATATATCATTCACAAATATAGGCTAATTATCAAATACGCACACTTAGATTTCATTTCAAAATTGAAAACAACTTTTAAAATCTCAATTTTTCATTTTTCAACAGTGTTAACCGGTTAACGCTTTTGGTTAATCGGTTAACGCAGAACAAAATTCACTTCCTGGCAGATTTCAACACTGTTAACCGGTTAACGCTTTTGGTTAACCGGTTAACGCAAAACAGAATGCAATTCCTAACAGATTTTCAATAGTGTTAACCGGTTAACGCCTTTGGTTAACCGGTTAACGCAAAAACAGAATGCTATTCCTGCGTTAACACAAAACAGAATGCAGAATTTTCTGTGTTTTCATTGTTGGAGGACTTTCGGATCTCCGATTTCGATTCCGTAAAAAGCCAAACGTTCAGAAAATTATAACTCATACAATACCCTAAGTACATAACGTTAATTTTCAGTTTTAATACAATTAAATGACCACAATCAAGAATATGCATTAAAACCTAACAATTCCAAACAACCATACAAAATTAGGGATTTTTAACCTAAACATACTTCTACTCATTGACCCAATCATACTAACCCATAATAATAAGGATCCCCCCCTTACCTCTTCAATTTTCTGGAAACCCTAGCTTCTCTCTTGTTCTTCCCCTCTTCTCCTTCTCTATTGCCGTCAAATGATCAAAATAATCCTACTCCTGACTCTCCTCACCTCTTATATACTAGTATTATATTTGGGCTTAAAGAGTGATACCTCAAATTTAATTAATAGGCCCAATAAGACCTAATATTTAAATATCTCTATTTAATTCAAATAAATCAAACCAACTCAATATATACACCAAGTTAATTAATTCCATTATTCATTATATCTCATATCAACTAAATAATTAATTAACACACCAAATTAATTAATATAATCAATTATTATACTACCTAACAACCAATTAATTAATTAACACTCCAAATAAATAAAATAAAATATAATAATAATAATATAAGAATTAAATACTAAAAATTGGGTTGTTATAACTCTCCCCCAATTAAAAGATTTTCGGCCTCGAAAATACCTCAAACGAACAACTCCGGATACGATTCCTTCATCTTATCCTCGAGTTCCCAAGTAATATTGTCATTGGCGACTCCGCCCCATATCACTTTCACCAAAGCAATCTCCTTACCACGAAGCTTCTTCACTTCACGATCTTCAATTCGCATAGGTGATGTATCAACCGTCAAATTATCCCGCACTTGAACATCATCTAATGGAACAACATGCGATGGATCCACAATGTACCTCCTCAATTGAGACACATGGAACACATCATGAAGATTAGAAAGTGACGGTGGCAATGCAATCCGATATGCCACTTCACCTACCCTCTCGGAAATCTGATAAGGACCAATGAAACGCGGCGTCAACTTACGCAACTTCAAAGCTCTACCAACACCCGTTATTGGCGTAACTCGAAGAAACACATGCTCATCTTTCTCAAACTCAAAAGCCTTCCTCCTCTTATCATGATAACTCTTTTGACGACTCTAAGAAGCCTTCATCTTCTCTTGAATCATCTTAATCTTATACGTAGTCTCTTGAATCAACTCGTGTCCAACCACAACACTCTCTCCTGATTCGGACCAACATAAAGGAGTTCTACACCTTCTGCCATAAAGAGCCTCAAAAGGTGCCATTCCCATACTCGAGTGGAAACTGTTGTTATACGTAAACTCGATCAAAGGCAAGAAACTATCCCAATTTCCTCCTTGTTCCAAAACACAAGACCTCAAAAGATCTTCAAGTGACTGAATAGTCCTCTCCGTTTGACCATCAGTTTGCGGATGATATGTCGAACTCAAACGCAACTTCATACCCAAAGTACTTTGCAAACCTTCCCAAAATCTCGAAGTGAACCTCGGATCTCTGTCCGAAACAATGCTCGACGGAATACCATGTAAACACACAATCCTTTCGATGTACAAATTAGCAAGTCTCTCCATCGAATAATCCATCCTCATCGGAATAAAATGAGTACATTTCGTCAACCTGTCCACAACGACCCAAATCGCCTCACAATTACTCGATGTTCTAGGCAAGCCCGAAACAAAATCCATAGAGATACTATCCCACTTTCACTCGGGAATAGATAACGGTTGCATCAAACCAAACGGCTTTTGATGTTCAATCTTTGACTTTTGACAAGTCAAACATGAATACACAAATTCCGCTACATCCTTCTTCATACCTTGCCACCAAAACATCTTTCTCAAGTCTTGATACTTTTTAGTAGCACCAGGATGAATACTCAAACCACTTCTATGCCCTTCCTCAAGAATCCTCTTTCTCAAATCCGCAACATCCGGAACACAAACTCGATCACGACACCTCATGATACCATTCTCATCAATCCGAAAGTCACCACCTTTTCCTTGATTAATCAATGTCATAACATCGACTAATTTCAAATCTGACTTCTGACCTTCTCTAATCTCGTCAAGAATGCCACACGTAAGCTTCAACATACCAAGCTTAACACACGAAGACGTCGCTTCACAAACCAAACTCAAATCTCTAAATTGCTCCAACAATTCAAACTCTCGAATCATCAACATAGACATGTGCAATGACTTCCTACTCAATGCATCGGCTACAACATTCGCCTTTCTAGGATGATAATTCAAACCAAAATCATAATCTTTCCAGAATTCCAACCATCTCCTTTGCCTCATATTCAATTCTTTCTGATCACTAAACACATCAAATCTCGATCCAAATAGATAATGTCTCAAAAGCTTCAACACAAACACAACTACAGCCAACCATGCCATGAATGAATGTACAAATACCAATACATATGCAATTAAGATCATCTCTACTATCTTAACATTCCACATATCACCATAATTCAACTCTATGAATTATCCACCAATGGTACATATACACATTCATAATAATATATCATTCACAAATATAGGCTAATTATCAAATACGCACACTTAGATTTCATTTCAAAATTGAATACAACTTTTAAAATCTCAATTTTTCATTTTTCAACAGTGTTAACCGGTTAACGCTTTTGGTTAATCGGTTAACGCAGAACAAAATTCACTTCCTGGCAGATTTCAACACTGTTAACCGGTTAACGCTTTTGGTTAACCGGTTAACGCAAAACAGAATGCAATTCCTAACAGATTTTCAATAGTGTTAACCGGTTAACGCCTTTGGTTAACCGGTTAACGCAAAAACAGAATGCTATTCATGCGTTAACACAAAACAGAATGTAGAATTTTCTGTGTTTTCATTGTTGGAGGACTTTCGGATCTCCGATTTCGATTCCGTAAAAAGCCAAACGTTCAGAAAATTATAACTCATACAATATCCTAAATATATAATGTTAATTTTCAGTTTTAATACAATTAAATCACCACAATCAAGAATATGCATCAAAACCTAACAATTCCAAACAACCATACAAAATTCGTGATTTTTAACCTAAACATACTTCTACTCATTGACCCAATCATACTAACCCATAATAATAAGGATCCCCCCCTTACCTCTTCAATTTTCTGGAAACCCTAGCTTCTCTCTTGTTCTTCCCCTCTTCTCCTTCTCTATTGCCGTCAAATGATCAAAATAATCCTACTCCTGACTCTCCTCACCTCTTATATACTAGTATTATATTTGGGCTTAAAGAGTGATACCTCTAATTTAATTAATAGGCCCAATAAGACCTAATATTTAAATATCTCTATTTAATTCAAATAAATCAAACCAACTCAATATATACACCAAGTTAATTAATTCCATTATTCATTATATCTCATATAAACTAAATAATTAATTAACACACCAAATTAATTAATATAATCGATTATTATACTACCTAACAACCAATTAATTAATTAACACTCCAAATAAATAAAATAAATATAATAATAATAATATAAGAATTAAATACTAAAAATTGGGTTGTTATAAGGAGTACCTAGGACACTCTGGGTGCTAACACATTGCCTCTGTGTAACCAACCCCCTTACCTGTAATCTCTGGCATTTTATTAGTTTTGATTTGAAAACTTCTTATCTTGGGTTTTGTTCGTACTTTTCCCTTTTCCCTTGGAAAAAATAAAAGTGCGGTGGCGACTCTGGTTTTATTGACGTTAAGTTTATCCATAGCTTAATGAGCATGAATTTACCGCTATAGGACCATGTGCAAGTCCCTCAATTCTTGTCCAAATGAAGTGATCTTAGACTTTTTAGAAAGGTGACATCAAGGGGAACAACTGTTATGTTGAACAATTTTTAATTTGGAGCTTGGATCATAATGAATTTTAAGGTGGAATGTTGAGAAATCAAACATAGTTGAAAGTTTTCTAAGTCCCAAGTCAAATGACCACTTCTTCCACCTTGAATAACTTTTGCTATGAGCTCCAAATGAAAATGGTTTCTTCACAAAAGTTGTAGCTCTTTCATACCTATTAAATTTGTTCACAAATTTGACATAATTTGCATTTGGCATGAGGGAGTTATTCATTTTAGAAGTTGAGGAAAATTGTTTGTTCAATGGTAATGACCCAAAATGACCTATAATGTTTCCTCTTGGAACATACCCTTGAAAGTAGAACTTGACCTTTATCAAAGATTAAACGTTGGATAAGACATCTTAATATTTCTCATGAAACTTGGATGACCTTCATATCATAAATATTGAGCAAGTTATGGTCCTTGGAAGTTGACCTCCTAACTAGGGCATAAACAAAATGACATATAATCTTTCACCATAAAAAATGACTTTCCAAGAAAAAATAGATCTTGATTCCAACATGAAAGTTGTTTGTAATATCATAAGGAGTAACGTTTCTCTTGGAATCATTTTCATATGACAAACATGGTAGGAGATAGGGTCTAGGGAACCCTAATTTTGACCAGTTGACTTTCTCTAGTCAACTTATTTGAATCAACTTGAAAACTTGAAGTTACTTTGATATTTAGGACTCATGGGTGATCATATATGTATAATATGATGTAAAATGAAGTATACTTTTATATCTTTGATCAATTGGTGAAGAAACTTGTTGAGAAAGTCACATAAGATACCCAAATGAATTAGGGCTTCCAAGGCAAACAAACATCAAACTCTTGATGAACTCTTGATAAAAATGATAAATAAAGAACATGGGGATTAATATATGATGTCTAGAACTAATGTGAACCATTATTGGATTGATCTCTTTGCATTTAGGGTCTCAAACCCTAGTTGTGAACTTGGTGGGGCACAGGTGAACACACAATCATACCTACAAGGAAACAAAGACATACATAGACATATTTTTGGTATTTTGGTTAGTAAACAAAATAAAATAAAGTATAATACAATCAAATGTGCTTGGTGATCTCTCCCAATACAAACCCAATGAATAAGGGGTAAGAAGGATGCCAAGGTGTGATCCCAAATCCAATGCAAATGATGAGATAACATGAGAGATCTTATGGTCAAAATTGGGGTCTTACAGCTGCGCCTATTTAAGGACATTCTAGCTGAGGATGTGAAGGTTAAAATCTTTGTATCAACTCAGTAGAATGGAATTAAATAACAACATCAAGAAACAAATTTTGGTCCCTAAGAAACCTCATGATGCATATGGTATGAATGTAAAAATAATCTTTGTGGGGTATATACTGTCATAAAGGAAAAGAATTCGGAGAAACTGAAAATCCACAGGAGCATGATGCATCCCATAAGGAAAGCTCACTGAGGAGACAGAGACTCTGGGGGATAAAAAGTTATGCGTAGGCCAGGCTACGACTTAAAATTGCTGGTGACACGAGGGGTATTCCATGAAAATAAATCAGTGGAAAGAATCGGTTGGGGAGAAAGGAAAGCTGAATGTATTGGGATAACACCAATACAACAAGAAACACTCGTTGGGGAAAGGCGTAAATTGGAGCAAAGCTGAAATACTCAAACGCAACAGGGGACTGGTGACTTCACTAGGGAAATACGCACTTAAACTCAAGTGGGGAAGAAAAAACTTCAACACAAGAGTAAAAGAGATGTATTATCTATTACGGTTACTGGGTAAGAAGATTAATACACTCGAATAGAGGGACACCCATTCTGGTTAGGGTAAATGTATAAAGGATGACTCGCTGAGGAAAATGAGGCATATTCATTACCGGTTACTGGATAAGAATGACCTACTGGGAAAAGATGTCAAATAGGATTTACAACTACCTCTTATTGGGCAGAAGACCAAAGAGAGAGTATTTTTCACTGGTTAAAGTTAACATATCAAGGATAAACTCGCAAGGAATAATATCCGTCACCGGTTAAGATGAACATATCAAGGATAGACTGCCATGGAAAAATAGGGTTTGCAACTATCTGTGGAGATAAAAGACCAAAAAAAGATAAAGTTCGTCACTGGTTAAAGTGAACATATCAAGGATAAACTCTGAGGGGATAATAGGATTTATATTTACCGTTTACTGGGCAAAATACCGCAAATAGGAATTACAACTACCAGTTACTTGGTAGAAGACCGAAGAAAGAGACAATCTGTCACCATTAAGATGAACATATCAAGGATGAACTCTCATGGGGAAATAGGAATTACAACTACCCTTTTACTGGGTAGAATACCAAACAGGAAGAATATTTGTCATCGGTTAAGATGAACATATCGAGGATAGATTGTCGGGGAAACAAAAACGAATCCACTGGAGGAAAGAATCAAAGAAGTAGATTACCTTTGACTGTTTACTGGGTAAATTAACACAGGTAAAGTACTCAACACCAAGAAGAATATTAACAGTTACTAGGCAATAAACTCTCGAGATACCAAAAGATCTATCTAGGTAAGAACTAGAAAGAAACGGGTAAATAAGACTCCACCCAATGAGGATATAACTCAAGGGGAGTAGCTTCATCCAGATAATGAACTGGGGAGGAAACTGAAATAATAATCCTCCACAAGGAAATAACTCAGTGGGGAAAGGAGAAAAGATAAACTTTTTTCTGCTTAAGGGGCTGGCACTCTACAATTGAAAGAGGACAAACACACCAAATCTATATGGGGAAATGATATCACCAAAACAGGGAATCAGAAGAAAAATCAGTGCGATAAAATGCATAATGAAATATCTGATGTTGTGTTTTATGCAATGGTATGTATGTGATTTATGATTATGTTGACCAAACAGCACAAAGGATACAAATAGCGATGATTTGAATCATCACTACAAAACACTCGGCTAATCCCAACAAGATGGAAACACCAACTGGAGAATCTTCTAGGGGTGAAAATAAGTCATCTAGCTCCGAAAAAATCAACTCTGGTTGGGGAAGGACATAGGTAACATGTTTCCAACCAATGTGCTAAGGACAAAGAAGAATCTGCTGAGATCCAAATAGATCAATGTTGCTGTGAATTTTAAGTTAACACCATATCAAATGGAAGACAACCTTACAGGGGACATAATCAATACTGCTCATAACTATGCACTATCGGGAATGGAGGAACTTCCATCAGAAGACGAACTCCGTTGATGATACAATAGGTAAAGTTCTGAATGAGGAACCAGGAAAACCGCTGAGGATGCTGTGACCTGCTGGAACAAATTAAAGACCATCCAATTCCTCAATATTCATCAGATTCTTCTTGGAAATCGCGAAATAAACTAATTCCAAGGTAGAGATAATCGGATCTGACTCGCACAGGGGAGAAACTGCCGCGGTTATGCAGCACAAATGCAAATGGGGATTTGGAGACCAAATAAAGTTTCCTAGATAACCAAGGTTCAATTAAGTCACAACTGGGGAACACAAAACGTGAACATCTCAGTTGGGGAAGGTGAACTGCAAATGGGACCAATCATCAACTCAAACGGGGACAATAGATTGCTTGGGGAGAAACTTATCAACCATGCTTGGGATGAATGAAGAACTGTTGGGGAAGAGCAAGTTACCAAACCAATTACCTGGGGAAGACAACAATGCTTCTCACTTCAAGACTTACCTGATCCTAGATTGTTGTTGACATTCCTTGCTGGAATCGATTATTCTTGAAGTGAATATTTTTATTGTTTTAAGAAAAAATAATTATTCATTGGTTTATTTATTTCAAAATTATCATTATAAAAGTTCAATTTTAAAACAGAAACAAATAAGAATAGAAATAATTGGATAAAAGCTCAACTTTATTTAATATAATGGTAGTCCGCAAATGGCAGGACTCCGTGGATCTTTAAAAAGTTTGAAAAATGGTAATTTACATGGAAAAGGGGATACATTGATTATAATGATCACTACTCTCCTTACCGACTTCAAAATCCACTGTATTGGCCTTTGGTTGAGAATGATGAATTAGAACCAAATGACTACTCAAAATTGCTTCCATGATTAGGACCAACCGAATGCAGTTACTTGCCATAATCCCTAATTTTTGCCTAGATTTCCCCAAGGTAGGGTTAGCGGTAAATTCATGATCATCAAGATATGGATAAGTAAGACATCAAATAACAAGAGACGCCACCGCGCTTTTATTGTTTCCAAGGGAAAAGGGAAAAGTACGAACAAAACCCAAAAATAAGAAGTTTTCAAATCAAAACTAATAAAATGCCAGAGATTACAGGTAAGGGGGTTGGTTACACAGAGGGAAGGTGTTAGCACCCAAAGTGCCCTAGGTACTCCTAGGGAGCCCTTTTTTTGTGTGCATATGTGTTTATGTACAAATGATGTTTACAAACAAATAGAATGGGGGGATGAGAAAAGAATTCATTAATTATATTTTTGTGTTTGACAAGGCCTTCAGACTTGTGCCTACGTACCAACATAAAAGTGAGGGATCAAAACCTCATAGTTCGTGGTGTAAATTTCAAAGTGGATGCATTGCTTTTAACAAAAAATTAAGTTTGAAAGGCACAAAAGCCTAAAAATGGTTTGAATGAGTGTTAGTTCTTTTTGGATTTTGAAAATTTTAGGTCAAGTATAGTTAAGTATATTTACAAGTTTGATTAAGAAAAGAGTTTGAAAATGCAATGGCATAAGGCCAAAGTTTCTAATTTGCAAGAATGGTCAAAGTCTAGAAAACAAGCACAAGTAAAGAAGTTTTTTTTAAAAGGAGGGAGAGATTTTGAAATTAAAGAAGATGAGAGGAGATGAAGAGACTAATCCTAAGCACAAATTTAAAAGTTGAGAGTTGAAAAGATCTGACTAATGGGCTGCAATCCAATAGACAAGAATGTCATATAGAAACCCAAATTTCCCTTGGACTTTAGAATCAAGCAACAAACAATGCACAAAATATCAACTTGAAGAGCAAATGATCTTCATCAAATTTGCCCATGTAGCAGATGAATTCCACAATGCACTAAGTCACAGGTTTAAAACAACAACTTCACAATGGTCATGTTGCAGATGAACTCAAATGGATCTTCAATGATGTATCAGATGAAGTTTCAATTCCCAAGCACTTGGTTACATGAAAGTTGGCATTGGCCAAGTTCTTTGCATAGGGAGTGTGTTAGCTCAAATTTTCGACGCCTATTTCAAATTACCAAAATTGGAAAGCATGTGCAAGTGGCTTCGACTAAGAGGTTATTTGACCAGCTGAAGGTGGACTGGCTTAGCTGATTAAATAAAGATCAAGCTTATAGCTGAAATATCGAAGTGGTTCCTTAAGGAACGGTTAAAAAACGGTTTAGATCAAAGATTTGAAATTAAAATAAAGGAGGGAAGAGTATCTTCGTTAGAAACTGCAAGGATACACGTGGAAGCAGAATGAGCGAACATACGCGTGCAGGACGCCACATGTATTTACGTGATTGAAGAACCCTCAGAGCGGTTATTTCGATCCAGTATAAATATAGAGTCTTAGAATTAGAAAAGTGTGTGTCAAATTGTGTACAAAAACCTGCAAGTTGCTAAGTATTCGTGTGAAGAAGAACTGTAAAACGCAAAATGTACGTTTTCTACACCATTGTTTAATCATTTCAAAGCATTACAAAGTTATCTTTACTTTCTCTTCAGAAATATATTTCCTTGCTCTTTACTCTCAAACACTTTTTTTCTTACTTCGTCATTTACAAGTTTAAAGATCTTTTAGTTCCTTTCGTTACTTTGAACTTTTACCTTACATTCTTAAAGATTCCAACACTTACCAACTTTTTCGATTGCTTTCAATCCTGCTACAATTCCCGTTATTTACTTCTTCTTTAGTAGTTCTAAATACTGATTTAAGATTGTTCTTTTGTTCAAGTCACTCTTTTGTCTTTAATTTTTATTTAATGCTTTGATTCGACGTTTAGTTCGATAATTTATCAATGTTACACTTGCAAGAAATTTAGCACATGTCCTAGGATCAATCTGACCGATCCTGTAAGTGACCAAATTTAGAAATTTGGAAGATCAGCGGTTGTTTACCATTTTTCAAGGTAAACATATTGGCACACCTAGTGGGACCAGTGCTAATGTTATGTTTGATTGCTAAGTTTTGTTTGAGAAAAGAATTGTCGTATGTGTAACACCCCGATAATAATAAAATAATTATTTGAATTGAGTTAATAATTTAATTATTAATTTAATTAAATAATTGGAAATTTTATTATTATTATTTTTGGATTATTATTATTGGAAAGTATATGTATGTTGGAATAAGGAAAAGTTCTCATTTGGAAAAGCATTTCACGTGAAAACAGAACAGAGAAGCATCGTGAGAGAAAAGGGAAAAAGGGCAGAGAAGAGGAGCTGAAGAGCAAAGGTTGGAGAACGAAAGCTTGAAGCTCAAAGATTCTGCCGGATTGTTAAGGTAAGGGGGGTTTATCGTCGATTAGTGGGTATTGTGGGATAATATGTGATGGGTAGTGATAAGTTGTTAATTTGACCCTAATTGGGATTTACGAATGTTGAAATGGTGTTGAATGAATTGTACTAAAAGTTGAAATTAAATCGGTATTTGTGCGAGTAATGTTTTCCCGATCGTATAGCTGTTTACGGAATCGGAATCGGAGGTCCGGAAGTCTTCCAACGGCGGAATTCTGCATTCTGCCGTGTGTTAGCGCAGGAATTGTTGTTTAGTCTGCGTTAACCGGTTAACCCAGGGTGTTAACCGGTTAACACTGTATTGAAATGTGAAAATATTGAGTTTTTGCCTGCGTTAACCGGTTAACCCAGGGCGTTAACCGGTTAACGCTGTTGCGTTTTGCCTGAAAATGCTGTTTTGTCCTGCGTTAACCGGTTAACCCAGGGTGTTAACCGGTTAACACTGTTGCAGAAGTGAAAAATTGTTGTTTTAATTGTTGTGTACCTATGTGAGGGTTGGCCTATGTTGCCTATGGTGTAATAGGGATTAATTCCCGCTGTTTTGAGCAGGAGATGTAATATTAGAATGTACTAATATTGTAGTGGTTGTTTGGCATAATCTGACATGCTTATGTGATGAAATATTGCTGATGTATAATGATGTATATGATGCGGTGAATGTATATATTATGCATGATGTTGTGAATGTATGCAGTTATGAATAGACTATTCGATGGCGTAGAGTGCGAGCATGTGTCTGTTCTTGAGTTGTTGTTGATGTTGTATTGCTAGGTGATTAGCATGCGTAGTTTAGCCTTTGGGGCTGTAGCTGATTCCCATGGTGAGGAATTAGTGAGTTGTGAATTGTTGTTGATGTTTGCATACTAGATGATTAGTGTGCATAGTCTAGCCTTTGGGGCTGTAGCTAATTCCCATGGTGAGGAATTAGTGAGTGAGGCATTAGATCTCAATGAGTGGGACTAGTGAGCTCAGTAGCCGTATCTGGAGGGATCGGTGAGCTTGAACTATATGTTCGAGAAGAGTCGGTACCGCATTTCATGGAGTCTCATTGCATAATGAATGCATGGCATAGCCTGTGGGGCTGTAGCTAATTCCCATTGTGAGGAATTAGTGAGTAAATCGTTGTGTTGTGTTGTTGGTGTTGAATATGGTTTGAGGATTATACATATGATATATATTATTGTTGAATATGATGTTTGGACGGATATTGCCGTTGCTGAATGCGTAGTCTGGTTAGGGTGAATTGATGTGTTATTTACTTAGCATTACATGTTGTTCTATAATGCTTATTATATTGATTGAGGAACTCACCCTTACAACCTATTTTTCAGGTAACGAGAAATGAGTTGAATAGAAGCTAACGCTTGGAGTCTATAGTAGTGTCCTATGGGTCATGCTCTGGTAGATGTAACATCGGGAGGGAACCTTTTCATTGTATTGTTGGAAATTGTTGAATTAGTTTACATGTATGGTGTTACATGTCTCATGCTGATGTTGAATTCTATTCCGCTGCGTATTATGCAACTGTTTTATTTGATAAATAAATGAGCATGACAGGATGTTTTGATAAATGTTGTGAAATGATTGTGTGACACCCTTCGGGGCATAATTACTCTGATTGATAGGTTATTATTTTAAATTAAATATTTTGGGATATTTAGAAGGGTGTTACATTAGTGGTATCAGAGCATAGTCGGTCGTGTCGAGTCGTAATTATTCTGTTTCCCCTGTACGGGATAGGTGTTGTTTAACCCTATCAGTACTTATTATTTGGCTTGTTGGGTTTTCAGAATAGAGATGGCTGGAAGAGGTAGAGATGATGCTGCGATTGCTGAGGCTCTGGGTATGCTAGCTGGAGTACTTGGAGGGAATCCGAATGTTGTGGGAGCGGGAGCTGCTCGTCAACTGAGTGAGTTCCAGAAGAACAATCCTCCAATGTTCAAAGGAGCATACGATCCAGATGGTGCTCAGAAGTGGTTGAAGGAGATTGAGAGAATCTTCAGAGTAACTGAGTGTGCTGATAACCAGAAGGTCAGGTTCGGTACACATATGCTGTCAGAAGAAGCTGATGATTGGTGGGTTGCTACCCGCACTGAGTTGGAATCTGCTGGGAATGCTGAGATTACTTGGGCTGTGTTCAGGGAGAGATTTCTGAGGAAGTATTTTCCAGAGGATGTCAGAGGGAAGAAAGAAATAGAATTCTTGGAATTGAAACAGGGTAACAGGACTGTTACTGAGTATGCTGCGAAGTTCACAGAGCTGTCAAAGTACTATACTCCCTATAATGAGGCTGCTGGAGAATTTTCGAAGTGTGTGAAGTTTGAGAACGGGTTGCGTCCCGAGATCAAGCAGGCGATTGGATATCAGAGGATTAGAGTGTTTTCTGATTTGGTTGACTGTTGCAGGATTTTTGAACAGGATTCCAAGGCTAGAGCAGAGAGCTATCAGCAGAGGGTTGATAGGAAGGGTAAGAATCAGATGGATCGTGGGAAACCGTATGCAGCTGGCAAAGGTTTCCAGAGGCAGAGTGGGATGAAGAGGCCTAGTGGGGGAGATTCTAGTGCTCCTGCTAAGTGTTACAGATGTGGTCGGGCTGGACATCGCGTTCATGAGTGTACCAGTGCTGAGATGAAGTGTTTCAAGTGTGGCAAAGGTGGTCATTTGGCTGCAGAGTGCCGGCTGAAGACTGTAACTTGTTTCAACTGTGGAGAGTTGGGTCATATCAGTCCGCAGTGTCCTAAGCCGAAGAAGGAGAATCAGTCAGGAGGCAAGGTTTTTGCTCTATCAGGTTCTGAGACTTCTGCAGATGATCGTTTGATTCGAGGTACGTGTTATATTAATGGCTTTCCTCTTGTAGCTATTATTGACACCGGTGCTACTCATTCTTTTATATCTTTGGATTGTGCTGTGAAACTCAAGTTAAAAATATCTGAGATGCGTGGAAGTATGGCGATTGATACTCCTGCGAAGGGTTCAGTGACTACTACTTCGGTTTGTTTGAGTTGTCCTTTGAGTATTTTTGGTAGAGACTTTGGGATAGACCTTGTGTGTCTTCCACTAGTGCAGATCGATGTTATTCTGGGCATGAACTGGTTGGTGTTTAACCGAGTTTCTATCAATTGTTTTGATAAGACTGTGATATTTCCTGAGGTTGAGGAAGGAAAGAGTTTGTTTCTATCAGCAAGGCAAGTGAATGAGGAAGTAGCAGATGGGGCAGAGTTGTTTATGCTGTTAGCGACTTTGGAGGCTAAAGATAAACTGGTGATTGGTGATCTAGCGGTGGTGTGTGATTTTCCTGATGTGTTTCCGGAAGAAGTGAATGAATTACCGCCAGAGCGTGAAGTTGAGTTTTCGATTGATTTGGTACCTGGTACTAGACCGATATCGATGGCTCCTTATCGTATGTCTGCTGTTGAGCTAGCTGAATTGAAGAGTCAGTTGGAAGATCTGTTGGATAAGAAATTTATTCGTCCGAGTGTGTCACCGTGGGGTGCACCAGTGTTGTTGGTTAAGAAGAAAGAAGGTACTATGAGGTTGTGTGTGGACTACAGGCAACTGAATAAAGTGACGATCAAGAATCGGTATCCCTTGCCGAGGATTGATGATTTGATGGACCAGTTGGTTGGTGCAAGTGTATTCAGCAAGATAGATTTGAGATCTGGGTATCATCAGATACGAGTAAAAACTGAAGATATTCAGAAGACTGCTTTCAGGACGAGGTATGGACATTATGAGTATTCAGTGATGCCTTTTGGTGTGACTAATGCGCCTGGAGTATTCATGGAGTACATGAATAGAATTTTCCATCCGTATCTAGATCAGTTCGTTGTGGTATTTATTGATGACATTTTGGTGTATTCGAAATCTGAAGAAGAGCATGCTGAGCATTTGAGAGTGGTTTTAGGAGTTCTGCGGGAAAAGAAGCTATTTGCTAAACTCTCTAAGTGTGAATTTTGGTTAGAAGAAGTGAGTTTTCTTGGTCATGTGATTTCCAGAGGTGGTGTTGCTGTTGATCCTTCTAAGATAGAAGCGGTATCTAAGTGGGAAGCTCCTAAGTCTGTTGCTGAGATTCGAAGTTCCCTTGGTTTGGCTGGTTACTATAGGAAGTTTATTGAGGGATTTTCTAAGTTGGCGTTACCGTTGACGATGTTGACTAGAAAGGGACAAGCATTTGTTTGGGACTCAAAATGTGAAGAAGGTTTCCAAGAGTTAAAGAGAAGGTTGACTACTGCTCCTATTTTGATATTACCGAGTTCGTCGGAATTATTTGAGGTTTATTGTGATGCTTCATTGTTGGGTTTAGGTGGTGTGTTGATGCAGAATAAGCAGGTTATAGCTTATGCTTCGAGACAACTGAGGGTTCATGAGAGGAACTATCCGACGCATGATTTAGAGTTGGCAGCTGTGGTATTTGTTCTAAAGTTATGGAGGCATTACTTGTATGGGTCAAGATTTGAAGTTTTCAGTGACCATAAGAGTTTAAAGTATCTGTTTGATCAGAAAGAGCTGAATATGAGACAGAGGAGATGGTTAGAATTTCTGAAGGATTATGATTTTGGTTTGAATTACCATCCGGGTAAAGCAAATGTAGTGGCTGATGCGCTGAGTCGGAAATCATTACATATGTCTATGTTAATGGTTAAGGAATTTGATTTGATTGAGCAGTTTAGAGACTTGAGTTTGGTGTGTGAGAGTACTCACAATAGTGTTAAATTGGGAATGTTGAAGCTAACGAGTGGTATTCTGGATGAGATTAGAGAAGGTCAGAAATCCGATGTGCTTTTGGTTGATAAGTTGACTTTAGTAAATCAAGGTCAAGGTGGTGAATTCAGAGTTGACGAGAATGGTGTTTTGAGATTTGGTAATCGAGTGTGTATTCCGGATGTTATAGAACTTAAGAAGAGTATTCTGGAAGAAGGGCATCGTAGTGGTTTGAGTATTCATCCTGGAGCTACGAAGATGTATCATGATTTGAAAAGATTATTTTGGTGGCCGGGAATGAAAAGAGAAATTGCAAGTTTTGTGTATTCCTGTTTGACTTGTCAGAAGTCGAAGATTGAGCATCAGAAGCCGTCTGGGCTAATGCAACCGTTGTCTATTCCAGAGTGGAAGTGGGACAGTATTAGTATGGATTTTGTTTCTGGTTTGCCGAGGACAAGTAAGAATCTTGAGGCTATTTGGGTGATTGTTGATAGATTGACGAAGTCGGCTCATTTCATTCCGATCAGAATGGATTATCCGTTAGAGAGATTAGCCGAGTTGTATATTGAGAAGATTGTAAGCTTGCATGGTATTCCGTCGAGTATTGTTTCGGACAGAGATCCTAGATTTACATCGAAGTTTTGGGAAGGTTTGCAGAGGGCTTTAGGAACTAAGTTGAGATTGAGTTCTGCATATCATCCGCAGACTGATGGTCAGACTGAGAGGACTATTCAGTCACTAGAGGATCTTTTGAGAGCTTGTGTTTTGGAAAAAGGAGGTGCTTGGGATTGTTATTTGCCTTTAATTGAGTTTACCTACAACAATAGTTTTCATTCGAGCATTGGTATGGCACCGTTTGAAGCTTTGTATGGTAGGAGATGTCGGACACCTTTATGTTGGTATGAGTCCGGTGAGAGTGCTGTGGTTGGACCGGAGATTGTTCAACAAACTACGGAAAAGATTAAGATGATTCAGGATAAGATGAGAATTGCTCAGAGTCGTCAGAAGAGTTATCATGACAAGAGGAGGAAGTCACTTGAGTTCCAAGAGGGAGATCATGTGTTTCTTCGTGTTACTCCGATAACTGGTGTTGGTCGAGCCTTGAAGTCGAAGAAGTTGACACCTCGATTCATTGGTCCTTATCAGATTTTGGAGAGGATAGGAGAGGTAGCCTATCGTATCGCTTTACCGCCGTCGCTTGCGAATTTGCATGAGGTTTTTCATGTGTCTCAGTTGAGGAGATACATTCATGATCCGTCGCATATAGTCCAAGTAGATGATGTACAGGTGAGAGATAACCTGACTGTTGAAACATCACCTATGAGGATAGAGGATCGAGAGTTGAAGCAGTTGCGGGGTAAAGAGATTGCCTTGGTGAAGGTAGCTTGGGGAGGACCAGCAGGTGGCAACGTGACTTGGGAACTGGAGAGTAAGATGAAGGAGTCTTATCCAGAGTTGTTCGCTTGAGGTATGTTTTCGAGGACGAAAACTCTTTTAGTGGGGGAGAGTTGTAACACCCCGATAATAATAAAATAATTATTTGAATTGAGTTAATAATTTAATTATTAATTTAATTAAATAATTGGAAATTTTATTATTATTATTTTTGGATTATTATTATTGGAAAGTATATATATGTTGGAATAAGGAAAAGTTCTCATTTGGAAAAGCATTTCACGTGAAAACAGAACAGAGAAGCATCGTGAGAGAAAAGGGAAAAAGGGCAGAGAAGAGGAGCTGAAGAGCAAAGGTTGGAGAACGAAAGCTTGAAGCTCAAAGATTCTGCCGGATTGTTAAGGTAAGGGGGGTTTATCGTCGATTAGTGGGTATTGTGGGATAATATGTGATGGGTAGTGATAAGCTGTTAATTTGACCCTAATTGGGATTTACGAATGTTGAAATGGTGTTGAATGAATTGTACTAAAAGTTGAAATTAAATCGGTATTTGTGCGAGTAATGTTTTCCCGATCGTATAGCTGTTTACGGAATCGGAATCGGAGGTCCGGAAGTCTTCCAACGGCGGAATTCTGCATTCTGCCGTGTGTTAGCGCAGGAATTGTTGTTTAGTCTGCGTTAACCGGTTAACCCAGGGTGTTAACCGGTTAACACTGTATTGAAATGTGAAAATATTGAGTTTTTGCCTGCGTTAACCGGTTAACCCAGGGCGTTAACCGGTTAACGCTGTTGCGTTTTGCCTGAAAATGCTGTTTTGTCCTGCGTTAACCGGTTAACCCAGGGTGTTAACCGGTTAACACTGTTGCAGAAGTGAAAAATTGTTGTTTTAATTGTTGTGTACCTATGTGAGGGTTGGCCTATGTTGCCTATGGTGTAATAGGGATTAATTCCCGCTGTTTTGAGCAGGAGATGTAATATTAGAATGTACTAATATTGTAGTGGTTGTTTGGCATAATCTGACATGCTTATGTGATGAAATATTGCTGATGTATAATGATGTATATGATGCGGTGAATGTATATATTATGCATGATGTTGTGAATGTATGCAGTTGTGAATAGACTATTCGATGGCGTAGAGTGCGAGCATGTGTCTGTTCTTGAGTTGTTGTTGATGTTGTATTGCTAGGTGATTAGCATGCGTAGTTTAGCCTTTGGGGCTGTAGCTGATTCCCATGGTGAGGAGTTAGTGAGTTGTGAATTGTTGTTGATGTTTGCATACTAGATGATTAGTGTGCATAGTCTAGCCTTTGGGGCTGTAGCTAATTCCCATGGTGAGGAATTAGTGAGTGAGGCATTAGATCTCAATGAGTGGGACTAGTGAGCTCAGTAGCCGTATCTGGAGGGATCGGTGAGCTTGAACTATATGTTCGAGAAGAGTCGGTACCGCATTTCATGGAGTCTCATTGCATAATGAATGCATGGCATAGCCTGTGGGGCTGTAGCTAATTCCCATTGTGAGGAATTAGTGAGTAAATCGTTGTGTTGTGTTGTTGGTGTTGAATATGGTTTGAGGATTATACATATGATATATATTATTGTTGAATATGATGTTTGGACGGATATTGCCGTTGCTGAATGCGTAGTCTGGTTAGGGTGAATTGATGTGTTATTTACTTAGCATTACATGTTGTTCTATAATGCTTATTATATTGATTGAGGAACTCACCCTTACAACCTATTTTTCAGGTAACGAGAAATGAGTTGAATAGAAGCTAACGCTTGGAGTCTATAGTAGTGTCCTATGGGTCATGCTCTGGTAGATGTAACATCGGGAGGGAACCTTTTCATTGTATTGTTGGAAATTGTTGAATTAGTTTACATGTATGGTGTTACATGTCTCATGCTGATGTTGAATTCTATTCCGCTGCGTATTATGCAACTGTTTTATTTGATAAATAAATGAGCATGACAGGATGTTTTGATAAATGTTGTGAAATGATTGTGTGACACCCTTCGGGGCATAATTACTCTGATTGATAGGTTATTATTTTAAATTAAATATTTTGGGGTATTTAGAAGGGTGTTACAGTATGTTTTTAAGAAGTGGTAAAATAGCCATAAACGACGAACGACGAACAGGGAGGGAACCACAGACGGGGATGGTGAATACGAATCCTCCAGAAACTCAGAGTTCTCAAAACCCATCAACTAGCAGCATATTGCCTCCTTCTTCTTCGATGGGGGAAAATACAGGCACGACACATGCGTCAGAAATAGTTTCGTCTATGGTGAGTTCGATGCCTACGCATTCGATCTCCCACTTTGAACCAATTCTGACTTATGTTGGACCTAGGGGACCCCCCCCATACTCCTTCACCGATTAGAGACATCCTAAATAGGTCGTTGGTGCCCCCTGGTTCTTCAATACTGTTTGGCGGTCGAGAACAGCCGTTTGGAATACCAACTTCAATGATGGCCAATCTACAAAATGTGGGTTCTACTTTTTCGGAACCAGCGGCTAACATAAATTCACCAGTACAAAGGTTTGGGATAAACGTGGGTCAAACCAATCAGGCGTTAGGTTTAAGACACCCATTACAACTACTCACTCTTACCAACAATTCTGCGGCGGCATGGAGGCAACAGATGGACGAAAGTAATCATGAAATGGTCCAGATGTTGACTCAAACTTTGGCCACTATGCTAAATCCTTTGATTCAGAATACAACACAGTCGAATCAACAGATGACAACACAAGTGGCTCGAATGTCTAAGTATCTTGGTATATCTTAGCACCAGCGTCCCCTGCCGAGGGATTGGGTAAGAGAGAATCAAGAGCCCACGCTTGAGGAAGACCGCACCATTAACCAGATTCCACAAAATCAAGGAGGAATAGTAATACCTCCTAGGATCGAACCACACAGGGAACCAAGGGTGTTAATGGTAAATAGGAATCAGAATGCCGATGATATCATACGGCAAGTTCGATATGATGATGTGGCAGTAAATAATAATCTAGCCGCTATAGTCGAGAGGATTATGGTTAGAAATGGGGTGAATTTTGGTCTCAGAAGACCTAATTATACGTCGCCTTTGGAAGAATATGTCTTACAGACAGATGCGCCCCTGAGGACCAAAATCCCCAAATTTTTCACCAAGTTTGCTGGGGATACTACTGAGTCTACTATTGAACATGTGGAGAGATACCTAATTGAAGTTGAAGATATGTCAAATAATGAGAATCTTCAGATGAAATTTTTTCCAAGTTCTCTTACCAAGAATGCTTTTACATGGTTCACAACTTTGCCCCAGAATTCGATCCATTCATGGAACCAACTCGAAAAAATGTTCCATGAACAGTTCTACATGGGGAAAACAAAGATAAGTTTGAAAGAGTTGGCTAGTGTCAGACGAAAATTCACTGAGCCAATTGACGACTACCTGAATAGATTTCGACTACTCAAAGCCAGGTGTTTTATGTAAGTGCCAGAGCTTGAGTTGGTCGAAATGGCCGATGGGGGCCTTGATTACTCGATTAGAAAGAAGTTAAATACTCAATACCTAAGGGACATGGCCCAATTGGCTGATAGAGTTCGACAGGTAGAATGTTTAAAAGAGAAAAAAGCTAGAACAAACAAAGGTAAAAGGGTGGCCTATGTCGATTTTAGGAAAGATCATGAAGATTCAGGCCTTGAAATTCCAGACTTCGACGATACTGAGATTGATCTTGCTGAGTTGACAAAGGGGCCACCATATGCGTGCAAAGTTTTGGCCCCTTCGAACGGGAGAAACCCTGTCGAACCTGAAAAGAATGTCAGGTTCCCTAAGAAAACATATACTTTCGACGTTACAAAATGTGATGAAATCTTCGACTTACTGGTCAAAGATGGTCAAATGATAGTACCTTCAGGTGCTAAAGTACCTCCTTTAGAACAAAGAAAGAAACGAGGGTTTTTTAAATAGCATAGTTTTTTGGGTCATAAAACGTCTCAATGTTTTCTTTTCAGGGATCTGGTGCAGAATGCAATCCAGGAGGCAAGACTTAAGTTCGGTGATAAGCCACAAAGCCAAATGAAAATCGACTCCGATCCTCTACAAATTCTTGAAGCTTATTATACTGAGCCAGAGGAGGTGAATTTCATTGAAACTGCTGATGATTTTTGTATGACCAAAGTTACTAAAGACTTCGTCCATGAGCCTGTCATGGTTAAAATACATGAGCACTTCGAGCAAGCACCTCGTGGTGGTTTGGCCTTAAGGGGTACAAAGGACATCAAGAAGGAAAATTTTGAAGCCTCATATATCGAGGATGCTAGAGAGTCAAAGTTAGTAATGATCACTAAAGAGACTGTTGATACTTTCGTTCAGCTAGACAAGGCTACTGACGGCCTTCAAAAACAATTCCAAAAGTTGGCTATTACTGAGGATATCCACATGGAAGTTAATATGGTGGAGGTAACTCGAGAAGTTTCAATGGAAGTCGATGATAAAGACAAACAAGAGGAATACAATAAGGTCGCATTTCCTCAGAAAGAAGAAACATTGTCAGATTTCCTTCGAAGGTGCCAAAAGAAGAAATCAGAAGTGATGTTATGCCCCAGGTGCAGTGCTGGCTTCGACAAAAAGGCAGCTCAGAATCTGGAGGGGGTTAGGAGAGTGCACCATCAAAATGGCCATAAAGCCATCCATAATAATCAAGCGGGTAATCCAGAAAGGTTCTTCGACCACAGAAGATATCCTGATCCTAGGCGTCCTATAGTGAAGATGAACGAAACCAAACAAGCTGGGAGAAACTTCCAACCCATGACCTTTAAGCCAAGCATCGAAGGGTCAGATGGGAAGTGGGTCAAGCAGGCTGAGGGGAGAAAACGTGGCCATGGAAAGCGGCAGAAGTTCGAGGTTGAAAGAGGTTCATCGCTGGCCTATCGGAAGGAATTCCGATCCGACAAAAGGACCGCACATGTGTCCGAGAACTATAAAGGAAAGAATCCCATGATGAGGTCCTAGTGGAGAAGAGAGCAGAGAAGGCAAAAATCCAAAAGAGAAGTTGGCGAAATGGACCAGGCTGAATCAAGTACCAATGTGATGGTGAAGAAAAAGGATGGACCTAGCCTCACCAAAAGAGATTTCAAGATTGCAAATAAGACGGCCGGAGAAAGTCAAATGGCTGCCGAAGATGAGTTATTAACTGACAACTTCGACTCTGGTTCGGAGGATTCCTTAGACATTTTGGTAGGGGTGGTATCCGTGATGCCTAGAGAATTTGATCGGATCATCAAAGTCGATGATAATGATAGTATCACCGAAAGAGAAATGGCCGCCCACAAACCGGTTTGTTACTATATAATGAATAATGGCTGTGTCGAAGAGCAGAATGCTTTTTTCGAAAGACCCAGTGACACCATGAAGAGCCATTTGAAACCCCTTTTCATCACCGGAAAAGTCGAAAACATCCCAGTTAACAAAATACTAGTAGATTGTGGGGCGACTGTGAATCTGATGCCCCATCGCATGTTGGCGAAAATTGGAAAATATGACACTGATGCCAAGCCTCATAATATGGTGCTGACCAATTATGAAGGCAAAGTAGGCTCCACCCTGGGGTCTATCCAAGTTGAATTGATTGTATGAACGATTACTAGGTGCACAATGTTCATGATTATGGAAACAAATGCAAACTACAACATGTTGTTGGGAAGAAAATGGATTCATGGAGTCAGAGCGGTCCAGTCTTTGATGCACCAAAGGATTATAATTTGGCGTCCAAATGGAATTGTTGAAAATATAGAGGCGGATCAGGGATATTTCAAAACCCCTATTAATCATGTAGACAAGCGCCAATTCGACAAGCACTTAGCTACTATAGCCCCTTGTGATTCAGCTTAGTTTTCGTTCACCCCTGATGACAATGCCTACTGTTCCTTATCGCTCCACCCCCACTATGGTCTCCGGTGGGACAGAGAGGTAGTGGGCGAAGACAACTTCAGATATTTAGGTGTAGCCGGAATTGACCCCGCAGGATGGGGAAGTGAATTCAGTGATGATGATTGGGTTCGTAGCGTTAAAGAGGATTTCAGCCTACATAGCCGAAAACAAGTAGCAATTGGCCTTAGAGGCTGAAATAAAAAATATGGTTGTCAAAGCCAGTGAAGTTTCTCCACTAGAAGGTCCTAGAAGAGATTTTAACCCAAGACCACCCGACGAAGGTCAAGAAGAGCGAGACCAGAGGCTTGACGCAATCTACGATGACAAGTGATGCGTTGTAAAACTTGATGTTCGCAAGTGTACGAACGCGTCAGAGTAATATAAAAGATTATCGAACCACAGAGACCAAGTGTCAATCTATCGTTATCTATTATTATGGTGTTTATCAAAGGCAATTAAAATAGGTGTTTTTGTAGTGTGCAATTGAAAAGTAAAATTTTAAAATAAATTTAATTAATAAAGACAGGGTCGAATGTAATTCACATAATTAAATGATAATCCATGTACTTGCTAATAGAACTACTTATGGGCAATGTTTCCTACTTTGAAAAGAACTAATTTAACAGGAACTGTCGCTTTCGCGTATTCAGAACCGAGTTGTACTCCCTAATCAAACCCTCTTATTGTCACTTATAAAAAGGCGCGCATTGCGTTAGAGTAGTAAACCTATTTTTAAGAAATATAGTATCTTGACTAAGTTGAAAAGTATTATAACCTGGATTTCTTAACCAGGTTCTCACGAACTAGACTCTAAACTTATAAACGCGTCCGAAAATAGTTTCAAAATCTCTTTTCTTCTTGATGTTAAAAACTCCTAATGAACTAGACAAAGCGCTTTCGCTGTTTTTGAAATAGTTAAAAACAATTAAGTTTAAAAAGACGTTGGACGGCTTTCGATCTTACCCAACGGAATTGAAGTGCGGGAAAACTTAATTTGAAAGTTAAAATAGCCCTTTAAGTGTTTCTACGAACAATTGTACGGATTACTGGTTTAATTACGATCCTTACATTCTAGCCTTATAAATTTAGCTAGACATGGTAAAGTAAAAGTGCATTAAAATAAATAAAAGTAGTGCGAGTGCGGAAAATAAATGAAAGTAGTGCGAGTGCGGAAAATAAATAATTTATAGCGAGTGCGGGAAATAAATAATTTAAAGCGAGTGCGAAAAATAAATAAAATAAAAGCGAGTGCGGGAAATAAATAAAGTAAAGCGAGTGCGGGAAATAAATAATTTAAAGCGAGTGCGGAAAATAAATAAAGTAAAGGCGAGTAATAAAAACCTGCTCCAATCGGAGGGCTGAGTAAATTGCAATGCGGAAAAGAAAATGGCGGCAGGATTAACTTTCTTCCAAAGTGCTCCAAACTCGAGTACAGACTCTATCACAGACTCAATTACACAATTGTGGTAACACTCCAATGCGAAGCGATTACCACTTTATAAAACTGAATATATGCCTAAGTGAAACAAAGTTGCTTCTGATTTCGCCTTGTTCCAACGTTCGGATCTTTGTCTGCTCTAAGTTTGGGTGATTGTAAAACTGAATTCGTGTTTCTATTTATAAGCAAATAAAAAAGGTGGAATTTACTTGGATGCCCTTCAACTTGAAAATAGAGGAAACCGTTTCCTTCTTGTGGCGCCCGCCACAAGGCTATGGCGCCCGCCACAAGGCTATGGCGCCCGCCACAAGCACAAAGTGGGGCGCCTTAGTGGATGAAGTGGGGAAACGTGGGAGTTGAGGAAGTTGGACTTGGACACGTCATGGCTTGGTCTGTGGCGCCCGCCATGGGGTAGGCCATAAACACAAAATGCTGAATTTTAGGGTTTTTAGCCCTTTTTCACTCCTTTTCTCGATCGGGGCTCCGATTAAAGTAAAAACCTGTAAACAAAGAAAAACATAGCAATAACACAATAAAATGATAATAAAACAACTAGAATGCATGTGAAATCGGAGTCAAAAATACGTAAATTTTAGTGTGATCAAACTCTCCCACACTTAAACCTTTGCTTGTCCTCAAGCAAAACATTGAAAAGCTCATAAAAGAAAATTCGTGTAAACGAGTGCTTCAGGTAAAGATTCTAAGTTCAAGTCGGGATGTAGTGATAGGTACTAACCGAGTGAACTAAGGGTATCATGATGACACTAATCCGCAAATATGGACATAAACTTCATTCCTATATTAACCAACCCATATTATCCCACAATACCTAGGCCTGCCTCTTTATATCTTTTTGTGTCCTTTTCATTCAGGCGCAATCACATTAAGTCCGTTATCCGTACATGCTTCATAGTAGAGTGGCCTGTTAGTGATTATGATCAGAGCTTGGGATTTCTGGCACATAAATATGTGTAAACCCTTTTATTGGACCCAACTGTAGTTGTGGGGGATCGGATCGTAATCCGCCCTACCGAGTTCAGTGCCAGATACCTCTGAACCAACTAGCAGTGAGTACTGCTTTTCTTTTTCTTTTTCTTCTTCTTTTTTTCTTTTTCTTTTTTGTAGCAATTTTTTTACAATTCTTTAGTTTAAATGACTTTGTGAGGGTCACATATACCGGAGTTGCCTTTTTGCTTTCTTTTATTTTTTTTGTTTTTCTGGATCATTCACTTATTTGCATCGGTCCCCTACATAGAGGATGCGTAGGCCGGAGCTGACTGCTGAGATAAACTACTAAGGACTTATACGGAAATGATGATTAAAGCCATGGTATATGGGGTTTCGGGAATGATTCCTATATTTACGAAGCTTATGGTGCTAAAACAGATACTGATGTTTCGCAAAGTTCTCCCAAGTCACCGCATCCTTACACAAAACATGTCCTTAAAACCTGAAAACTTTCGAAATAACACTATTTTCTTTTGCAAAAAAATTTTTGGTGGGGCTAAAGGTATGGGGAGGTAGGATTGTACTAAGGATCTACTATATTTGGTGACTCGTCAGACTCATGCATTATACTAAAAAGCAAAATAAATAACTAAAAGGGAAATTAAACAACTAAAAGGAAATAAACAGTCTAAAAACAACAAATAAAACTGAAAATAAAAGGAAAATGATAAATGCTCATCCCACACTTAAATCGAACATTGTCCCTAATGTTTCGAAATAAGATAAGGGAAGAGTTACCTGGCAACCTATTGCTGACCACTAGTGCCCTCGCCATCCTGAGGTGGACGACGGGATCGGGAACGACGACGGTCTCTCTGATCCATCCTCTCCTGCAGGGCATCCTGAGCGGTCCTCACCTCTCGAAGGTTACCAATAATGGAACCTTGGGTGGCTTCAATTAGTGCGAGACAGACCCAAAGCGACTGCAATCTGTGTGATGATTCCACTAACATGGATGACTCCTTCGGTGGATCTAGAGATACCGCTGAGATTATTCAATAAAAAGTTCTCACATGCTACTAGGCGAGACTGGGATGCACAAAATAATAGGAAGATCTCCTCTTCACTTAGTAGTGTCTCTGCATCCGGTCTTCCCAGGAAGGAATGTGCTAACATCATCTGAAAATGTCTGAAGGTTGGGTTATGTATGAAATAAGATAACTGTGTAGATGGATCCTGGCTCCCGCCACCTGATATATCACTCCAAAACTTCTCCACTTCCTTACCCAGGAAATATCCCAAAGGTGTCTCCGGGATAGAATCAGGAGTAGTCTGGAAACCTAATAAGTCGCCGAACTCTTTCTGGCTGAAGGAGTACTCAACTCCAAAGAGCCTGAAAGCAGCATACCCATCTGGTCCAGAATATGGGTCGTAGTCGAATGAACTCAGGAACTCCAAAGTCAGGTTCCTATATGTGTTACTCAAGTCATCAGCAAGTTCGTCCCAGTGGAGCTGGTGGCTAAGGAATCGGATACTAGGCTCGATACCCAATGCCTCCATACAATGCTGATCAGGGTAACGTGTGGGTGCCATAGGGCGCTGGTATAAAGCAATGTAGCGCTCCCTCTGAGCATTGTCTCTATAGGCAACATGCATGTCATCAAAACCCTACATCCTGTAAAAGTTAGGAAAGTGATCCTGAAAATACAAACCATTCAAACTTTAGTCTCAATGCAAAATAAGATAAAATAAAATAAAAATAAAAATAAATGTAAATAAATGCAAAAAAAAAATGAAAAGAAAAACCATGGGTTGCCTCCCACGCAGCGCTTGTTTAACGTCATTAGCTTGACGGTTAGAATTTATACACCTATAGTAGTATGAACAGGTGGATCAATCAGGGTGTGGCTCGAGTAGTATGCTGGAATGTCTCCTCCTTCATAGAGCTTCAGTCTTTGTCCATTTACAATGAATGGACTACATGTATCGTTCTTGATTTCTACGGCTCCGGATCTCAGAATCTTGGATACTTCGAAAGGACCAGTCCATCTTGAACGTAGCTTTCCAGGGAAGAGTCGTAACCTAGTGTTGAAAAGGAGAACAGAATCGCCTACATTGAAGTTTTTCTTTACTATTCTTTTGTCATGATAGGCTTTTGTCCTCTCTTTATATATTTTTGCATTCTCGTAGGCAGATTGCCTAAGTTCTTCTAATTTATGAATGTCCAGGGTACGCTTTTCTCCAGCGGCTAGGTAGTCTAAATTCAAAGTTTTAATGGCCCAATAGGCTTTGTGCTCTAATTCGAATGGTAAGTGACATGATTTTCCATAAACTAGTTGGTAATGGGTAGTTCCTATAGGGGTTTTGAAAGTGGTTCTATAGGCCCATAACGCTTCTTGAAGCTTCTGAGACCAGTCTCTCCTAGAAATAGAAACAATTTTATCTAGGATTTGTTTTATCTCCCTATTAGATACTTCTACTTGGCCACTAGTTTGTGGGTGGTACGGTGTTGCTACTCTATGCTTAACTCCATATTTTTTTAAAAGTTTATCAAATATTCTCGATATAAAGTGTGATCCTCCATCGCTTATGACTAAACATGGTGTTCCAAATCTAGGGAATATATAGTTTTTAAATAGTTTGATTACTACCCTAGTGTCGTTTGTGGGTGCAGCTATATCTTCAATCCACTTAGACACATAGTCTACAACTATTAAGATATACCTATTTCCTAAGGATGGTGGAAAAGGTCCCATGAAATCTATACCATATACGTCAAAGAGTTCTACTTCCTGAATGTTTCTTAGAGGCATTTCATCACGTCTTGAAATGTTTCAAGTGCGTTGGCATCTATCACACTTGACAATGAAAGCATAGACATCACGCCACATGGTAGGCCAGAATAGGCCAGCTTGAAGAATCTTGGCGTATGTCTTGGAGGTGCTCGCATGTCCACCATAAGGTGCAGAATGACAATGCTCGATAATATTATTTACCTCTTCTTCTGGAACGCAACGGCGAAAAATGCCATCTTTACCCCTTTTGAAAAGGAGCGGTTCGTCCCAATAGAAGTTTCTCACATCGTGGAAGAATTTCTTCTTGCGGTGGTAGTCAAGATCAGGGGGTACTATATCAGCAGCTAGGTAATTAACGAAATTTGCATACTAGGGTACGTTATTTATTGCTAAGGAATTTTGGGAATGCTTAAACGGATCTAGGTTATTATCTTCAATGGTTTCTACTCTAGCGATCAGTCTATCATAGGCGAAATCATCATTTATGGGTACTAGTTCAGGTTTTAGATGTTCTAGCCTAGAAAGGTGATCGGCTACTACATTTTCAGTGCCTTTTTTATCTCTTATGTCTAAATCAAACTCTTGTAGTAATAGAATCCATCGGAGTAACCTGGGCTTGGCATCTTTTTTACTTAATAGGTAACGAATGGCAGCATGATCGGTGTAAACAATAATTTTTGCTCCTACTAGATAAGATCTAAATTTGTCTATAGCGAAAACTACAGTGAATAATTCTTTTTCGGTTGTTGCGTAATTAAGTTGGGCAGCATCTAGGGTTCTACTGGCATAATAAATGGCATGTAATTTTTTATCTTTCCTTTGTCCTAGAACGGCTCCAACTGCATAATCACTAGCATCGCACATTATCTCAAAAGGTTCCGACCAATCGGGCGGTTTCATAATGGGTGCAGAGATTAATGCTTGCTTTAAGAGATTAAATGCGTCATTACATTTTTCGTCGAAAATGAATTCAGCATCTTTCATTAAAAGTCCAGTTAAAGGTTTAGTTATTTTGGAGAAGTCCTTAATAAAACGCCGGTAGAATCCAGCGTGTCCAAGAAAGCTTCGGACTTCTCTGATGGTTTTTGGTGGTTTTAGGTTTTCTATAACTTCTATTTTAGCTTTATCTACCTCTATACCTTTTTCGGAAACTATATGTCCTAAAACTATTCCTTCGGTCACCATGAAATGACATTTTTCCCAATTTAGCACGAGGTTCACCTCCACGCATCTCTCCAGAATTTTCTCAAGGTTAGCAAGGCAATTGTGAAAATTGAATCCGCAAACCGAGAAATCGTCCATAAACACTTCCATGATACCATCTAGGTAATCTGCAAAGATTGACATCATGCAGCGTTGGAAAGTAGCTGGGGCGTTATAGAGACCGAAAGGCATTCGTCTGTAGGCAAAGGTTCCATAGGGGCATGTAAAGGTAGTTTTTTCTTGATCTTCTGGGTGAATAGGTATTTGGAAGAATCCAGAGTATCCATCTAAATAACAGAAGTAAGAGTGTCTGGCTAGACGCTCCAACATCTGGTCTATGAATGGTAAAGGGAAATGATCCTTCCTAGTTGCTTTATTTAATTTTCTATAATTTATACACATCCGCCATCCTCCTTCTAAACGTTTTGCTACGTGTTCGCCTTTATCGTTTTGCACGACTGTGATGCCTCCCTTTTTAGGTACTACATGCACAGGGCTCACCCACTTACTATCTGAGATCTGATAGATTATACCTGCCTCAAGTAACTTAAGAACCTCCTTCTTAACAACATCACTCATTATAGGGTTTATTCTTCTCTGATGCTCCCTAGAGGGTTTTGAATCTTCTTCGAGCGAAATCCGATGCATGCATACGGATGGGCTTATACCTTTCAGGTCAGAGATATTATATCCTAAGGCTGAGGGATATCTTCGTAAAACGTCTAAAAGTTGGTTCGTTTCCTCATGGCTCAAGGTAGCACTAACTATAACTGGACGGTTCATCTTTTCATCGAGGAACTCGTATCTCAGGTTCTTAGGCAGTTCCTTAAGTTCTAAGGTTGGTTTCTTAGGGCATGGCATAGGATCTGGGGTAAGGGATAAACATTCGTAAAGGTTATCATCGATGTAAGGTTCTTTAAAGTCATCATCTTCCTTTATGGGGGTTGATGGTAACTTGATTGTTTTTATAATTTCTTTTTGTTCTAATTCTCTAACACATTCATCAATGATATCTAAGGCATAACACGAGTCTCCCATCACAGGTGCCATAAGAAATTTCGAAAGTATAAATTCTATTTTCTCGTTGCCTACCTCAAATGTCAACTTTCCTTTCTTGACATCTATTATGGCTCCTGCAGTTGATAAGAATGGTCTACCTAGAAGAATTGGTATATCATTGTCCTCTTTGATGTCCATGACGACAAAATCAGTAGGGATAAACAACTGACCTATCCTAACAGGAACATCTTCTAAAATGCCTATCGGATATTTGACAGATCTATCGGCTAACTGAAGTGACATCTTAGTGGGTTGTAATTCTCCTAAATTTAATCTCTCACAAACTGCTAGAGGCATTAAGCTCACACTAGCTCCTAAGTCTAGAAAAGCTTTTTCGATGACATGATTACCCAAAAGGCAAGGAATGGAGAAATTTCCAGGATCTTTATCTTTCTTTGCTAATTTGTCCTCGGAAATTGCATTACATTCCAAAGGCCTCGGATCGTCAAGTCTACGTTTGTTGGTAAGGATGTCTTTCAGAAACTTTGCATAAGAAGGTATTTGGGTGATGGCTTCTGTAAAAGGGATTTCTACATGAAGTTTTTCTATAACTTTAATAAATTTTTGATACTGTTTATTAATCTGGGTTTGTTTGAGTCTTTGGGGATATGGTATAGGTGGTTTATATGGCGGGGGCGGTACGTAAATTTTATCTTTAGGTTCTTCTCCTTTATCTCGACCTTCCTGGTTTTCAGATTCCTCTGGTTCCTTTACTTCATCTGGGGGTTTGGTACATTCCTTAGAAGTTTCGCGTTCACTTAATCTTTGGTTTGGTGGCTCATCATAAGCGTTCCCACTTCTTAGGGTAATGGCATTGGCTTGTCCTCTCGGATTTTGTTGAGGTTGTCCAGGGAATTGTCCTCCAGGTGTAGTCTAAGGGGCTTAGCTTAAAGCTACCTGAGAGATCTGGGTTTCAAGCATCTTGGTATGAGTAACTATTTGGTCAACCTTGGTTCCTAACTGAGTAATCAATTCGTTAACATGAATGTTTTGGTTCATGAACTCCTTGTTTTGTTGGGTTTGAGCGGTGATAAAATTTTCCATAATTTTCTCAAGGCTCGGCTTTGGTGGTACAGGTTGCATAGGTTGATTTGATCTAGGGGCTTGATAACTAGGTCTCGGAGGTGCATTATTTTGGATAGGGTTATTGTTTTTATAGGAGAAGTTCGGGTGATTCCTCCATCCAGGGTTATAGGTATTCGAGTATGGGTTCCCTTGGGTGTAGTTCACTTGCTCGGAGTGGGTTTCATTCAATAGACTACATTCGGCAGATTGGTGTCCTTGGGTTCCACATATCTCACAATCCGACGAAACTGCGGCTACAATATTCGGGTTCGTGCACATATGCTCGACCTTAAGGGCTAATGCGTCCATTTTAGCTTGCATCATATCTATAGAGCTTAGTTCATGCACTCCTCCTTGGGCTTCCTTTTTCTCAACTGTTGCTCGTTCGACTCCCCATGATTGATGGTTTTGAGCCATGTCTTTGATGAGGGCACTAGCTTCAGGATAAGGTTTGTTCATCAGAGCACCGCCTGCAGCAGCGTCGATGGTCATCTTTGTGTTGTAATGAAGTCCATTATAGAAGGTTTGAATGATTAACCAATTTTCTAAGCCATGATGTGGGCATGCTCGTAACAACTCTTTATATCTCTCCCAAGCTTCGAACATCGATTCTCCTTGGTTTTGGGTAAATCTAGTTATATGGTTTCGAAGAACGGCGGTCTTACTCGGGGGAAAATATCTAGCAAGAAAAACTCTTATAAGGTTATCCTAAGTCGTAATTGAATTGGGTGGAAGGGAATCTAACCATGATAGAGCTTTATCTCTGAGGGAGAAAGGAAATAATCTTAAACGTATTGCCTCAGGAGAAGCTCCATTGGTTTTAAAAGTATCTGCTAATTGAAGAAATATTTTTAAATGTTGGTTTGGGTTCTCGGTAGTGAGACCCGCGAATTGTCTCTGTTGCACTAGTTGCAACAGGGAGGGTTTAAGTTCAAAATTATTGGCTGGGATGATTGGGTTTACTATACTAGAACTAGGTTCTTCGTTAGATGGTTGAGCGAAGTCCTTAAGAGGTCTTTGGTTTTGATCTTCGGCCATAGCTCTCTTAATTCTATGAAAGAATAAACGCGCGCGAGCGTAACGTTCAGGTTCCGCCAGAGGGTATACTAAGCTTAAACTTCCGGTGCTGCGAGTTCTTTGCATCGACCGGCGGGAAATAACCTAAGTCTAAACGATATAACAATAGGAAAATGAAATTTGATGAAATTGGTCCCCGGTAACGGCGCCAAAAACTTGATGCGGTTTAAATCTTGATGTTCGCAAGTGTACGAACGCGTCAGAGTAATATAAAAGATTATTGAACCACAGAGACCAAGTGTCAATCTATCGTTATCTATTGTTATGGTGTTTATCAAAGGCAATTAAAATAGGTGTTTTTGTAGTGTGCAATTGAAAAGTAAAATTTTAAAATAAATTTAATTAATAAAGACAGGGTCGAATGTAATTCACATAATTAAATGATAATCCAAGTACTTGCTAATAGAACTACTTATGGGCAATGTTTCCTACTTTGAAAAGAACTAATTTAACAGGAACTGTCGCTTTCGCGTATTCAGAACCGAGTTGTACTCCCTAATCAAACCCTCTTATTGTCACTTATAAAAAGGCGCGCATTGCGTTAGAGTAGTAAACCTATTTTTAAGAAATATAGTATCTTGACTAAGTTGAAAAGTATTATAACCTGGATTTCTTAACCAAAAGAGGTTCTCACGAACCAGACTCTAAACTTATAAACGCGTCCGAAAATAGTTTCAAAATCTCTTTTCTTCTTTATGTTAAAAACTCCTAATGAACTAGACAAAGCGCTTTCACTGTTTTTGAAATAGTTAAAAACAATTAAGTTTAAAAAGACGTTGGACGTCTTTCGATCTTACCCAACGGAATTGAAGTGCGGGAAAACATAATTTGAAAGTTAAAATAGCTCTTTAAGTGTTTCTACGAACAATTGTACGGATTACTGGTTTAATTAAGATCCTTACATTCTAGCCTTATAAATTTAGCTAGACATGGTAAAGTAAAAGTGCATTAAAATAAATAAAAGTAGTGCGAGTGCGGAAAGTAAATAATTTAAAGCGAGTGCGGAAAATAAATGAAAGTAGTGCGAGTGCGGAAAATAAATAATTTAAAGCGAGTGCGGGAAATAAATAATTTAAAGCGAGTGCGAAAAATAAATAAAGTAAAAGCGAGTGCGGGAAATAAATAAAGTAAAGCGAGTGCGGGAAATAAATAATTTAAAGCGAGTGCGGAAAATAAATAAAGTAAAGGCGAGTAATAAAAACCTGCTCCAATCGGAGGGCTGAGTAAATTGCAATGCGGAAAAGAAAATGGCGGCAGGATTACCTTCCTTCCAAAGTGCTCCAAACTCGAGTACAGACTCTATCACATACTCAATTACACAATTGTGGTAACACTCCAATGCGAAGCGATTACCACTTTATAAAACTGAATATATGCCTAAGTGAAACAAAGTTGCTTATGATTTCGCCTTGTTCCAACGTTCGGATCTTTGTCTGCTCTAAGTTTGGGTGATTGTAAAATTGAATTCGTGTTTCTATTTATAAGAAAATAAAAAAGGTGGAATTTACTTGGATGCCCTTCAACTTGAAAATAGAGGAAACCGTTTCCTTCTTGTGGCGCCCGCCACAAGGCTATGGCGCCCGCCACAAGCACAAAGTGGGGCGCCTTAGTGGATGAAGTGGGGAAACGTGGGAGTTGAGGAAGTTGGACTTGGACACATCATGGCTTGGTCTGTGGCGCCCGCCATGGGGTAGGCCATAAGCACAAAATGCTGAATTTTAGGGTTTTTAGCCCTTTTTCACTCCTTTTCTCGATCGGGGCTCCGATTAAAGTAAAAACCTGTAAACAAAGAAAAACATAGCAATAACACAATAAAATGATAATAAAACAACTAGAATGCATGTGAAATCGGAGTCAAAAATACGTAAATTTTAGTGTGATCAACAAGCCTTTGGGTTTCGAGAAGGACCCGGTAGCAAACAATGTTAAGATGCTGGCTCAAGATCCACTCGAAGAAGTAGACTTGGGAGAGTGGGTAGTAAAAAGGCCAACTTACATCAGTGCCAACATCCATCCTCAACTCAAGATCGAAGTGGTCCAGTTACTGAGAGAGTTTAAAGACTGTTTCACATGGGACTATGACGAAATGCCTGGTTTAAGCAGGGAGTTGGTCGAATTAAAACTGCCGATCAAACTTGGGAAGAAGTCGGTGAAGCAAAATCGAAGATGATTTGACCCAACAATATTGTCAAAAATCAAGGAGGAAGTTGAAAGACTTCTCCATTGTAACTTTATTCATACTGCCAGGTATGTCGAATGGTTAGCTAACATTGTGCTAGTTGTAAAAAAGAATGGTACGTTAAGGGTTTGCATAGATTTTAGAGATTTGAACACTACAACCCCAAAAGACGAGTATTCGATGCCAGTGGCGGAAATGTTGGTCGACTTTGCCGCAGGTTATGAGTATTTAAGCATGCTCGATGGGTATTATGGGTACAATCAGATATTCATTGCTGAAGAAGATGTCCCAAAAATGACATTCTGTTGCCCTGGAGCCTTAGGTACCTACGAATGGGTAGTGATGCCTTTTGGTTTGAAAAATGCAGGGGTAACTTACCAAAGGGCGATGAATTCGATCTTCCATGATTTCATAGAAACTTTTATGCAAATTTATATAGAAGATATTGTTGTTAAGTCTATTTCGGGAGAGAGTCATATAAAACACCTTTGAATATCTTTTGAACGAATGAGAAAATATGGTTTAAAAATGAACCCTCTAAAATGTGCTTTTTGTGTGCAGGCTGGGGTTTTTTTAGGTTTTATGGTCCATAAAAAAGGGATCGAAATAAACCAGAATAAAACCAAAGCCATCATGGAAGCGAAAAGCGCCATCAACAAAGAAAGGTTTGCAGTCACTGCTGGACAAAATCAATTTCCTAAGGAGATTTATCTGAAAACTTAGTGGGAAGACGCAAGCATTTTCGCCTTTGCTTCGACTCAATAAGGAAGTATTCGAATGGGGGTAAGCTCAGCAAGTGGCGTTCAATAAGATCAAAGCGTACTTGAGCCACCCACCAATTTTGGCGCCACGTTATAGAAATAAAAGTATGAGATTGTACATTTCCGCATCTGATAAAACCTTAGGGAGCATGTTAGCGCAAGAGGATGATAATGGTGTCGAAAGAGCTATTTATTACCTCAGCAGGGTTTTAAACGATGCAGAAACTAGGTATAACATGATCGAAAAGTTATGTTTATGCTTATATTTCTCTTGCACAAAATTGAAGCATTATATCAAACCTGTTGACGTGTATGTTTCATCTCATTATGATATTATTAAACACATGTTATCTAAACCAATTTTGCATAGTCGAATTGGGAAATGGGAATTGGCTATTGATTCTAAGTGTTGGCAGCAATTTTGGTAAAACAAAGAATGTTCACAAGATGTTATGTGTGATGTCTTAACATGAGATATCCTATGTACTTGCTGGAGTTCAAGAACATGTTCATGCAGGATTGTTTCAGAATGCCACATACAATGCCATGGCTTCTGATATTGGATGTACCTGCTGGAGCTTAAATGAAAGACATGTTCATGCAGGATTGTTTCAGATGACATACACAAGGTCATGGCATCTGATATGGTTGTACCTGCTGGAAGTTATAAAAGGAATTATTGGATTATGCAGGATTTTTCCAGGATGTCAGATCCGATGTCACGACATCCTGTACACAGAACATTCAGTATGAATGTCTGGTGTTTTGTGATTGCACAATTAATTGCAATCTTTGTATGATTGAAGATCTGATTAGCTGGCGCATTCAATCATGGATTACAACCAGATTTACTTATTTTCCAAGGAGATCTAACCAGCTGTTATAAAAAGATTTGATTGGAAAATAGATTTAGGGTTTTCAAGATGTCCAAGCCCAGCTGGATGCTTCTATAAAAAGGAACTTAGAAAACCTGTTTGGACACACAACCAATACTGAGCGAAATATAGAGAGAGAGCTAAGGTTTGTGTCTGTTTAGTCGTGAGACTTGTAAGCCATTCAAGTCATCTTTTGATGATTGAATTGGACTGATTTGTGGTTGTAATTTGTCACTCTAAAGCTGTTAAGAAAGAGTGTGTGTCCACTTTATCAAAGCTGTGAAGCAAGATCAGTGTGTGTCTACTTGATCAACGCTGTGAAGCAAGATCAAGTGTGTGTCTTCTTGATCAAAGCTGTTAAGAAAGATCAAGAGTGTGTCTTCTTGATTGAAATTGTGAAGTAAAATCAAGAGTGTGTTATTGAACAGTGTTCTCTTTTCTCAAGGGATTGTTGTGTAAAATCACAGGTGTGATTGTAGGGAAGTGAGTGGGTTCTCATATCTAAGAGTGCTTAGGTAGAAATTGCACGGGTAGAGATTAGGTGAGAAAGACTGTAACTTGTTGAAGTGTGCGGAGAGTCTTTGAACTGATTCTATTATAGTGAATTTCCTTCCTGGCTTGGTAGCCCCCAGATGTAGGTGAGTTGGACCGAACTGGGTTAACAATTGCCTGTGTCTCTTGCATTACTATTCTCTATCTTTATCCTATTTGCATTACTCAGATATTAGTGTCGTGACATTATCTTCGATATCTCATATCTGATACCAGAATTTCAATTGGTATCAGAGCAGGCATCCTACTCTTGTTTTGGGCGAGATCTAGGGACGATACTTTCTGGTACTATAGAGAGAGGTGGAGGATTTGTTCATAGACCACCTATTTTGGATGGATCCAACTATGACTACTAGAAACCTCGAATGGTAGCCTTCCTAAAATCTCTGGATAATAAGGCTTGGAAGGCTGTGTTAACAGGCTGGGAACATCCAGTTGTTACCAAGAATGGAGAAGCTACTGCTGATAAGAAGGCTGAAGAACAATGGACCAAGGAGGAGGATGACTTAGCCATTGAGAACTCTAAAGCATTGAATGCTATATTCAATGGTGTAGATAAGTATATCTTCAAATTGGTAAACAACTGTGGAGTGGCTAAAGATTCTTGGGACATTCTCAAAACCACTCATGAAGGAACCTCTAGAGTGAAGATGTCTAGACTGCAGCTGCTCACTACCAAGTTTGAAAATTTAAGGATGAAAGAAGATGAAAATATTCATGAATTTCATATTAATATCCTTGAAATTGCTAGTGCCTCAGGAGCCCTGGGTGAGAAGATGTCAGATGAAAAATTAGTGAGGAAAATACTCAGGTCACTCCCTAAGAGATTTGCCATGACAGTGACAGCCATAGAAGAGTCTCAAGACATTTCCAATATGAGAGTTGATGAGCTAATTGGATCCCTTCAAACATTTGAGATGGGAATGTGTGATGGATCTGAAAAGAAAGCCAAAAGCATAGCATTCAAGTCAAACACTGAGGAGGAAGAGGAGGAAGGTGGTCCAGATATTGATGAAGATCTGGCAGATGATGTAGCAATGCTGGGAAGACAGTTCAACAAGCTAGTAAAAAAGATGGAAGAAAGATCTAAGGCTAATGTCAAGAACATCGCATCTGACATTAGTAAATCCAACAATATTGGAAGAAGAACAAGGTCTGATGAAAAGTCCAAAGAAGAAAAAGGAGTTCAGTGCCATGAATGTCATGGGTATGGACACATTAGAACTGAATGTGGGACCTACCTCAAGAAACAGAAGAGGAGTCTTGCTGCCACTTGGTCAGATGGAAGTGAAATAGAAGAATCTGCAAATCTTATGACTGCCTTGACTGGAAGATGGGATTCTGATGAAGACTCAAGTGATGGTGAAGTAACCTTTGAAGAGTTGGCCACTACCTACAGAAAGTTGTGTCTCAAAAGTGTAGAGTGGTGTAAACAGGTTGAAAGCCAGAAGAAGGAAATAACTCAACTTGAGAATGAAAAGGTAGAACACTTGGAAACCATCTCCAAATTAAAAACAGAAGCAGTGGTTCTGAAGGCCAAGATAGATGAAAGTCAACAAGTTGAAAGCCAGAAGACAGTACAACTGGAGAATGAGAAGGCAGACCATGTGGAAATCATCTCCAAGTTAAAAACTAAAGCTATGTTCTTGAATTCTAAAGTAGAAGAGATGACCAAGTATGTAAGAATGTTAAACAATGGATCTGACTCCCTAGACAAGATTCTCCAAACTGGAAAACTAACAGGAGACAAATCTGGCATTGGGTATAATGAACCTAAGCCTGAGTGCAGTTACACTGGTTGCAAACCTCAAGCCAAACCTAAATGCAGCCATAGTAAAAGCAAACCTGTGATGTCACATCATATGTCACAACATCAGAAGAGAAGACAACAGAAAGGGAAATACCAAAGATGGAGATGCCATTACTCTGGAAAATTTGGTCACCTGAAGTCCTTTTGCTATAAGCTGTATGGTTATCCTAGCCATGTTCATCATCAGACTCACTATCAACCCAGACCCAAACAACACAGGCCTGTCAACAAGAAGCAATGGGTTCCTAAGACTAATGTTACAAGTCTAATAGCTCACATTCCCCTCAGAGTCTTAGCCAAAGAAGAATGGTATTTTGATAGTGGATGTTCCAGACACATGACTAGAAACAAAGACCTGATAGCTGGACTTCATCCTCATGCCATAAGCTATGTAACCTTTGGTGATGGAGCAAAGGGTGAAATCAAGGGGATAGGCAAGCTTGATTGTCCTGGAGTGCCTAAACTTGACAAGGTCCTACTGGTTAAGGGCTTGACTGCAAATCTAATAAGCATCAGTCAACTATGTGACCAAGGTCTAAATGTTAACTTCACTAAAACTGAATGTCTGCTTACCAACAAAGAAAGTGAAGTAAACATGGAAGGAGTCAGAACCAAAGACAATTGTTACATGTGGAACTCTCAAATTAGTTACTCCTCAAAATGTACCTCAGTCAAGGAGAAAGGGATGAAGTTGATTATATCTGCTAGAGAAACTCCCAAATTGAAAGTCTGTGAGAAATGTCAGACAAGGATGTCACACCAGAAACTCAGACTTAACATCACTTCCAAAGGGTTGAAACTCCTCCATATGAAGTTGATGGAACCCATGCAAGTGGAAAGCCTTGGTGGAAAGAAGTTTGCAGTGGTGGATGATTTCTCCAGATACATCTGGACCAAAAACAAATCTGATGTGGTTGAAATCTTCAAAGATTGCTATCTGAAACCTCAAGGAGAAAAGATCATGGTGGCTCAAACAAATGTGGATAATATTGGGTTTGGTAGGAGGTCAGATCAGATGGTAGAATATGTTGCTCGACAAATGCAGTCTGAAGTTGGGAAGAGCTTTGTTGGACTTGGGCTACAAGTCAAGCAGATAGAAGAGTCTATTTTTCTATCTCAAAGCAAATGTGCCAAGAATAATGTTAAGAAGATTGGCATGAAGAGTGCAAGGACTCCTGCTCCTACACATTTGAAAGTATTCAAAGATGAAAATGGTGTTTGTGCTATATATAGAGCTGAATACAAAGCAGCTGGAAGTAGCTGTTCTCAATAGGGTTGGTTGAAACTAATGGTGACTAAACACAATGTCACATAAGATGTCAGGACAGTGTACTGTGACAACCTGAGTGCTACAACTATTTCCAAAAATCCTGTTCAGCACAGCAGGACAAAGCACATTGATATTTGTCATCACTTTATTAGAGAACTTGTGGAGGAGAAAATCATAGCACTGAAGCATGTTACTACTGAAATGCAATTAGCTGACATATTTAGAAAAGCTTTGAATGCTAATCTGTTTGAATGTTTAAGAGGGAAATTGGGGATTTGTATTCATGAGAATTTATAGCAATTAAAGTGGAAATTTGTTATACAAAGGAGAGTTGCTGTAGAAAGGGAGCCGGGGAAGGAGGCTGTAGAATTGAAGGAGGTTATGGAATTAATCAAGTTTGCTGGTTTGATGAAAACAGTTAGTGCATTACCCCAATGTTTTGAAGGTTTAGTGGAGGAGTTTGTGGTGAATATCCCAGAGGATATTTCTGACAAGAATAACAAAGAATTTTGCAAGGTCTTTGTGAGAAGGTGTGTAAGGTTCTCCTCAACTATAATGAATAAGTTCCTAGGGAGAGGAACATAAGGAGTTGTTGAGTTAGAAGCCACAGACAATGAAGTCTGTAGGACAATCACTGCTGGTCAAGTCAAAGAATGGCCAAGAAAGAAGCATGACATTGCAGAGAGAGTAATTGATTTGGAGGAAGAGAGTTCAGAAGAGGAAGATGACACCTTGGTTCATCACTTGAAACCAAGTGTTGCAAAGAAAATGAAAACCAGGAAAGGCAAGACTGTGGCTGAGATGTTGACAGCTAGAACTAGTAGGAAGGCTGCTGCTGCAGGTCCTTCTAAATTATGGAGTAAAGTAGAGGTTCAGAAGAGAAAAATCAGAGAAAGGTCTGATTCTGAAAATGATGTCGAAGACGATGTCCCAGACATCTCACCTGCTAAAAGGGTAACTGTTAGAAAGTCTCCAGCTAAGGTTGTAGCTGTGCATTTGGACAACATTTCCTTCCATCTGGAAGATGGTGAAGCCAAGGAGTCAGATGCCCATACCTCAAGTGAGAGGTCTAATTCTCAAGATCAATCTAGTGGCAGTTCTGAATCTGAAAGTGAAGAAGATGCTACCTCCTCAGACTAAGTTGTGGTGATGGTCCTCATGTTATGATGACATGTGTGCTGTTCTGGATGCTGTTATGACTGTTTTGGAAGCTTGGATGTTTTGTTTCTGTTGAAATGTTTGCATTTTATGGAAGTCCTTACTGATGCCTTGATGTAAGATTTGGGCTCTTAATGAGTTCCATGGATTTCTCATTATCTCAGCTGTCACAGCTGTGTATGATGATGGTTTGTATCTCCTAACAATTATGTTTTAACATTTTTAATATTATAACATCTGCTGTAACATTCTCTGCTAGGCTAATTGACATTTATTTTGTTTAATTGGTCACTTTTGGTCAATTTTGACTAAAAAGGGGGAGAAGTGTTTAAGTGGAGATCTGCAGTGCTGATGTAGCTAGCTAGGCTAAACAGATAACAGCTGATGATGTTGAATAGAATGATGTTCTATGATGTTCTATTCTGAGATGTTGGAGGAGATGTCTGATGTAAGACAGAATGGTGTTCTGTTCTGTGATGTTGGAGGAGATGTCTGATGTAAGACAAAATGGTGTTCTGTTCTGAGATGTTGGAGGAGATGTCTGATGGTCTGTGCAAGCTCTGTGTTGTACAGGTGATGTTGAAGGAGATGTCAGAAGGAGGTTCTGAATGTTAACATGTTGAAGGAGATGTCAGAAGGAAATTCTGAATGTTAACATGTTGAAGGAGATGTCAGAAGGAAATTCTGAATGTTGATGTTGAAGCAGATGTCAGAATGACAGTCTAATTTTTACAGGTGTTGTGGTTACAGGTGCTGTTATTTTCATGGAAGATGTTTGTTCTATGCACAGATTAGGGGGAGAAATAGTACCCTTGTGCATTTGTGTGTCTTACTAGTTGCATCCATAACTAGTAATTCTGTTTGTGTTGCACAAATTTAGGGGGAGGAGAAGTACCCTTGTGCATGTGTGTATTACTAGTAGCTATAGCTAGTAATTGTTTTGCTTCTGCTGCTGTTTAAACTACTGTTAAGTTGTTTAACTACTGATAGTTTACCTTGTGAACAAAAAGGACAGATATATGTTTTAGCCAAAATTTGCCAAAGGGGGAGTTTGTTGATTCTAAGTGTTGGCAGCAATTTTGGTAAAACAAAGAATGTTCACAAGATGTTATGTGTGATGTCTTAACATGAGATATCCTATGTACCTGCTGGAGTTCAAGAACATGTTCATGCAGGATTGTTTCAGAATGCCACATGCAATGCCATGGCTTCTGATATTGGATGTACCTGCTGGAGCTTAAATGAAAGACATGTTCATGCATGATTGTTTCAGATGACATACACAAGGTCATGGCATCTGATATGGTTGTACCTGCTGGAAGTTATAAAAGGAATTATTGGATTATGCAGGATTTTTCCAGGATGTCAGACCCGATGTCACGACATCCTGTACACAGAACATTCAGTGTGAATGTCTGGTGTTTTGTGATTGCACAATTAATGGTAATCTTTGTATGATTGAAGATCTGATTAGCTGGCGCATTCAATCATGGATTACAACCAGATTTACTTATTTTCCAAGGAGATCTAACCAGCTGTTATAAAAATATTTGATTGGAAAATAGATTTAGGGTTTTCAAGATGTCCAAGCTCAGCTGGATGCTTCTATAAAAAGGGACATAGAAAACCTGTTTGGACACACAACTAATACTGAGCGAACTATAGAGAGAGAGAGAGCTAGCGTTTGTGTCTGTTTAGTCGTGAGACTTGTAAGCCATTCAAGTCATCTTTTGATGATTGAATTGGACTGATTTGTGGTTGTAATTTGTCACTCTAAAGCTGTTAAGCAAGAGTGTGTGTCCACTTGATCAAAGCTATGAAGCAAGATCAGTGTGTGTCTACTTGATCAAAGCTGTGAAGCAAGATCAAGTGTGTGTCTTCTTGATCAAAGCTGTTAAGCAAGATCAAGAGTGTGTTTTCTTGATTGAAACTGTGAAGTAAAATCAATAGTGTGTTATTGAAAAGTGTTCTCTTTTCTCAAGGGATTGTTGTTTAAAATCACAGGTGTGATTGTAGGGAAGTAAGTGGGTTCTCAAATCTAAGAGTGCTTAGGTAGAAATTGCATGGGTAGAGATTAGGTGAGAAAGACTGTAACTTGTTGAAGTGTACGGAGAGTCTTTGAACTGACTCTATTATAGTGAATTTCCTTCCTGGCTTGGTAGCCCCTAAATGTAGGTGAGTTGGACCGAACTGGGTTAACAATTGCTTGTGTCTCTTGCATTACTATTCTCTATCTTTATCCTATTTGCATTACTCAGATATTAGTGTTGTGACATTACCTTCGACATCTCATATCTGATACCAGAATTTCATTGGCATTGACTGAATTCTCCTTAACGTATATGCCATTAAAAGCTGTGAAATGCCAAGTAGTAGCAGACTTTATAGTCGATCACTCCATTGACGCCACCGCTTTAAACTATGTTGAATTAGGGCCGTGGAAGCTATACTTCGACGGATCTAGCCATAAAAATGGCACAGGTGTTGGAGTTGTAATTATTTCTCCAAATAAAATTTCAATGAAATTCCAATATAAAGTAGAAGGTATTTGTTCAAATAACGAAGCTGAATATGAAGCCCTCATAGTAGGACTTGAAATGTTGTTGGAATTGGGGGTAACTCGGGTCGAGATAATGGGAGACTCAGAGCTAGTCATAAAGCAGATCACGAAAGAATATAGTTGTGTTAAGGAGAATCTAATCATGTAATTTATAATCGCCGGTAGATTATTGAAAAAGTTCGAAATGGTTTATATTCGACATATACCACGAATAGAGAACATGATAGCTAATGACCTAGCCCAAATCGCATATGGGTATAAAATTTCGAGAGAAAAGTTGCACAAAGTCATAAAAGTCAGAGGAAAGGTAGTGGCAACTGTAAGACCCCAATTTTGTCCCTAAGATCCCTCATGGCATCATAACATTTCATTTGCATAACCTCAAGGATCATTAGCATCTTGGTTCCCTTTGCCTTTGGGTGGGACCTTCTGTGAGTTGGTTTGAGATCACCAAGCATGCTTGAATTGTATACCATTTCTTTTCTCATTTTGTTTACTAACCAAAATCACAAAAATATGTCACTAACATCTTTTGTTTGTAGCTTGAGCAATCACAAGGTCCAAAGCTTCTAGGAGATCATTGGTACAAAGACATGGTCAAGAGGAGATGAAAGCAAGCACGGTAATGGTTCCCAAAGCTCTCATCCATCAAATATGCCTCCCTAATACCTCAATGCATCATTTTGATCAAGCAAAGTCAAAGGGATTGAGATCTTGTTCTTCAGAGAAACCCTAATTCATCTGTGCATCACAATGCCTTGCTCATGAAGCAACCTCAGCCCATGGTCAAATATAATCAAGGGAAGTTATTTAAGCTCTTCATTTAATGCATATTTGAACTTATTTGAGTGTCCTCAATCATCAATTCATCAAGATATGAGTCATGAACTTGAGAAGTTGATCAGTCAATTCATCTGACTATTTTGAAATGCACTGAGACCTAACTTTTGATGTGTTGGTCAAATGGAGATGGTTCCAAAAGAAAAAATGTTCTTAAGGACAATATGAACAACTTTAATTTTCATCCAAAATTGATTTGAATCTTGGAAAACCATCTGCCATTCCAATACATTATAGGTCATTTTGACTGAAACCCTAATTTTGGGTCAACTTCCCAAGGAGATAACTCATTCATTTTTTATGATTTTGAGGTGGTATCAAATGAATTGGAAAGCTTAAGATGTCTACTTCAAATGTTATGTTGAACAAAATTTCAAAATCTCAAAGTAAATACATGTGATAGTGCAAGACATTATAGGTCCTTTTAGGTCAAATGCATTAAAAGTCAAAAAAGTCCAACTTCAAGTGCCCATAACTTCTTCATCAAAAATCCAAATGATGCAAAATGTAAGTCCATCTTGATTGTCTTGAAACAATCTACAACTTTTATGTTGGAGGTTTTTCCATTTGAAGCTTGCATCATCAAAACAGAAGGGCTTGAAAGTTGGCCAATTTTAGAAACCTTGCCTTGACATGTCATGCACCTTACACTTTAAACTCAAATTTCATAAATTTCCACACTTCAAATGAGTTTTTGTCCAACATAACATTTGTTCCTCATACAAATACCTTTCCAACCATTACCCATATGCCTATGTTTGGATTTTTTAAATGGTATTTTCGAAGAGATGTTTGTTTAGGTACAAATGAGGAATTCACTTGAAATCTTGGTGCATAAGCTATTGGCTTGCAAAGTCACACGTCCAATTCCATTTGGCTGATGCTCAGAGTTCATTTGGCATTGTTTTTGGGCCTTGTGCATGATCATGCAAGCCCATGCAATGAAGCTTCACATGCCATGCACACGGATCATTTCACACTCTCCTTGCCACTTCCTCTATAAATAGAGACTCCATTCCATTCATTTGGGAGGCCTAATTCAACCTGAAATGCTGCAGAATTCTTTCCATAGCCATCACTAAAGAAGCAAGCTCATTTTTCTCAATTTTTTCAGATTTGAAATTCAACTTCATCTGGTTGAATTCTCAGATCTAGTGCTTCTAAACCTTCATCATTTATCTCATTGAACTTCTGTTTTAGCAAAGCAAGTAAGGCATTGTGCTCAAATTACCAGAACTCAAGCTTACATTCCAACTGGTATTTTCTTCGATTCTCCTAATCCATTGACCTTTTGGCTTAGATTTTGTGTTGGCTGAAGTCCTCTTAATAGAGGCATCATGTTTATGCATTCAATTTTTGAAATCCATTAAGTTCATGATGAACACCAGATTTTTCCATCTCTGATTTCTCACACTATGGAGATCTAGAGGGGAAATGGATGGTACAGGGATGATGTACATCATCCCAGCTTTCTAAAGATGTATAGATCGTGCATTTTCATTAAGGTTTGAATTTCTGCAATTTGGCCGGAAAATCCAAGCTCACCGGAGAAGACGGTGGCTCCGGTGGCTTCATCATTTCCAGTTTGAATCCTGGCCACACGATCTTGTTTCCAGATCTAATCTGGACCGTTCCATGTTATGACTTTATTTAATGCATTGTACTTCTTAGTTGACTAATGACTATGGTACGCGCGCGCTCCTGATCCATTGGATGTTGCCACGTCAATTAATGAAGTCATCCAACGCCCCTTCTTTTTTTCTAATTTCTTATTTCTGATTTTAATTTCTTTAATTCCAATTATTTTCAAAAATCAATATCTCTTTCACTTTTTATCCAAAATTTATGGGACCAATTGCATTATTTCCCAAATAAATTCTAATTTCTATTTCTGATTTTTAATAATTTTTATTTTGTCATTTGATATTTTTTGTGAATTTTCTCTTTTCTGGTTATTTTTAATTCATTTTAAATAGTTTTTGATATTCAAAAAATACAAAAATATTTTCCTAACCTATTTGAATGATGATGGATCTATGAAAAATATTCTCATCAATTTTTGAATTGATTTGAGATTTATTTGAGATTTTAGTTCAATTAGGTTATTTTTATTCATTTTTAATTGATTAAAAATAGTTTCTGACTTTTAAAAATGCTGAAATTTTTTGTCAAACTTTGTTTGACCTTGTTGAGCTTGGGATAAATTACTTGGACCTTCCAAGGTTGATTTGAAGTAATTTTGAAGTTTAACCTTTTCTTTTATTTTAATTCAAATTTACTTTAAATATTAAAAAATGCCAAAAATAGTTTATTCATTTCTTGACTCCCAATCTTCATCTCACTTCTGATTTTGATTATTTGACCTTGACTTTCAATGTTATTGGTCAACATATGAGGATTGGTACATTGTATTTCATTTAATACGCTTTAATTTGTGCCATTTCCATTTCTCTTATCCATCTTCTCCTTCTTCTTCTTCTACTTCTTTTCTTTTTGATCAATGAGTTGAAGGTTGATAAGTTAGCATTGATTAGGGAGATTTAATCTTCCTTGATTCAAATCTAATTCATCTTGATCAATTGATCAAGTGAATGGCTTTGCATTAAGGATAGGTTGTCTTCTAAATCATGCAAAAGGCTTAAACCAATACAAGATCATTTCTCTTCTTCTTTTTGGCATGGCAAGTTTTTGGGACTTGGTTCACTAATCAAGACTCCTAACTTGTGTTTGTTGCCTACATTATTAATGACCGGCCTCAGATAGTTGTGACTTCTACATAAGTCCAATTACGATTACTTAACATAGCGCTAAATTTGCCTTATGGCACACTAACTACTAATACTAACTATTGACAATTAACATTTACTTTATGCAATTTACTTTTATGCAATTTACTTTTCTTGCACATATTATCCATTTGCTTTTCTCTTTGCTAACTTGAGCACATGTTTGTGTTAATGCCATTTTCCTTTTGCTCACTTGAGCACGTAATTGTGTATATATTATTGTACTTGTGTTTTTGTTTTTTGATTGTTGTGAACCAAATGGAGAAATGGACTTAGTTTCTAGGACTTCCCCTACACAAAGAAATGGAGAATTGGACTTAGATTCTAGGACCCTTCCTTATGCAAAATTGGAGTAAAATGGATCTTAATGGTGAAGATGGATTAGAAGAACCAAATCTCTAAACTCACTCTTGTCCATTCTTGTTTTACTTAATGGAACTTTTGATGTGTGTGCTTTTGTGCTAGGGATGCTTTGAGCTTAATTGGAGGACCATTGCCATGTTCATCCAAGTGGAAGATACAAGACACCTTGAGGATCTCTTATGAGACTTGTTTGATTGCTTATGCTTTGTGATTGCTTATTCTAAAGGGTGAGAGCTACTTGGATCATCAATATGATCTCAAGAGAGGAACTCCTTGTGTGGTTTTGATTCTTCATCCCTTCTCTTTTTGTTTTACTTAGGACTTAGCCCTTCTTCTTCTTCTCTCCACTCTAACCCAAGCCACAACCTTTTGTGCAAACATTTAACTATTGTTTTCAAACATTAGAAACCTAAGCTTTATGCTTTTGATTTTCAAACTTTCTTTTCATAACACTTATTTTGAATTGAATCCTTAAGTCAACTTTGACCATTTTTGTATATACTTTTAATTGGTAAATGTAACCCATTCAAATGTCTTTTGTGGTTTCAATGGCCACTTTTCTTAATCAAATTTTCCATAACTTTTAGCTATTAGGTTTGAGTTATCCTTGTGGTAGATGTAATACTCACCTATGTCCTTAGTGATGGACAATGAGTCTTCCATGCTTATTATAGGGTTAACCCCTCACTAGCATGTTGAAGCTATCCTCACATGGTGGATTTGTGGTTTGGTTGAGTTTTCTCCCTTTGATAACAAAAGACCTTAAGGCTTTTGGACCAATTAATTCACCAACTTGTTTTGAGATTACCCCGAACTACGAGGTTTTGATCCTAATCTTTTTATAAGATGGTACGTAGGCAATGGGTTTATCCATCCAAACACAAATATAAATAACTTGTATATTCTCTTCTCATCCCTTCAATCATGTTTGCACAAACAAATTTTCACAAAACAAACAACCTTTGCAACAAGTATGAAAAGGGCTCCCTAGGAGTACCTAGGATGTTTTGGGTGCCTAACACCTTCCCATTGCATAACCAACCCCCTTACCCAGATCTCTGTTTCTTTTACTAGTTTTTGTTAAAACTATTAGGTTTTTGTTCGCTTTCTAACCATTCCCTTGGATAAATAGAAGTGCGGTGGCGAATCGACTTGTATGATTTACCTTGGATTTAGTCAATATCTCTAATGGTAACGAATACCCCGCTACAGAAAAGTGGCGACTCTGCTGGGGAAGCAATTTGCCTAGTGGGTTTTGCCAACTTTTCATGTTTGTTGTATTGTATTTGTCTTATGACATATTTTTGTGCAATTTGGGATTACTGTATTGTATGTAATGATTGAATTGCTTGAATATTAATTCCTTGTATGCTTGGTGATCTTCGTGAGATGAGTTCTGTACCCGGACTCGAGTGCACTTAGGATAGGAGAATGGCATAGTCTTGTTGACTTGTGTGGAGTTATTCCTTAGTAAGTTGACTTGCAAGTCCATTCACTTGGTGGAGGTCGTGTTGGGATCAATAATGTCATGCAAGTAAGTTGTGGTTAGACATTACTCTTTCCAATATAGACCTTAGAAGCCAAGGACCTTAGTTTACCAAGCCCATCTTGGCCTATTTTTAGGATGTAGTGCGAAAATCGTTCAAGTGTAAGATTTGATACGATTGTTACGCGATACTACACTCATAAGAGTCTCTCTTGAGAATATTTTTGGAATACGAGTAGTCGTTTCTCCGATAATATCCGAAAGATGGGATGATGACTATGGGAACCTCTTGTAGAACATGTTTGGCAGGTTTAAACCCTAGTACACTCCCTTTGGGTGGTTCTTAACCTAAACTCCATGCTCGTGACTTGCAACAAACCCTTGATTCATGGCTGATCTGTTCATATATCCTTAATATCAATGGAACTTGGGTGTAGATAAGGTGTAAACCATAATCCACCAAAATGGATGATTGATATTAAGGATAACATGATCCATCCCATGACCTTTGTTTGGGGTTCCTTGCTTGATCCTTGAGTGTGATTGTTGCATTCATGCATTCATGCACTCATTTGCATCCATATCATCAATAATGAAGAAAATTTTCAAGGAACTTAAGGGGTTTATTTGAAAAATTTCAGACATGGAAAGACAAAGAAGAAATACAAAGAAGTACAACTTCAGACAGCCAGATTTGAAAGAGTTAAGGAATCTGACATCCTATGTATTAGATCCTTTGGATTTCAAAGCTCGTTTTGGGAAGCTTCTTCATCTTCTGACTACTCAGGTGGACGAAGGGTTGATGAATGTATTGGTGCAGTTTTATGATCCCTTGTACCGTTGCTTCACGTTCCCGGATTTTCAACTTTTGCCTACGCTTGAGGAGTATGCCTACCTTGTGGGTATACCTATTCTAGATCAGTTGTTGTTCAGTGGCTTAGAGAGTGTTCCTACTTCTCAAGAGATAGCTGATATGTTGCATATAGATGAATCTCTGGTTGGTGCTCATATGACTACCAAAGGTGGAATTCAAGGTCTCCCTTATGAGTTCCTCATTGCTCAAGCTATTATATATGGGAAGGTCATGAGTGAGGATGCCTTTGAAGCCATATTTGTACTTCTCATCTATGGATTGGTTTTGTTCCCCAACATCGACAAGTTTGTGGATGTGAACGCTATTAGGATCTTTTCTACTCTTAATCCTGTTCCGACTCTGTTGGGTGATACCTATTTCTCTTTGCATATGAGGAATGAAAAGGGTGGTGGTGCCATTGTGTGTTGTTTGCCTCTGTTGTATAAGTGGTTTATTTCTCACTTACCGCAAACGGTCGCCTTCAAGGAGAACAAGGGATGTCTACGGTGGTCCACGAGACTTATGTCTCTCACTAATGATGATATCTCTTGGTATAACCGCGTGTATGATGGTGTGCAGATTATCGACTCTTGTGGTGAATTCTCCAATGTACCTCTTCTTGGTACATGTGGTGGGATTAACTACAACCCTGTTTTGGCGCGTCGTCATCTTGGGTTCCCCTTAAAGGATAAACCTAATAACATTCTGTTAGAGGGTGTGTTCTTTCAGGAGGGTAAAGATCCCCAAGGCTTGAAGCGCAGAATGGTCCGTGCTTGGCGCAAGATTCATAGGAAAGGAAGGAAAGAGTTGGGCCCTAAGAATTATGTTGCCATGGAGCCTTATACTGCTTGGGTAAGGAAGAGAGCTTCTGAGTATCTCATGCCTTACGAGTATCCGAGACCTACACCGATGGTTATGGCTGGGCCTTCAACCCTCCCTAACCAAGGAGTAGAGGAGTTGAGAGACGAAGACCTATCACGTGCCTGGATCCGTGAAAGGGAAGAGTTGCTTCAGCAGATTAAGGAGAAGGATGTTTTGATTGAGTTTCTCGAGCATCAAGTTATTGATGACCCTGACGATGCATGGACTTCTCTACTTCCTCAGTCTTCCAAGTTTTGGAAGAGGAAGTATGATCGACTCGCCAAGGAGAAAGCAGATATGGAGGCAGCCTACGAGAGGGAGGGGAAGAGGCTTCACGCATCTTATCTTCCTGTGTCCCGAGCTTTAGATGATTGTTTCTAGGGATCCATAGGATGATTATTTTCCTTTTCTCTTGTATATGATTGACAATGCTGTACTTCTTTTCCCTGATATTATTTGATGAGATATTTCCACATGTGATAAATGTTTAATATTTCCAAAATTTGCGAATAAAACCCTAGAGTTCCTTTGAAATAAAAACAAATCATATGCACAAGCATTGGATGCATCATGTGCATAAGCAGGTTTTGTTCTCGGTCTCTTGTCCCGTGGTCTAACTCTGTGTTCTTCATTTATTTTGAAGACAAGCTGACTCACTGGTACTACACTAGAGCCAACATTTCAAGATTGATGGATCACCTAGAGCAAGAGAACCGTGAACTCAAGGATGAGGTGGCTAGATTGAGCGCTTTGATGGAATCATTCCTGGCTGCCTAGAGCCAGTCTTCTCCGACGCCTTCAACTCCTCCCTAGAGGAGAGTCATCTCTGAGATTGTCTCCTCAACTGTGCCTGCAGCCAGTGCACACTTTGCTCCGACGGCCATGCCAGCCGGATTCCCGTGGGGGATGCCTCCTAATTTTATGCCTGACGGTCCTACTCCAACTCTTGCTTCTATGCCGGCATCTAGCCCGGTCCTTGTTGTTCCTCCTCCTGTCGTGCATACCATGCCCAGGCTAGACGACACCATCTATCATTCTGAGCCGTCTGAATGCTCAGATGTCTATGAGAAGATGGACGCTATGAACGACCAATTTCTTGAGCTTCGCAAGGAATTGAAAACTCTTCGAGGAAAGGATCTTTTCGGCAAGTCTGCTGCCGAACTGTGCTTGGTTCCCAATATGAAGATCTCTGTGAAATTCAAGGTCCCTGACTTTGAAAAATACAAGGGAAATACCTGCCCTCTCAGCCACCTGGTCATGTATGCCAGGAAAATGTCAACTCAGACCGACAACGATCAGTTACTCATCCATTACTTTCAGGACAGCTTGTCTGGTGCCGCTCTACGGTGGTACATGTGTTGGTGTAAGCCCTAGAGGCCAATACTTTTGGTACTTGTATCGAATTATTTATTAATAATAAAAGGCTTTTTCTTTATTACGTTTGTTTGATAAAGTCCCTAGAATAACTAGTCTGTTTAATGTATCAAGTATGACTTAATCATGAGATCACATTAAACATAAGGACACTATTCTTAAAGTATCCGTAGTCGAGCTTTAGTGTGAAATGGGATAACATTAAAGCATTAAGACTATTATGTTTGTAGACTGATGATCACATCTCATGGATCATGGATAAAGAGTTATCAAGTCTTAAACATAGGTATGAATATTAAGAGTAATATTTATACCGGATTGACCCGCTATGAGAATACTATATAGAAAGTTATGCAAAGTGTCATAAGTTATTCTCATGGTGATAATGGTGTATACCACTCTTCGACCTGAAACCACTATGGACCCTAGATGTAGAGTCGAGTGCTTTATTGCTGATCAAACATTGTCCGTAACCGGATAACCATAAAGACAGTTGATGGGTACTCCACGAAGCATACTGAGGGACATGAGTGACCTAGATGGAATTTGCCCATCCTGCATAATAGGATAAATGTCTATGGGCCCAATATTGAACTGGACAAGGATGACACGGTCTATGCCTTGTGTTCAATATAGACATAAGGGAAAAAGGGTAATTATACACATAAGTATTATCACAGAAGGAATTGTCAGATCACATGACATTTTCGTGTCTTGGGTAGCAGTGATGTGTTGCTAGATACCGCTCACTGTTTATTATGTTAAATGCGTGATTTAATATAATTGCCAACGTCACGAAAACCTACAGGGTCACACACAAAGGACGGATTGATGAGAGATAGAGTAGCTAAGGAATACCGTAAGGTACGGTGCCCTTAAGTGAATTATAGAACATCGTAAGGTACGGTGTACTTGAGTAGAATACGAAATATGGTAAGGTACCATGGGCTTAAGTGATTTTGGGCATATTATAAGATATGGGCCAAAATACACTTAAGTGGGCTTTTAGCTTAAAGCCCACACAAGTGGTTCTATAAATAGAACCCTTGTGCAGAAGCATTTTTTTACGGTTGCATTATTTCGTTCTCTTTCTCTCTCTCAGTCAAAGCCTTCATTCGTACCAGCTAGTACTGAGATTGAAGGAATCCGTTCGTGTGGACTGAGTAGAGACGTTGTCATCGTTCAACGTTCGTGATCGCTCCGTGGATCTGCATCAAAGGTTTTGATCGTCACAAGAGATCTGCACCAAAGGTTTCAATCGTCACAAGAGGTAAATATTCTATCACTAATCATGACCATTCGTAAGGATCTCTAAAGGAGAAAATTTTAATTTCCGCTGCGTTTTGGACTGCAATTCTCCTTCAACATGGGCCTGGACAGTGCGAACATCTGATCCTTCAACGACCTTGGCGAGGCCTTCGTCAAGCAGTACAAGTATAATGTGGATATGGCTCCCGATAGGGATCAATTGAGGGCCATGTCCCAGAAGGACAAAGATCCGTTCAAAGAATACGCCCAGAGGTGGCGAGAGTTAGCAGCACAAATTGTGCCTCCGCTAGAAGAGAAGGAAATGACCAAGATCTTTCTGAAGACCTTGAGTTCATTCTATTATGAGCGGATGGTTGCTAGCGCTCCCTCTGACTTCACCGAGATGGTGAATATGGGGATGCGTCTAGAAGAGGGGGTTAGAGAAGGACGTCTAACCAAAGAAGAAGGGTCTTCTGCCAAACGTTATGGGACATTTGCAAAGAAGAAAGATGGAGAGGCCCACGCTGTGACCTCCCATATGAAACCAAGAAGACCCTCTGTGAGGAGGAAGACCGTGCGTCCTGTCGGTAACCAGCACCAGGTGGCTCATATAGCGCCTGTTTTCAGAGACAATCAACAATATCAGCAGCATAACACTAATCAGCAGCCACATCCGCAATATCAGCAACAACAGTATCGTCCGCAACAGCAGGCCTACCAAACTCGAAACAGTAATCAAACCAGCACGAGTTACGAGAAGAAAAATGTCACTTTTGATCCTATTCCAATGACGTACGCAGAATTATATCCCTCTTTGATAGAGAGGAAGTTGATTACTCCGAGAGATCCACCAGCTATACCTGCTAACCCCCAGTGGTGGTATAAGCCCATATTGCATTGTGTCTATCATTCTGGTGCTCCCGGTCACGACTTGGAGAATTGTTACCCTTTGAAGACCAAGGTTCAAGACCTTGTGAGGTGTGGCATTTTGTGTTTTGAGGACGTAAGTCCTAATGTGAAGAAGAACCCATTGCCTGAGCATGGGAAATCTGTCAACATGGTCCAGGGTTGCCCTGGCAAGTACAAGGTCAAATATGTCAGCCATATTCGACAATCTCTGGTTGAGATGCATCGTTTGCTATGCGAGTACAGTCATTATGAGAACGACCATGATAGATGTCGATTATGCTCTGTTAACTGATTGGGTTGTCGCCAGGTGCGCAAGGATATTCAGGAAATGCTGGATGAAGGAGTCATTGAGATTCTTCAGAATAGGAATGTTGACGAAGATGAGCCTGAGGTCAATGTAATTTCCCCGGTGTTCCGGATGCCCGAGCCTGTTATCATTAAGTATGATGGTAGCAAGCAGAAGGCTTCTCCTGTTCTTATCATTAAGCCTTCCGGTCCAGTACCGTTTTCTTCAGAAAAGGCAATTCCCTTCCGTTACAACGTTGTTGCTGTAAAAGATGGGAAAGAGGTCTCCTTGCCATCTTCCTCTGTTGTTAATATCACAGATGTAAGTGGTTTGACCCGCAGCGGTCGTGTTTTTTCAGCACCTCCCAAGCCCCAGGCTAATGCTGATTTTGTTGAACGTCCGATTGGGAATGCTGTGAACTCTCCGAATTCGGCACCTGTTGCTAAGTCCTTCTCTACATTGATAACTCCTACTTCTGTTGGCCTGAGTGGCAATATGAAAGAAGACTATGATGAGATGCTGAGGCTCATCAAGAAAAGTGAGTACAATGTTGTGGACCAGCTTCTACAAACGCCATCCAAAATATCAGTATTATCTTTGCTGTTGAATTCAGAACCACATAGAGAGGCACTACAGAAGGTTTTGGATGTAGCATATGTAGATCATGATGTCACAATAGAACAGTTCGATAGCATTGTTGCAAACATTACTGCTTGTAACAATTTGAGTTTCTGTGACTCTGATCTCCCTGAGGAGGGAAGAGACCACAACTTGGCTTTACACAAATCTATGAATTGCAGAGACGACGCCATGTCCAATGTGCTGGTGGACACTGGGTCATCATTGAATGTATTGCCAAAAACCACTCTCTCAAAACTGTCTTATCAAGGGCCTCCCATGAGGCAGAGTGGAATCGTTGTGAAAGCTTTTGATGGGTCGCGTAAAACAGTGATTGGGGAAGTTGATCTCCCAGTTAAGATCGGACCGAGTGATTTCCAGATTACCTTCTAGGTTATGGATATCCACCCATCGTATAGCTGTCTCTTAGGCAGACCATGGATTCACGAGGCGGGCGCCGTGACATCCACCCTACACTAGAAACTGAAATTTGTGAAAAATAAGAAGCTGGTGGTGGTAGGGGGAGAAAAGGCTCTCCTGGTTAGCCATTTGTCTTCCTTCTCATATATAGATGCTGAAGATGAAGTTGGAACTCCTTTCCAAGCTTTATCTATAGCTGAGCCTATTGAGAAGAGAGCTCCTTCATTTGCTTCCTATAAAGATGCAAAGTTGGCCATTGAGTGTGGTGCAACTGCTGGTCTGGGAAAAATGATTGAACTAGAAGACAACAAGTCTCGGGCTGGCATAGGTTTTTCATCTGGGGTTTTCAACGAGAAAGGGCTATTCAAAAGTGGAGGGTTCATCCACGCTGGTCAAGATGAAGAAGCTGCTGCTGTCTTGGAAGAAGATACAGAGGATTCTGGCAATTTCATTATCCCTGGAGGGGTCTGCAACAATTGGGTCGCTGTGGATGTTCCTACAGTTATCCATAAGTCAGCGTAATGATCACTTTGTTTAAAAACCCTTCTCCCATGCCAAAAGGAGGAGTGATGACATTGTTGGCGCATTAATACAATGATATTTTCATTCAATAAATTCATGTTAAAAGTTTATTTTTCCAATTATTTTCCCTTTTCGCTTTTTTGCATGAAATTGGTGATCACATAAAACCCTGAAAAACAAAATAAAATCAATCTTTGCATCTGCATAATGATTTGCCTTGTTTGATTTCTAAAAGCTTTTCATATTCAAAATCATTATACAGGTTGATCAAACCCATTGAACATAATGATCCAACACCATCTCCCAATTTTGAGTTCCCTGTATTTGAGGCGGAAGAAGATGATGTTGAAGAGATTCCTGACGAGATGACCCGTCTACTTGAGCATGAAGAGAAAATCATTCATCCGCATCTTGAGAATCTGGAAACAGTCAACTTGGGGTCCGAGGATTGTGTGCGAGAAGTGTAGATTGGTGCACTCCTTGAAGAATCTGTCAAGAAGGGGTTGATTAAATTGCTACAAGAATATGTCGACGTCTTTGCTTGGTCGTATGAAGACATGCCAGGTCTAGATACTGACATTGTGCAACATTTCTTACCTCTGAAGCCTAAGTGTGTGCCTGTGAAGCAGAAGCTTAGAAGAACTCATCCTGATATGGCAGTGAAGATCAAAGAGGAAGTTCAGAAGCAAATTAATGCGGGGTTTCTGGTGACTTCCACATATCCTCAATGGGTGGCCAATATTGTGCTCGTGCCTAAGAAAGATGGAAAAGTCCGGATGTGTGTGGACTATAGAGACTTGAATAAAGCTAGTCCGAAAGATGATTTCCCTCTACCACATATCGATATGTTGGTAGATAATACAGCTAAATTCAATGTCTTCTCATTTATGGACGGGTTTTCCGGATATAACCAGATCAAGATGGCACCCGAGGATATGGAGAAGACAACATTCATCACACCTTGGGGAACATTCTTTTATCGAGTGATGCCCTTCGGTTTGAAGAACGCCGGAGCCACGTATCAACGAGCTATGACCACCTTGTTTCATGATATGATGCACAAGGAGATTGAGGTATATGTTGACGATATGATTGCTAAGTCGAGAACGGAAGTTAAACATATAGAGCACTTGTTGAAACTTTTTCAGCGTTTGAGGAAATACAAGCTTCGTCTGAATCCCAACAAGTGTACATTTGGAGTCCGTTCTGGCAAATTATTGGGCTTCATTGTTAGTGAAAGAGGTATTGAGGTTGATCATGCAAAGGTCAAAGCAATACAAGAGATGCATGCGCCCAAAACTGAGAAGCAAGTCCAAGGTTTTCTTGGCAGCTTGAATTATATTTCCAGATTTATATCCCACATGACTGCCACATGTGCGCCGATATTCAAGCTCCTCCGAAAAGATCAATCTCAAGATTGGACCGAGGATTTCCAGAAAGCTTTCGACAATATCAAAGAGTATCTATCTGAACCTCCGATCCTGTCTCCGCCCGTGGAAGGAAGACCTTTGATCATGTATCTGACTGTTCTGGAAGACTCAATGGGTTGTGTCCTTGGGCAGCAAGACGAATCAGGAAAGAAAGAATATGCTATTTACTACCTGAGCAAGAAGTTCACTGATTGTGAGTCTCGATACTCAATGCTTGAGAAGACATGCTGTGCTTTGGCTTGGGCTGCTAAGCGCTTACGCCAGTATATGATAAATCATACGACTTGGTTGATATCCAGAATGGATCCAATCAAATATATCTTCGAGAAGCCTGCTTTAACAGTGAGGATTGCCCGTTGGCAGATGTTGTTATCTGAGTATGATATTGAGTATCAAGCTCAGAAGGCTATTAAAGGTAGTATCTTGGCTGACCATTTGGCATATCAACCTATTGAGGGTTATCAGTCCGTCCAGTATGACTTCCCAGATGAGGAGATTCTGTATCTGAAGACGAAAGATTGTGATGAGTCTACACTCGATGAAGGGCCAGAGCCTGGTTCCAAATGGAGTATGGTGTTTGATGGCGCTGTAAATCAGTATGGAAATGGTATTGGGGCAGTAATTATTACTCCTCAGGGCACGCATATTCCTTTTACAGCAAGGCTAACTTTCAAATGCACGAATAATATGGCTGAGTATGAGGCATGTATTATGGGATTAGAAGAGTGCATTGATCTAAGGGTCAAGCATCTTGATGTTTATGGTGATTCGGCCCTCGTTGTTAATCAGATTAAGGGTGAATGGGAAACGAATCAGCCTGGTCTCATTCCATATAGGGATTATGCGAGGAGGATTTCAACGTTCTTTACCGAGGTTGACTTCCATCATATTCCTCGGGATGAGAATCGGATGACAGATGCTCTTGCTACACTTGCTTCGATGATTGTGGTTAAACTTTGGAATGAAGTCCCCAATATCACTGTGATGCGCTTGGACATACCAACTCATGTATTTGCAGTAGAAGAGGTGAAAGATGATAAGCCATGGTATTACGACATTAAGTGCTTCCTTCAGAACCAGGTTTACCCGCCTGGGGCATCTGTGAAAGATAGGAAGACTTTGAGGAGATTGTCAGGCAGTTTCTACCTCAATGGCGAAGTGCTTTATAAGAGAAATTTTGACATGGTTCTGCTCAGATGCGTGGATAGACACGAAGCAGACCTGTTAATGGCTGAGGTCCATGAGGGTTCATTTGGTATTCATTCCAATGGACATGCCATGGCTAGAAAGATGTTGAGAGAAGGCTACTATTGGTTGACAATGGAGTCTGACTGCTGTAAATACGTGAAGAAATGCCATAAGTGTCAGATTTACGCGAATAATATCCATATTCCTCCGACACTTCTGAATGTGATTTCATCACCATGGCCTTTCTCCATGTGGGGAATTGACATGATTGGTATGATAGAGCCGAAAGCGTCTAATGGACACAGATTTATTCTCGTAGCAATTGATTACTTCACCAAGTGGGTTGAAGCGGCATCATATGCCGCTATGGTGTGCCAGATAAGATCATTACCGATAATGGATCTAACTTGAACAACAAAATGATGAAAGAACTGTGTAGCGAGTTCAAGATTGCACACCATAATTCTTCTCCTTATAGACCCAAGATGAATGGGGCTGTTGAAGTTGCTAATAAGAATATCAAGAAGATTATCCAGAAGATGGTTGTCACGTATAAAGATTGGCATGAGATGCTGCCATTTGCTTTACATGGATATCGTACGTATGTCCGCACTTCAATAGGGGCAACCCCTTTCTCTCTTGTTTATGGCATGGAGGCCGTACTCCCAGTAGAGGTGGAGTCCCATCAATGAGAGTCTTGATAGAGACCAAGTTGACTGATGCTGAATGGGTTCAGAGTCGTTATGACCAACTGAATTTGATAGAAGAAAAAAGATTGACTGCCATGTGCCACGGTCAGTTATATCGTCAAAGAATGAAGAAAGCTTTTGACAAGAAGGTCAAGCCTCGCGTGTTCCGAGAAGGTGACATTGTGCTCAAGAAAGTCTTGTCTTTCGCGCCCGATTCCAGGGGCAAGTGGACTCCAAACTATGAAGGTCCATATGTTGTTAAGAGAGCCTTTTCAGGCGACGCGTTAATACTTACAACTATGGATGGAGAGGATTTCACTCGTCCTGTGAACTCGGATGCAGTCAAGAAATACTTCGCCTAAATAAAAACAGAATAGCTTGCTAAGTTGAAAACCCGAAAGGGCGACTTAGGCAAAAATGAGCGTCTCGGTGGATTGAAAACCCGAAAGGGCGATCCAGGCAAAAGTTAGAGACATGAAAAATGAATATGTGTATCCCGCTAGATTGAGCACCTCACCCTGGGGCAATCTAGGCAAAAATTAGGGATTTGGCAAGTAACTGCATCCTGACAAGACTTTGTTCCACAATTATCTTCCGTCAGAGATTCTTGTTCATTCGTCATCAACCGAAGCTTCGAATACATCGAATTCAGAATTGGTGGAGAAATGGTCATTATGTTCAATGCAACCCTTTTCCAATTTATATCACCAATTTCAAACTTGTAAAGATCTATGGAGTCTTACCATTTGCAGACTACCATTCCATCAAATAAATTTGAGCCTGTTATCCAATTGTTTGCACTCTTATTTGTCTCTATTCAACAAATGTTTTACATGCTTTAATTGAGAAAATATCATTGTTTCGAATAAACAATTTTTTTATAATTTGTCTTTAAACAAAGTGAACATTTACCATGATAAAAAGGGTACTTAGGAGATCCTCAGTGTTCTCCCAAGGATGGTATGACTTCCAACAGGGTAAAACATTTGTTCATATTCCTGGCATGACTGTATGTTCACCACTTGTCCCTTCAGTAGAGTGACGAGCTTTCCTCCTCAGCAAATGTGATCTCTTTGGCAGTTGATTCTCTAGAATCCCTTTATCCATCAGATAGACTCCCCAGTAGAGTCGCTCATATGATGGATGTGGCCCCCTTGTAACTCCTGTCCCCGGCCGGGTTGACTAATGATTCCTCCCCTGCAGAGATTTTGTTGTTTCCTGTTATCTCTGATCTTCGGCAAATTGATTACTTTCTGGCGATTTTGGCTTTATCTCTTGAGATGTAGTACCAGAGGCTTGTGTGCTTATTCCTGTGAAGCCTGTTTGTGTTAGAAATGTCTGTTTGTCAGCATTCATCATACATAAACCATACATGTGTGCATAAATTTCAAACATATTCATGATTGCATTCTTTGCCATGTATCTTTGCTTGTTATTCCCTGCTAGTTGGTAATACATTTCCCAAGCAGGTGTCGGTGTCTGGTCCATCAACGTAGAGTCAACACATTAAGCAGAAAGTGTTTATCTTTCCTTCCGCATTCCCCACTGAGTTATATCCTCGTGGACGACGATTGCTTTTGCTTCCTCCCAACACATATATTGGGATGGGTTCCCCTGTTGAGTTATATCCTCACCAGGACGAGTCTTGATTCAGTTTGCCTCTTTGGTTTGATCCTAAATTGGCCCCTTGAAGCTGTTTCCTTTGTTTCCCCGTGGTATAAGTGAATCATTGCTCAGTAATCGGTAATCATTCATCTTATCCTCGGCGGAATCTGTGGTTTTCTACCCTGGTACCGGTATTCGTAAACCCTATTTTCTCCCATTTGCAGAGTTAACCTGGTTGTTCATCCTAGTCGATGACGGTTACTTTTCTGTGGTTTTCTACCCCCTAACTGGTAGATGTAATCCCCTCCTTTATGGTTATCATTATCCAATATTCGGTATTGATATTCCCTCATTCTCTTGGATAATTGCTTTGATTAAGCAATTTATCCCCAGCAAATCATCTTTCATACCAGTTGCCGATATTGTTTGTTGCTCCCCTTGATTGGTCATCATTATATACCTAACTTCGGTATCCCGATGACTTTCTCTTTGTCGGTCGATTTATCCTTTATTAACCCAGTAACCGGTTGTGGATAATCTTCCATGCGAATGTATTATCTACGTTCTGACGGTAATAGATAATATACCTCATGCACTCCTTGGCCGAAGCTTTTGTTCTTCCCCAGTTGAGTAAGATTCGTATCCCTGTTTTGGAATCGAATGTCCATCCCTTAATCGAGTTTGAATTTTTGCCCTCCTTTTGGATGATGAGTGTTTTGGGAATATCCCCCAATTCACGCTTTGGTTGGTCACCTATTATATGCCCAGTAACCGGCATCCATGGTGTTCCTTCCTTCTGCTCCCTATTATGACTTGTTATCCCCCGTGGAGTCAGATTTTCCTGAGTCGAAATATACCTTTCTAGGTCTTCCTCAGATGATTTGGTTGATTGATATCTCACCCTTATACCGGTCTTAGATATTCATTCTTCCCGAGCACGTTGTTCTCCCACCCTTATACCGGTGTTCAGATCACACGTCTCTTTGAGCTTATTACCTAGTAACCGGTAATACCTCATCCCGTTGCTTCCCCAGGAGAGTCTTTTTTGGATATCCCTAGTGAGACCCTTTAGTGGATTATCCTCACCTGATTCCGGATTTTTATCCGAAGTATCCACTGTGGATAATGTTGCTGTGTTGGCATATTCCCCAACACATGCACCTTCGAGTCAGCTCGAGTTTTTCCATTGGATTTACTCCCTTTGGAATCCCGTTCCCCAAGTTTTGAGTCGTGCCCTGCTCACGCATTTCCTTCTTATCCCCATTAGAGTCCTCAGAGTCTCCATCCCATTTTATGAGCATATTGCTCATATGGAATTTCAATTTCCTCCTGATTTTTACCTTTGTGGACAGATATCCCCACAGAGTGTTACCATTCTGCATACATTTGCATCATGAGGTCTCTTAGGGACCAAAACTCGTCTCTTTGTTATTATTTAAGCCCATTCTACCTCGTCGAAACGAAGATTTTAACCTTCACTCCTCCGGCTAGAATGACCTTAAATAGGGGCATCTGTAAGACCCCAATTTTGTCCCTAAGATCCCTCATGGCATCATAACATTTCATTTGCATAGCCTCAAGGATCATTAGCATCTTGGTTCCCTTTGCCTTTGGGTGGGACCTTCTGTGAGTTGGTTTGAGATCACCAAGCATGCTTGAATTGTATAGCATTGCTTTTCTCATTTTGTTTACTAACCAAAAGCACAAAAATATGTCACTAACATCTTTTGTTTGTAGCTTGAGCAATCACAAGGTCCAAAGCTTCTAGGAGATCATTGGTACAAAGACATGGTCAAGAGGAGATGAAACCAAGTATGGTAATGGTTCCCAAAGCTCTCATCCATCAAATATGCCTCCCTAATACCTCAATTCATTTTGATCAAGAAAAGTCAAAGGGTTTGAGATCTTGTTCTTCAGAGAAACCCTAATTCATCTGTGCATCACAATGCCTTGCTCATGAAGCAACCTCAGCCCATGGTCAAATATAATCAAGGGAAGTTCTTTAAGCTCTTCATTTTATTAATATTTGAACTTATTTGAGTGTCCTCAATCATCAATTCATCAAGATATGAGTCATGAACTTGAGAAGTTGATCAGTCAATTCATCTGACTATTTTGAAATGCACCGAGACCTAACTTTTGATGTGTTGGTCAAATGGAGATGGTTCCAAAATAAAAAATGTTCTTAAGGACAATATGAACAACTTTCATGTTCATTAAAAATTGATTTGAAGCTTTTAAAACCATCTTCCATTCCAATACATTATAGGTCATTTTGACTGAAACCCTAATTTTGGGTCAACTTCCCAAGGATATAACTCATTCATTTTTTATGATTTCGATGTGGGATCAAATGCATTGGAAAGCTTAAGATGTCTACTTCAAATGTTATGTTGAACAAAATTTCAAACTCTCAAAGGAAATACATGTGATAATGCAAGACATTATAGGTCTTTTTAGGTCAAATGCATTAAAAGTCAAAAAAGTCCAACTTCAAGTGCCCATAACTTCTTCATCAAAAATCCAAATGATGCACACGTTAAGTCCATTTTGATTGTCTTGAAAAGATATACAACTTTTATGTTGGAGGTTGTTCCATTTGAAGCTTGCATCATCAAAACAGAAGGGCTTGAAAGTTGGCCAATTTTAGAAACCTTGCCTTGACATGTCATGCACCTTACACTTTAAACTCAAATTTCATAAATTTCCACACTTCAAATGAGTTATTGTCCAGCATAACATTTGTTCCTCATACAAAGACCTTTCCAACCATTACGCGTATGCCTATGTTTGGATTTTCTAAATGGTATTTTCGAAGAGATGTTTGTTTAGGTACAAATGAGGAATTCACTTGAAATCTTGGTGCATAAGCTATTGCCTTGCAAAGTCACACGTCCAATTCCATTTGGCTGATGCTCAGAGTTCATTTGGCATTGTTTTTAAGCCTTGTGCATGATCATGCAATCCCATGCAATGAAGCTTCACATGCCATGCACACGAATCATTTCACACTCTCCTTGCCACTTCCTCTATAAATAGAGACTCCATTCCATTCATTTGGGAGGCCTAATTCAACCTGAAATGCTGCAGAATTCTTTCCATAGCCATCACTAAAGAAGCAAGCTCATTTTTCTCAATTTTTTCAGATTTGAAATTCAACTTCATCTGGTTGAATTCTCAGATCTAGTGCTTCTAAACCTTCATCATTTATCTCATTGAACTTCTGTTTTAGCAAAGCAAGCAAGGCATTGTGCTCAAATTACCAGAACTCAAGCTTACATTCCAATTGGTATTTTCTTCGATTCTCCTAATGCATTGACCTTTTGGCTTAGATTTTGTGTTGGCTGAAGTCCTCTTAATAGAGGCATCATGTTTATGCATTCAATTTTTGAAATCCATTAAGTTCATGATGAACACCAAATTTTTCCATCTCTGATTTCTCACACTATGGAGATCTAGAGGGGAAATGGATGGTACAGGGATGATGTACATCATCCCAGGTTTCTAAAGATGTATAGATCGTGCATTTTCATTAAGGTTTGGATTTCTGCAATTTGGCCGGAAAATCCAAGCTCATCGGAGAAGACGGTGGCTTCATCATTTCCAGTTTGAATCCTGGCCGCACGATCTTGTTTCCAGATCTAATCTGGACCGTTCCATGTTATGACTTTATTTAATGCATTGTACTTCTCAGTTGACTAATGAAAATGGTACGCGCGCGCTCCTGATCCATTGGATGTTGCCACGTCAATTAATGAAGTCATCCAACGCCCCTTGTTTTTTTTCTAATTTCTTATTTCTGATTTTAATTTCTTTAATTCCAATTATTTTCAAAAATCAATATCTCTTTCACTTTTTATTTAAAAATTATGGGACCAATTGCATTATTTCCCAAATGAATTCTAGTTTCTATTTCTGATTTTTAATATTTTTTATTTTGTCATTTGATATTTTTTGTGAATTTTCTCTTTTCTGGTTATTTTTAATTCATTTTAAATAGTTTTTGATATCCAAAAAATACAAAAATATTTTCCTAACCTATTTGAATGATGATGGATCTATGAAAAATATTCTCATCAATTTTTGAATTGATTTGAGATTTATTTGAGATTTTAGTTCAATTAGGTTATTTTTATTCATTTTTAACTGATTAAAAATAGTTTCTGACTTTTAAAAATGCTGAAATTTTTTGTCAAACTTTGTTTGACCTTGTTGAGCTTGGGATAAATTACTTGGACCTTCCAAGGTTGATTCGAAGTAATTTTGAAGTTTGACCTTTTCTTTTATTTTAATTCAAGTTTATTTTAAATATTAAAAAATGCCAAAAATAGTTTATTCATTTCTTGACTCCCAATCTTCATCTCACTTCTGATTTTGATTGTTTGACCTTGACTTTCAATGTTATTGGTCAACATATGAGGATTGGTACATTGTATTTCATTTAATACGCTTTAATTTGTGCCATTTCCATTTCTCTTATCCATCTTCTCCTTCTTCTTCTTCTACTTCTTTTCTTTTTGATCAATGAGTTGAAGGTTGATAAGTTCACATTGATTAGGGAGATTTAACCTTCCTTGATTCAAATCTAATTCATCTTGATCAATTGATCAAGTGAATGGCTTTGCATTAAGGATAGGTTGTCTTCTAAATCATGCAAAATGCTTAAACCAATACAAGATCATTTCTCTTCTTCTTTTTGGCATGGCAAGTTTTTGGGACTTGGTTCACTAATCAAGACTCCTAACTTGTGTTTGTTGCCTACATTATTATTGACCGACCTCAGATAGTTGTGACTTCTACATAAGTCCAATTACGATTGCTTAACATAGCGCTAAATTTTCCTTATGGCACACTAACTACTAATACTAACTATTGACAATTAACATTTACTTTATGCAATTTACTTTTCTTGCACATATTATCCATTTGCTTTTCTCTTTGCTCACTTGAGCACATGTTTATGTTAATTCCATTTTCCTTTTGCTCACTTGAGCACATAATTGTGTATATATTATTGTACTTGTATTTTTGTTTTTTGATTGTTGTGAACCAAATGGAGAAATGGACTTAGTTTCTAGGACTTCCCCTACACAAAGAAATGGAGAATTGGACTTAGATTCTAGGACCCTTCCTTATGCAAAATTGGAGTAAAATGGATCTTAATGGTGAAGATGGATTAGAAGAACCAAATCTCTAAACTCACTCTTGTCCATTCTTGTTTTACTTCATGGAACTTTTGATGTGTGTGATTTTGTGCTAGGGATGCTTTGAGCTTAATTGGAGGACCATTGCCATGTTCATCCAAGTGGAAGATACAAGACACCTTGAGGATCTCTTATGAGACTTGTTTGATTACTTATGCTTTGTGATTGCTTATTCGAAAGGGTGGGAGCTACTTGGATCATCAATATGATCTCAAGAGAGGAACTCCTTGTGTGGTTTTGATTCTTCATCCCTTCTCTTTTTGTTTTACTTAGGACTTAGCCCTTCTTCTTCTTCTCTCCACTCTAACCCAAGCCAAAACCTTTTGTGCAAACATTTAACTATTGTTTTCAAACATTAGAAACCTAAGCCTTATGCTTTTGATTTTCAAACTTTCTTTTCATAACACTTATTTTGAATTGAATCCTTAAGTCAACTTTGACCATTTTTGTATATACTTCTAATTGGTAAATGTAACTCATTCAAATGTCTTTTGTGGTTTCAATGGCCATTTTTCTTAATCAAATTTTCCATAACTTTTAGCTATTAGGTTTGAGTTATCCTTGTGGTAGATGTAATACTCACCTATGTCCTTAGTGATGGACAATGAGTCTTCCATGTTTATTATAGAGTTAACCCCTCACTAGCATGTTGAAGCTATCCTCACATGGTGGATTTGTGGTTTGGTTGAGTTTTCTCCCTTTGATAACAAAAGACCTTAAGGCTTTTGGACCAATCAATTCACCAACTTGTTTTGAGATTTTTACCCCGAACTACGAGGTTTTGATCCTAATCTTTTTATAAGATGGTACGTAGGCAATGGGTTTATCCATCCAAACACAAATGTAAATAACTTGTATATTCTCTTCTCATCCCTTCAATCATGTTTGCACAAACAAATTTTCACAAAACAAACAACCTTTGCAACAAGTATGAAAAGGGCTCCCTAGGAGTACCTAGGATGTTTTGGGTGCCTAACACCTTCCCATTGCATAACCAACCCCCTTACCCAGATCTCTGTTTCTTTTACTAGTTTTTGTTAAAACTATTAGGTTTTTGTTCGCTTTCTAACCATTCCCTTGGATAAATAGAAGTGCGGTGGCGACTCGACTTGTATGATTTACCTTGGATTTAGTCAATATCTCTAATGGTAACGAATACCCCGCTACAGCAACCAGTTAACTCCCCTGGATTTAGAATAGACAAGATTAGGATGTGTTGATGAGGGAAATTTCGAAATATTGGCGATAGACAACTTGACAAATAAAGACTGGAGAAAACCAATAGTAGTATACCTACAGAATCCCACAGCCTCTACTGATAAAAAAACCAGGAATTGGGCATTAAGTTATGTTCTTTTGGGTTTAAAGTTGTTTAAGAAATCTCTGGAAGGAATTTTGCTGAAATGCCTTAGTGAGTCAAAGGCATACTTTGCCCTTTCAATTGTACATAGTGGAACATGTGGGGCACACCAAGTCGGTCATAAGATGAAATGGCTTTTATTTCGACAAGGAATGTATTGGCCTACTATGGTGAAAGACTGCGTTAAATTCGCGAAGGGATGTCAAGAATGCCAGGTGCATGCAGGCATACAACATGTCCATGCAAATGAATTACATTCTATCACCAAACCGTGGCCATTTAGAGGCTGGGCTTTGGACTTGATCGAAGAAATTCAACCTCCCTCATCAAAAAGTCAAAGGTACATATTGGTAGGAGTTGATTATTTCACAAAATGGATTGAAGACATACCTTTGCCAAATGTGAGCCAAGAGGATGTGATCAAATTCATTCAAAAGTATATTATTTATAGGTTTGGAATTCCAGAAACAATCACAACGGATCAAGGATCAATATTTACTGGTCAGAAGATGCATGAGTTCGCCACGGACATGAGTTTCAAATTGGTAACGTCGACACCCTATTATGCTCAGGCTAATGAACAAGTCGATGTTGCCAATAAGGTGATCATTAGTTTGATTAAAAAACATGTAGGAAAAAAAACCTAAGTATTGGCACAAGACTCTGGACGAAATTTTATGGGCATGTCGCACGTCCCCTAAAGAGGCTACTAAGTCGACCCCTTTTCGACTAACTTTTGGCCATGATGTTGTCTTGCCAGTAGAAATCCACCTACAATCACTAAGGATTCAGAGGCAGCATGAACTCCCCACAGAATCATATTGGAGCATGATGTTGGATGAATTGGTCGATTTGGACGAGGAAAGGTTAAGTGCCTTAGAATTGTTAAGGCAACAAAAGGATAGAAGTCTCTTATAATAAGAAAGTTAAAGTTAAAAACTTTACACCTGGAGATTTGGTCTGGAAAGTGATCCTTCCAATGGATCGAAAAGATAGAGCCTTGGGGAAGTGGTCCCCAAAGTGGGAAGGCCCTTTCCAAATTCTGCAGATTTTTTCTAATGGTGCCTATGAGATCGAAGAGCTCGGCGAAGATAGGAGGATTCTAAGAATAAACGAAAAGTATTTGAAAAAATACCAACCGACAATCCAAGAGGTAAAAATAAAAGACGAGTAACTACGCAAATAAGGCAAAAGCCAAAATGGTAATAATAAATTCATAAGGCCAAAAGACCAATATTTACTACAAGGAGAAATTTTGTTACATCATCAGACAAATAAGAATAACATTAAAAGGGAAGATTTGCTTTAATCTGAAGATACTTGGCTTTGAGGAGCTCCAGCCGTTTTTTGCACAGAGATGTTTTTGAGCAAAGGAGTTTGACATCAGTTTAAGTTGTCGAGCTTTTTCGACAAACTCCATGCTAAGGGATAGATCTTGAGCCATGAAGCATCATCAAGTTCCAACAGTTGTTGCTTGTCCTTTTCAGCATCAGAGATTTTGGCCTGCAGTTCTGATATTTGCTATCTCCAGCAAGCAATGTTACGATCATGAGCATCAACTTTCTATTTTTTCTTTTGCTTCGTCTATTCCGAATCCAGGGCCTTATTGGTATATTCCGTAGCATCATCCCAAGTTGTAGCCTCAGAACCATATTTTTTCTCTATCTCTCCCGTAAGGTGAGGTAGCAACTTGGGATCAGCGACAACTTGGTCGATCATGGTCCTTATCTCCAGAATAACGTTCGCCACTTCAGGGGAGGCTTCTAGCAAGTTAACCTTGCTAAGAAGAGCTTTCAGAGTTAAAGGAGTTGAAGGATCAGCCAACAATAATAGAAACAAGTCACCCTTAAAGACTTTGACCTTGATTTTAGAAAGGATTTCTCCCGTAGAGGTGCTCGAAGGATGATCTTCTGACATTGAAGTGTTATGACTCTGATCAGAAGAACTCTCCCTACAATTTGCATCGCCTTTAAATACACCAGTGGTTGACTTCGCTTTAAGATAGCCAACTTTTCTACAAAAAGGGCACCAATGCTACTTGACGAAATGCCAAGCTTTGGATTGTCGGCCATTGTAGGGGTTTGAGTTCGAGCATGTTCTTCACCCACACTGGCTCTTCTTTTTGTTTGGCTCTTGATGCTATCAGGGTTAGTCGCCAGATTTCCTTCAACCGCTTCCTCTACCACCATGTCTTCGACGCCCCATCCCTCGCCCTGAGGCTCATTCATTTCTGCCGCTGTGTGTAGACCAGCTCCGGGGGTTTCTTCATCATCAGCTAGTTCATCTTCAGCCATAGGGATTGGATTACCTTGGACCTCATTATCCTCGCTCGAGTCAGTCTCATGACCAGAGTCACTGGTATGAGAATGTTAAGTGGTGGTTTTTGGTGGCGAAGCATCGAGGGTATTGGTTGGAGGTTGATTAATCTCGCTCATGGACCCCTTATCAGAGGATGGTCGATAGGTAGGTTAACCAGCACTGTTCAAAACATCTGGCACAAAGGCAGGCTTGGAGGAGGCAGCTTTCTTGGGAGGAATGATGGTGCTCGCATCACCCTAAAGTCAATACAAGCAGAAGGTGTAAATGACTAAAAGAAGAAAACAAGTGAAATAAAGTGAAGAGAAGTGGCGGGTACCTTATAACCTTCGACCCCGGGGCTAGAATTCTCGCTCTCACTTTGAGCCGCTGCTACTCTTTCCATTTCTTTAGGAGTAGGTTCTTGGATAACAAGGGCGGTGGGCCTTTTTCTTGAGAGTTTTATGGTCGGTTGATTCGAGGGGTCGATGGGTTTCGGCTGTGGTTTCCTTTTCCTCGAAGTGAGATCCAGAACGGGCGATAGATCATCTTCGTCAGAATCCACGACGATGGGGGTAGTAGTGGGTTTTTGGATTTGTAGGGGACTCATCGGAGGTTTTCGAGCAACCTGAACCAAGCATTAAATGTTATATCATCAATGTATAACAAGGATAAGGAACAAAGAAAGAGAGGTACCTTTGTAGGTTTGCTACTTCCTTCAACCTTCAAGTCGACGAGTCTTTTGTTGGTGTGCTTTTTTGGGAGGATCCTGATAGCTAGACAAAAAACAAGAAGAAACAGTCAGTGTTAGTTAAAATTAAGTCAAAGGGAATCTACTTCGAGGGAAGTCCCCTGTATCACACCTTCACATATGTCCGATTCGATTCAGACATCTTCGATCCCTATATGAAGGTGCCCTTTGAAACTGCCTAAAGTGTGTTTAGTCGCGACCACCTGCTGAGCCTTTTTCTGAGATTGTTGTCGAAGGATTTTAATGGAATCTCCACAAATGAACCAATCTTGGAATGGGGGTGTAAGAGCCACTCCGAAGTCAGCATTTGGAAGTGGAGGAAACTTTGGGGTAATAATTTAATAGCCATTTCATAGCGTTTCTCACAAGGGACGTATGAGGGAATCTTTAAAGTTTCCATTTTCTTTGAAAACTTCTCTTTGAGCGTAATAGCTGCTTCGTGGATGGTTCGACTAAGATCATCAGGTCGATAAGGAGAAAAGCTTTGTCAAATAATTGAATAAAGTAAGTAACATCGCAAAATTACTCAATGTAATATTTGGCCCACCACTTCCCAAATTCTCGACTACAAAGGAAGCTAGGCTCGAAATGAAGTGGAGTCAACTGGGTCCTGCCAATATACTTGGGTATTTGTTTAAAAGCCGTGGTTTTAGTATGAACGACATTGTGAAGGAGGAGGCTACTATTCTTGTCGTATAGGCATTTTGGGAAGACCTGGACCAACCCAAATTGTCGAGCAGCAAGGTTGGGCTGGTAAGTTATCAGTGTGACTTGGACTTTCGAAGGGTTAAATCGAAGGGTAAGGATCTGAGGCGTCAAGAAGGCTTCCCAAATTATCAAGGATTCTGTCTCTTTCTTTTTAGATGAAGAAGGAAAAGTCATGGTAAACCATCTAGGGCCAACTTTCCTGAGAGTGAAGGGAGCCATACTCGAAGTAAAATTATGACTTTTAGCGAACATCATGATGTAACTCATGAAGATTGATTGAAGAGCCTGTCCTTCGTCCCTGGGGGTTAGTTGAGCTAACCTCGGCCCTTCGACTCTCATGTGCCCGATTTCTTCAGGATCTTCGTCGACGAGGCCCTTGTGGGTAGATTGGCCTCGAACGTGGCATTGAGCCAAAGTTGTAATAACCAAAAAGGGTCAGACAACATAAGATTCCCTTTGTCCCCCAAATTCTTTAGTTGAGCCACTCCGTCGCTCAAGGATTTATACAGGCTAGCCAAAATCATCTCACTTAAGCAGACATCATGCCCCACATGCAGTTGATTAGCCAAGGTGAGATATTTCTTGGCCACTTGTAGTGATTTCGAGCAAAACACAGAGTGCGACAGCCATAGAGCCAGGAAAGCTATATGCTCCACATCAGAGGTAATTTCGGTGTCTTTATCATGATAGTGGGCCATATATGTTGAATATGCTGCTCTTGTAGTCGAAAAGGTAATGGTATATATGGAGTCAACATCAGGATCATAAGTGTGGCCAGTGGGTTTCAGCCCTGTGATAGTGGCCATGTCGAAAAGTGTGGGTGTGACCATTCCACAAGGCAGGTGGAAGGTATAGTGTGTGATGTCCCAAAAGTACAGTGAAGAAATTAACATAGGGTTAATATAATCTAGGTCCAATTTCGACAGCATAATAAGGTCGTATATCCCTATATCTTTCCAAGTCTGAGATTTCTGTTTCTCTATTTTGTTTAACCAATTGGAGAAATCAGTGGGATCTTTTAAAGTTGGGGTGGCACGAAAGGCTCTAAAACCATTGTTCATAAACCTAAAATCTATAGTGTTTTCAGCCAGGGTGTTTTCAGAAGAAGAAGTCCTAGGGTTTTTAGCTTATCCTATGAGTTTGCATTTATGGTGAGACAGAAAAAACTCTCTAAGCTTGCTGGTATCAGTGTCTAAATCTGCTAGAGGTTCAGATAAGGCATAATTTTTATTAGAGACAGAAACAAGAATGAGTACCTGAGAAGCATAAATCTGGTGCTGTTCCACTGTCTGAGGTTCTGGTAGGTACTGACGATTACCAACTGCAAAGGGAGCGGATAAAGTAGAAAATGGCAGAAGGTTAGAAATTTTCTTCGGATCTTTGGACCTATTGGCAGTAGTTTTGAGAGAAACTTATGTTCCCTTGAAAGTTCTGTTTGAAGCATCCATCGTTAAGGTTTGAAAAAGAAAAAATTTGGGTTTCAGTTAGAAAGGATTGTGAGAAAAGAAGGCTTGAACATTTGAAAATGCAGAGAATGCGAGGAAGTTCTGAAATGGGTAAGTAATTGGGTTTTATAGACCTATAGAGGGACGTTTCAAATCAACATTAATGGTAGACAAGTTAATGGGACACGTGTATCCCTTGGGCAGTGTAGTGAAAATGGTAATTAATTCTATAGCCATGATTTCCTAGAAGCTAGGAAACATGATGAGTGGAAAAGATTCCTTTGTGAGCTGAAAAGACGTGGATAGGAAAAAATAATGATGACGCTGACGTCACCAGACAAAATGGAGGAACTAAAAGGTTTTGCCAACATTAAGGCACGTGGTAGTATCGGTCATTGAGGCGTCGAAGTAAGGTCTAAAAAAATGTATTTCTCTCTTGTATGTAGAAAATGACATTTTTTGGGGGAAATCTATTAGCTCAAATTTTCGACGCCCACTTTAAATTACCAAAATTGGAAAGCATGTACAGTTGGCTTTGACTAGGAGGTTATTCGACCAACGGAAGGTAGACTGGCTTAGCTGATTAAATAAAGATCAAGCTTATAGCTGAAATATCAAAGCGGTTCCTTAAGGAACGGTTAAAAAACGGTTTCGATCAAAGATTTGAAATTCAAATAGAGGAGGGAAGAGTATCTTCGTTAGAAACCGCAAGGATACACGTGGAAGCAGAATGGGCGAACATACGCATGCAGGACGCCACATGTATCGACGTGATTGAAGAACCCTCAGAGCGGTTATTTTGATCCAGTATAAATATAGAGTCTTAGAATTAGAAAAGTGTGTGTCAAATTGTGTACAAAAACCTGCAAGTTGCTAAGTATTCGTGTGAAGAAGAACTCCAAAACGCAGAGTGTACGTTGTCTACACTATTGTTTAATCATTTCAAAGCATTACAAAGTTATCTTTACTTTCTCTTCAGAAATATCTTTCCTTGCTCTTTACTCTCAAACACTTTATTTCTTACTTCGTCATTTACAAGTTTAAAGATATTTTAGTTCCTTTCGTTACTTTGAACTTTTACCTTACATTCTTAAAGATTCCAGCACTCACCAACTTTTTTGATTGCTTTTAATCCTGCTACAATTCCCGTCATTTACTTCTTCTTTAATAGTTCTAAATACTGATTTAAGATCGTTCTTTTGTTCAAGTCACTCTTTTGTCTTTAATTTTTATTTAACGCTTCGATTTGACGTTTAGTTTGATCATTTATCAATGTTACGCTTGCAAGAAATTTAGCACATGTTCTAGGATCAATCTGAACGATCCTGTAAGTGACCAAATTTAGAAATTTGGAAGACCAACGGTTGTTTACCATTTTTCAAGGTAAACAGAGTGTTGGCTAAATTCTAAGTCCAATTGTCTCAGATCAAACCAACAGTCCACACAAGATATTTTTTTAGGGTTTTTGTTCTTGTTATGTACATTAATGGGCAAAGACCACACAAACAAATACAAGTATACACAAACAAAATATAACACAAAATATGGTCCAAGTGGACAAAGTGAAAATGAAATTAACATAAACAATTAGAATGGTATGAATAATGGCAAATGAATAAGGCTTAAAAATTAAATTGCATTGAAAGTAAATGACTTGAAATTAAATGTTAGTTGTTAATGAGTTAGAAGTTAGTATTGCTTTTGCTTTGCTTTTGTTTAAGTCATTCTTTGGAGAACACTCAACCCACTTATCACAAGAATGGATCCTTGAACCAAGACATCTTCCAAAGGAAGGAAAAAAGGCCAAGTTTCCACACAATACCATGAGAGAGGGGAGACTTACAATCTCACTAACTAGAATGTTATGCCTTTTGTGTCACAAATTTAGCGTTATGTTAAGCAATCGTAATCGGACTTATGTAGAAGTCACAACTATTCGAGGTCGGGAAATAGAATTTTGGTGTTAATGCATGTTAGATACATAGTATGATGAACTATGCTCATGAAACATACAACACACAAAAAGAATATGCAAAATGGGGAACCTAATCTCATCCATACTTATGTTGATTTTGCAATCAACTAGCCTTAGGATATTGGGATATCATAGGTCCAATAACATGAATGTATAAAGAATGGGAAGGAGATGAAGAGGAAGGGGAAATGGATCAAACTCAAATTGGACAAAGAAGGACTTTTATCAAATTAAGATCATTCATTCATTTTGGGAGATGGAATGTGTAACAACCCAATTATAGTAATTATTTCTTATGTTAGTATTACTATATTTTATTTTATTTATTTGGAGTGTTAATTAATTAATTGGTTGTTAGGTAGTATAATAATCGATTATATTAATTAATTTGGTGTGTTAATTAATTATTTAGTTGATATGAGATATAATGAATAATGGAATTAATTAACTTGGTGTGTATATTGAGTTGGTTTGATTTATTTGAATTAAATAGAGATATTTAAATATTAGGTCTTATTGGGCCTATTAATTAAATTAGAGGTATCATGCTTTAAGCCCAAATAGAATACTAGTATATAAGAGGTGAGGAGAGTGAGAATTAGGATTCATTTGATCATTTGACAACAATAGAGAAAGAGAAGAGGAAAAGTAAGAAGAAGAGGGGAAGAACAAGAGAGAAGCTAGGGTTTCCAGAAAACTGAAGAGGTAAGGGGGGAATCCTTATTATTATGGGTTAGTATGATTGGGGCAATGGGTAGAAATATATTTAGGTTGAAATCCCTAAATTGCATGGTTTTGGAATTGTTAGGTATTGATGAATATTCTCGATTTGTGGTGATTTGATTGTGTTAAAACTGTAAATTAATGTTATATACTTAGAGTATTGTATGAGTCATAATTTTATGAACGTTTGGCTTTTTACGGAATCGAAATCGGAGGTCCGAAAGTCCTCCAACGATGAAAAACGCAGAAAATTCTGCATTCTGTTTTATGTTAACCGGTTACCCACCGAGCGTTAACCAGTTACTTGCTTAAAAATCTGCATAAGAAGTTGATTCTGTTTACGTTAACCGGTTACCCACTGAGCGTTAACCGGTTACTTGCTCTGTTTTGTGTTAACCGGTTACCCACTGAGCGTTAACTGGTTAACACTGTTGAAAAATGAAAAATTGAGATTTTAAAAGTTGTATTCATTTTGAAATGAAATCTAAGTGTGCGTATTTGATAATTAGCCTATATTTGTGAATGATATATTGTTATGAATGTGTATATGTACCATTGGTGGATAATTCATAGAGTTGAATTATGGTGATATGTGGAATGTTAAGATGGTAGAGATGATCTTAATTGCATATGTATTGGTATTTGTACATTCATTCATGGCATGGTCGGCTTCATAGTGGAAGCGGTGAAACTGTGGGTTCACATGGTATTAGACGTTGATCCTTGAATGGAAATAGGCGTAGCAGACGTTAATCCTTAATTGGAAATAGGCGTAGTGGCTTTGATCTTGTCCGGATCGGAAGCGTGGCTTGGATTCTAGATACTGAATCGGAAAGCGGTGAAACGTTGGATTCACATTGAGGTACCGCATGCATAGAGTCACATGTCTTGCATTAAGTCACATTAGAGTTATGTGAAAATTGAATGTATGCGTTGATGTGATTGTGATGTGTGTATGAGATATGGTAATTGAATTTGGTGATGTTTGGATACATAACTTGGTAAAATATGTGATTACGTGATAATTGTAGTTATGTGTATATTTGGGAATATAGTATTGGATTTTAATATTATACTCCTTGAGTTTTGATGGATGTTTGAATCATGTGAAATAAATGTTGGTTAATATTATTTACATGGTTATATGAAGTGTGATGAATTTCTTTAATTGTTGATTTAATCATTGTGCTTTATTATACTTCTTCATAATGATTTGAATTCTCACCCTTTCTGTTTGAATGTTGTCTTTACATGGGCATCGCGCAGATACTCAGGAGTAGTATTGCTGAAGTAAGTGAAAGGTAGCTCATTCGAGATTTAGCCGGAGAGCTTCCGTATTCTAGTTTGGAGACTAGGTAGTGAGTCAATGCTCTGGTCATGTAACACGAGGTAGATTAGTAGTATTGAACTCATATCTTATTTGGATAAGCATTATGTTATTACTTATGAACATGTTTATTTGCAATTGCTGTTTGAGAGGCCGTAGTGCCAAATATTCTGGATATGGTCTTCTTTTATCTTGAAGAGATTATTGAGAGATGATCATGGTATGGGTCATGGATCATTTTATGAAATGCATGAGTATTCATTATTTTCCGCTGCGAACGCATATTCTTGAATATTCATGATAATTGAAATGTGTTATTTTAAATGACCAGGTGTATTGTATATTGATGATGAATGATGTTTGGTTTTTGAAAGTTGTTAGTTTTTGAAAACGTCGATGTAACGCCCTTTTGTTTATATGCGTGCTTATTTACTCTGATTATATGTTAAGTATTTTGAGGTAGAAAACAGGGTGTCACATTAGTGGTATCAGAGCCTGGTCGACCAGTTGGTCAATAGTCGTTAGGGTTTTCCAATCCCGTTGTATTTGATTTGTGTATCTGACACGATCGATACTGTTTGTCTGGTTGTTCGGGCTGTTAGGACGATGGTTGCAGGCCGGAATGATGATGCCATTACTTAGGCGTTGAGGATGTTGGCTGAATCCATTGGTCAAATCCCTCAAGCGAATGCTGGTAACCGAAATCGAGATGATGATGAGTTCCGTGCTTTGGGGAGATTCCAGAGGAACAATCCTCTTATCTTTGAGGGTGAGCATGAACCTGATAAAGCTCAAGCTTGGCTGAAGGCAATTGAGAAGATCTTCAGAGTCATGAACTATACTGATGCTCAGAAAGTGCAGTTTGGTACACATATGCTTGAGAAGGAAGCTGAAGATTGGTGGAATAACACTCTTCAGAGGTTCGAAGAAGACAGCATTGAGGTTACTTGGGCTCTGTTCCATGATGTCTTCTTGGAGAACTATTTTCCAGAAGATTGTCGTGGGAAGAAAGAGGTGGAGTTCCTTGAATTGAAGCAAGGAAATGGCACTGTTGCGGAATATGCTGTTAGATTTCAGGAGCTTATCAAGTATTGTCCTCATTATAATACTGCTAATGCTGAGAGATCTAAATGCTTGAAGTTCGTGAATGGCTTGAGACATGATATCAAGAAGGCCATTGGGTACCAACAAATTACTCGTTATGCGGAGTTGGTTAACAAGAGTCGGATTTATGATGAGGATAGTAGGGAAAGTGCTTCTTTCTACAAGAGTTTGAAGGGGAAAAACCAGGATTGTGGGAAACCGTATGATGACAAGAGGAGACAAGTTGGTTTTAGCAAGAAGCAAAGTGGGGGAGGATCTTCTACTCCACTTAAGTGTTTCAACTGTGACGTTGAAGGTCATCGTGCTGTTGATTGTAGTAAGGATTCTGTGATGTGTTTCAAGTGTGGCAAGAGTGGTCACAAAGCAAACAATTGTGGAGTTGGTTTGAGTATGACTTGTTTCAATTGTGGTGAGAAAGGTCACATTAGTACCAAATGTGATAAGCCAAAGAAGGAGCAAGCGTAGGGAAAGGTGTTTGCATTGTCTGGTGCGGAGGCCACTACCGATGATAGGCTAATCAAAGGTACGTGCTTTATTAATGGTATACCTTTGACTGCCATTATTGATACCGGTGCAACACATTCTTTCATTTGTTTGGATTGCGCTAAGCGATTGAATCTTATATTATATGATATGTGTAGAAGTATGGTTATTGATACACCTGCTATGGGTTCTGTTTCCACTTCCTATGTGTGTCTGAAGTGTCCGTTGAGTAACTTTGGTAGGGATTTTGGAATTGATTTAGTTTGTCTTCCTTTAGAGCAACTTGATGTGATTTTGGGTATGAATTGGTTAGAATTTAATCGGGTGTATATCAACTGTTTCGAGAAGACGGTTATTTTTCCTGAGGTTGGTGCTAACGAAGATTGGTTTGTGTCTGCTAAGCAAGTTGATGAATCGGTGCAAGATGGTGCCGAGTTGTTTATGTTGTTGGCAACTTTGGATATTCGTGAGAAGAGAACGATTGAAGAATTGCCAATAGTTTGTGAGTTTGCAGAGGTATTTCCGGAAGATATAAGTGATTTACCTCCGGAGCGTGAGGTTGAGTTTTCGATTGATTTAGTTCCTGGAACTAGTCCTGTATCGATGGCTCCCTATCAAATGTCTGCTCGTGAGTTGATGATAACACTAAAATTTACGTATTTTCGACTCCGATTTCACATGCATTCTAGTTATTTTATTGTCATTTTGTTGTGTTATTACTGTGTCTTCCTTTATTTTCAGGTTTTTTACTTTAATCGGAGCCCCGATCGAGAAAAGGAGTGAAAAAGGGCTAAAAACCCTAAAATTCAGCATTTTGTGCTTATGGCCTACCTAGTGGCGGGCGCCACAGACCAAGCCATGACGTGTCAAATTCAACTTTTCCTCAACTCCCACGTTTTCCCACTACTTCCACTAAGGCGCCTCACTTTGGCCTTGTGGCGGGCGCCATGGCCTTGTGGCGGGCGCCACAAGAGGAAAAACGGTTCCCTCCTATTTTCAAGTTGAAGGGCATCCAAGTCATTTCCATCGTTTTACTTGCTTATAAATAGAAACGCGAATTCACTTTTACAATCATCCAAACTTAGAACAGAGGCAAACTCAGAAGCAACTTTGTTTCACTTAGGCATATATTCAGTATTTTATAGTGGTAATCGCTTCGCATTGGAGTGTTACCACAATTATGTCATCAAGTCTGTGATAGAGTCTGTAATCGAGTTTGGAGCACTTTGGAAGGAAGTTAATCCTGCCGCCATTTACATTTCCGCATTGCAATTTACTCAGCCCTCCGATTGAAGCAGGTTTTTATTACTCGCCTTTACTTTATTTATTTCCCGCACTCGCTTTTACTTTATTTAATTCCCGCACTCGCTTTTACTTTATTTATTTCCTCGCACTCGCTTTTACTTTATTTATTTCCTCGCACTCGCTTTTACTTTATTTATTTCCTCGCACTCGCTTTAAATTATTTATTTCCTCGCACTCGCTTTAAATTATTTATTTCTCGCACTCGCTTTAAATTATTTATTTTCCGCACTCGCACTACTTTTATTTATTTTAATGCACTTTTATTTTACCATGTCTAACTAAATCTAAAAGGTTAGAATGTAAGGATCGTAATTGAACCGATAATCCGTACAATTGTTCGTAGAAACACTTAAGGGCTATTTTAACTTTCAACTTAAGTTTTCCCGCACTTCAATTCCGTTGGGTAAGATCGAAATCCGTCCAACGTCTATTTAAACTTAATTGTTTTTTACTATTTCAAAAACAGCGAAAGCGCTTTGTTTAGTTCATTAGGAGTTTTTAACATTAAGAAGAAAAGAGATTTTAAAACTATTTTCGGACGCGTTTATAAGTTTAGAGTCTGGTTCGTAAGAACCTCTTTTGGTTAAGAAGTCCAGGTTATAATACTTTTCAACTTAGTCAAGATACTATATTTCTTAAAAATAGGTTTACTACTCTAACGCAATGCGCGCCTTTTTATAAGTGACAATAAGAGGGTTTGATTAGGGAGTACAACTCAGTTCTGAATACGCGAAAGCGACAGTTCCCGTTAAATTAGTTCTTTTCAAAGTAGGAAACATTGCCCGTAAGTAGTTCTATTAGCAAGTACTTGGATTATCAATTGGTTACGTGAATTACATTTGACCCTGTCTTTATTAATTAAATCTATTTAAATACTTTACTTTTCATTGCACACTACAAAAACACCTATTTTGACTGCCTTTGATAAACACCATAACAACAGATAACGATAGCTTGACACTTGGTCTCTGTGGATTCGACAATCTTTTATATTACTCTGACGCGTTCGTATACTTGCGAAAAACAACCGCATCAGTTGAAAGAGTTGAAGAGTCAACTTGAAGAATTGCTCGAGAAGGGGTTTATTCGTCCTAGTGTATCGCCGTGGGGTGCACCTGTTCTGTTGGTCAAGAAGAAAGAAGGTTCTATGAGATTATGTGTCGATTATAGACAACTGAATAAAGTGACGATTAAGAACAAGAATCCACTTCCGAGGATTGACGATCTGATGGTTCAGCTGGTTGGAGCTTGTGTGTTAGCAAGATTGATTTGAGGTCTGGGTATCATCAGATTCGTGTAGAGGCTGAGGATATTCAAAAGACTGCTTTTCGGACAAGGTATGGTCAGTACGAGTACTCCGTGATACCTTTTGGTGTGACTAATGCACCTGGTGTATTTATGGAGCATATGAATAGAATTTTGCATGATTATCTGGATAAGTTTGTTGTTGTGTTCATCGATGATATATTGATTTATTCCAAGAGTAAAGAGGATCGTGCCGAGCATTTGAAGGTTGTGTTATCGGTGTTGAAAGAGAGGAAGTTGTTTGCTAAACTCTTTAAATGTGAGTTTTGGTTGAGTGAAGTAAGTTTTCTTGGACATGTGATTTCGAGTGGTGGTATTTTTGTGGATCCTACGAAGATTGAAGCTGTATCTCAGTGGGAAGCTTCTAAGTCTGTGGCTGAGATTAGAAGTTTTCTTGGTTTGGCTGGTTATTATAGGAAGTTCATTGAAGGATTTTCTAAGTTGTCGTTACCGTTGACGCAGTTGACGAGGAAAGGTCAAGCTTTCATTTGGACTTCGCAGTGTGAAGCGAATTTTCAAGAGCTTAAGAGAAGAATGACTACGGCTCCTATTTTGATTTTACCGGATCCGTTAGAAACTTTCGTTGTGTACTATGATGCTTCTTTGTTGGTTTTCGGAGGTGTTCTGATACAAAAAGGGCAAGTGGTAGCTTATGCTTCAAGGCAACTTAAAGTTCATGAGAGGAATTATCCGACGCATGATTTAGAGTTGGCCGCCGTTGTGTTTGTATTGAAGCTTTGGAGACATTATTTGTTTGGATCGAGGTTTGATATGTTTAGTGATCACAAGAGTTTGAAGTACTTGTTCGATCAGAAAGAATTGAGTATGAGGCAAAGGAGATGGTTGGAATTCTTGAAAGATTATGATTTTGGTTTGAATTATCATCCTGGAAAGGCGAATGTTGTAGCCGATGCATTGAGTAGGAAGTCATTGCACATGTCTATGTTGATGATTCGAGAGTTTGAATAGTTGGAGCAGTTTAGAGATTTGAGTTTGGTTTGTGAAGCGACGCCTTCGTGTGTTAAGCTTGGTTTGTTAAAGCTTACGTGTGGCATTCTTGATGAGATTAGATAAGGTCAGAAGTCAGATTTGAAATTAGTCGATGTTATGACATTGATTAATCAAGGCAAAGGTGGTGACTTTCAGATTGATGAGAATGGTATCATGAGGTGTCGTGATCGAGTTTGTGTTCCGGATGTTGCGGATTTGAGAAAGAGGATTCTTGAGGAAGGGCATAGAAGTGGTTTGAGTATTCATCCTGGTGCTACTAAAATGTATCAAGACTTGAGAAAGATGTTTTGGTGGTAAGGTATGAAGAAGGATGTAGCGGAATTTGTGTATTCATGTTTGACTTGTCAAAAGTCAAAGATTGAACATCAAAAGCCGTCTGGTTTGATGCAACCGTTATCTATTCCCGAGTGAAAGTGGGATAGTATCTCTATGGATTTTGTTTCGGGCTTGCCGAGGACATTGAGTAATTGTGAGGCGATTTGGGTCGTTGTGGACAGGTTAACGAAATATGCTCATTTTATTCCGATAAGGATGGGCTATTCGATGGAAAGACTTGCTAAGTTATACATCGAGAGGATTGTGTGTTTGCATGGTATTCTGTCGAGCATTATTTCGGATAGAGATCCGAGGTTCACTTCGAGATTTTGGGAAGGTTTGCAAAGTGCTTTGGGTACGAAGTTGCATTTGAGTTCGGCATATCATCCGCAAACTGATGGTCAAACGGAGAGGACTATTCAGTCACTTGAAGATCTTTTGAGGTCTTGTGTTTTGGAACAAGGAGGAAATTGGGATAGTTTCTTGCCTTTGACCGAGTTTACGTATAACAATAGTTTCCATTCGAGTATTGGAATGGCACCTTTTGAGGCTCTTTATGGTAGAAGGTGTAGAACTCCTTTATGTTGGTACGAATCGGGAGAGAGTGCTGTGGTTGGACCCGAGTTAATTCAAGAGACTACAGATAAGATTAAGATGATTCAAGAGAAGATGAAGGCTTCTCAGAGTCGTCAAAAGAGTTATCATGATAAGAAGAGGAAAGCTCTTGAGTTTGAGAAAGATGAGCATGTGTTTCTTCGAGTTACGCCAATAACGGGTGTTGGTAGAGCTTTGAAGTCGCGTAAGTTGACGTTGCGTTTCATTGGTCCTTATCAGATTTCCGAGAGGGTAGGTGAAGTGGCATATCGGATTGCATTACCACCATCACTTTCTAATATTCATGATATGTTCCATGTGTCTCAATTGAGGAGGTATATTGCGGATCCATCGCATGTTGTTCCAGTAGATGATGTTCAAGTGAGGGATAATTTGACGGTTGATACATCACCTATGCGAATTGAAGATCGAGAAGTGAAGAAGCTTCGTGGTAAGGAGATTGCTTTGGTGAAAGTGATATGGGGTGGAGTCGCCAATGGCAATATTACTTGGGAACTCGAGGATAAGATGAAGGAATCGTATCCGGAATTGTTTGTTTGAGGTATTTTCGGGGCCGAAAATCTTTTAAGTGGGGGAGAGTTGTAACAACCCAATTTTAGTAATTATTTCTTATGTTAGGATTACTATATTTTATTTTATTTATTTGGAGTGTTAATTAATTAATTAGTTGTTAGGTAGTATAATAATCGATTATATTAATTAATTTGGTGTGTTAATTAATTATTTAGTTGATATGAGATATAATGAATAATGGAATTAATTAACTTGGTGTGTATATTGAGTTGGTTTGATTTATTTGAATTAAATAGAGATATTTAAATATTAGGTCTTATTGGGCCTATTAATTAAATTAGAGGTATCATGCTTTAAGCCCAAATAGAATACTAGTATATAAGAGGTGAGGAGAGTGAGAATTAGGATTCATTTGATCATTTGACAACAATAGAGAAAGAGAAGAGGAATAGTAAGGAGAAGAGGGGAAGAACAAGAGAGAAGTTAGGGTTTCCAGAAAATTGAAGAGGTAAGGGGGGACTCCTTATTATTATGGGTTAGTATGATTGGGGCAATGGGTAGAAATATATTTAGGTTGAAATCCCTAAATTGCATGGTTTCAGAATTGTTAGGTCTTGATGAATATTCTCGATTTGTGGTGATTTGATTGTGTTAAAACTCCAAACTAATATTATATACTTAGAGTATTGTATGAGTCATAATTTTCTGAACGTTTGGCTTTTTACGGAATCAAAATCGGAGGTCCGAAAGTCCTCCAACGATGAAAAACGCAGAAAATTCTGCATCCTGTTTTATGTTAACCGGTTACCCACCGAGCGTTAACCAGTTACTTGCTTAAAAATCTGCACAACAAGTTGATTCTGTTTACGTTAACCGGTTACCCACCGAGCGTTAACCGGTTACTTGCTCTGTTTTGTGTTAATCGGTTACCCACCGAGCGTTAACTGGTTAACACTGTTGAAAAATGAAAAATTGAGATTTTAAAAGTTGTATTCATTTTGAAATGAAATCTAAGTGTGCGTATTTGATAATTAGCCTATATTAGTGAATGATATATTATTATGATTGTGTATATGTACCATTGGTGGATAATTCATAGAGTTGAATTATGGTGATATGTGGAATGTTAAGATGGTAGAGATGATCTTAATTGCATATGTATTGGTATTTGTACATTCATTCATGGCATGGTCGACTTCATAGTGGAAGCGGTGAAACTGTGGGTTCACATGGTATTAGACGTTGATCCTTGAATGGAAATAGGCGTAGCAGACGTTGATCCTTAATTGGAAATAGGCGTAGTGGCTTTGATCTTGTCCGGATCGGAAGCGTGGCTTGGATTCTAGATATTGAATCGGAAAGCGGTGAAACGTTGGGTTCACATTGAGGTACCGCATGCATAGAGTCACATGTCTTGCATTGAGTCACATTAGAGTTATGTATAAATTGAATGTATGCGTTGATGTGATTGTGATGTGTGTATGAGATATGGTAATTGAATTTGGTGATGTTTGGATACATAACTTGGTAAAATATGTGATTACGTGATAATTGTAGTTATGTGTATATTTGGGAATATAGTATTGGATTTTAATATTATACTCCTTGAGTTTTGATGGATGTTTGAATCATGTGAAATAAATGTTGGTTAATATTATTTACATGGTTATATGAAGTGTGATGAATTTCTTTAATTGTTGATTTAATCATTGTGCTTTATTATACTTCTTCATAATGATTTGAATTCTCACACTTTCTGTTTGAATGTTGCCTTTACATGGGCATCGCGCAGATACTCAGGAGTAGTATTGCTGAAGTAAGTGAAAGGTAGCTCATTCGAGATTTAGCCGGAGAGCTTCCGTATTCTAGTTTGGAGACTAGGTAGTGAGTCAATGCTCTGGTCATGTAACACGAGGTAGATTAGTAGTATTGAACTCATATCTTATTTGGATATGCATTATGTTATTACTTATGAACATGTTTATTTGCAATTGCTGTTTGAGAGGCCGTAGTGCCAAATATTCTGGATATGGTCTTCTTTTATCTTGAAGAGATTATTGAGAGATGATCATGGTATGGGACATGGATCATTTTATGAAATGCATGAGTATTCATTATTTTCCGCTGCGAACGCATATTCTTGAATATTCATGATAATCGAAATGTGTTATTTTAAATGACCAGGTGTATTGTATATTGATGATGAATGATGTTTGGTTTTTGAAAGCTTTTAGTTTTTAAAAACGTCGATGTGACGCCCTTTTGTTTATATGCGTGCTTATTTACTCTGATTATATGTTAAGTATTTTGGGGTAGAAAAAGGGGTGTTACATTAGTGGTATCAGAGCCTGGTCGACCAGTTGGTCAATAGTCGTTAGGGTTTTCCAATCCCGTTGTATTTGATTTGTGTATCTGACACGATCGATATTGTTTGTCTGGTTGTTCGGCCTGTTAGGACGATGGTTGGAGGAAGGAATGATGATGCCATTGCTGAGGCGCTGAGGATATTGGCTGAATCCATTGGTCAGATCCCTCAAGCGAATGCTGGTAACCGAAATGGAGATGATGATGAGTTCCGTGCTTTGGGGAGATTCCAGAGGAACAATCCTCCTATCTTTGAGGGTGAGCATGAACCTGATAAAACTCAAGCTTGGCTGAAGGCAATTGAGAAGATCTTCAGAGTCATGAACTGTACTGATGCTCAGAAAGTGCAGTTTGGTACACATATGCTTGAGAAGGAAGTTGAAGATTGGTGGAGTAACACTCTTCAGAGGTTCGAAGAAGACAACATTGAGGTTACTTGGGCTCTGTTCCGTGATGTCTTCTTGGAGAACTATTTTCCAGAAGATTGTTGTGGGAAGAAAGAGGTGGAGTTCCTTGAATTGAAGCAAGGAAATGGCACTGTTGCGGAATATGCTGCTAGATTTCAGGAGCTTATCAAGTATTGTCCTCATTACAATACTGCTAATGCTGAGAGATCTAAATGCTTGAAGTTCGTGAATGGCTTGAGACATGATATCAAGAAGGCCATTGGGTACCAACAGATTACTCGTTTTGCGGAGTTGGTTAACAAGAGTCGGATTTATGATGAGGATAGTAGGGAAAATGCTTCTTTCTACAAGAGTTTGAAGGGGAAAAACCAGGATCGTGGGAAACCGTATGATGACAAGAGGAGACAAGTTGGTTTTAGCAAGAAGCCAAGTGGGGGAGGAGCTTCTAATCCACTTAAGTGTTTCAACTGTGGCGTTGAAGGTCATCGTGCTGTTGATTGTAGTAAGGATTCTGTGACGTGTTTCAAGTGTGGCAAGAGTGGTCACAAAGCAAACAATTGTGGAGTTGGTTTGAGCGTGCCTTGTTTCAATTGTGGTGAGAAAGGTCACATTAGTACCAAATGTGATAAGCCAAAGAAGGAGCAAGCGAAGGGAAAGGTGTTTGCATTGTCTGGTGCGGAGGCCACTACCGATGATAGGCTAATCAAAGGTACGTGCTTTATTAATGGTATACCTTTGACTGCCATTATTGATACCGGTGCAACACATTCTTTCATTTCTTTGGATTGCGCTAAGCGATTGAATCTTATATTATCTGATATGCGTAGAAGTATGGTTATTGATACACCTGCTATGGGTTCTGTTTCCACTTCCTATGTGTGTCTGAAGTGTCCGTTGAGTAACTTTGGTAGGGATTTTGGAATTGATTTAGTTTGTCTTCCTTTAGAGCAACTTGATGTGATTTTGGGTATGAATTGGTTAGAATTTAATCGGGTGTATATCAACTGTTTCGAGAAGACGGTTATTTTTCCTGAGGTTGGTGCTAACGAAGATTGGTTTGTGTCTGCTAAGCAAGTTGATGAATCGGTGCAAGATGGTGCCGAGTTGTTTATGTTGTTGGCAACTTTGGATATTCGTGAGAAGAGAACGATTGAAGAATTGCCAATAGTTTGTGAGTTTGCAGAGGTATTTCCGGAAGATATAAGTGATTTACCTCCGGAGCGTGAGGTTGAGTTTTCGATTGATTTAGTTCCTGGAACTAGTCCTGTATCGATGGCTCCCTATCAAATGTCTGCTCGTGAGTTGATGATAACACTAAAATTTACGTATTTTCGACTCCGATTTCACATGCATTCTAGTTGTTTTATTGTCATTTTGTTGTGTTATTACTGTGTTTTCCTTTGTTTTCAGGTTTTTACTTTAATCGGAGCCCCGATCGAGAAAAGGAGTGAAAAGGGCTAAAAACCCTAAAATTCAGCATTTTGTGCTTATGGCCTACCTAGTGGCGGGCGCCACAGACCAAGCCATGATGTGTCAAATTCAACTTCCGTCAACTCCCACATTTTCCCACTACTTCCACTAAGGTGCCTCACTTTGGCCTTGTGGCGGGCGTCATGGCCTTGTGGCGGGCGCCACAAGAGGAAAAACGGTTCCCTCCTATTTTCAAGTTGAAGGGCATCCAAGTCATTTCCATCTTTTTACTTGCTTATAAATAGAAACACGAATTCACTTTTACAATCGTCCAAACTTAGTACAGAGGCAAACTCAGAAGCAACTTTGTTTCACTTAGGCATATATTCAGTATTTTATAGTGGTAATCGCTTCGCATTGGAGTGTTACCACAATTGTGTCATCAAGTCTGTGATAGAGTCTGTAATCGAGTTTGGAGCACTTTGGAAGGAAGTTAATCCTGCCGCCATTTACATTTCCGCATTGCAATTTACTCAGCCCTTCGATTGGAACAGGTTTTTATTACTCGCCTTTACTTTATTTATTTCCCACACTCGCTTTTACTTTATTTAATTCCCGCACTCGCTTTTACTTTATTTATTTCCTCGCACTCGCTTTTACTTTATTTATTTCCTCGCACTCGCTTTAAATTATTTATTTCCTCGCACTCGCTTTAAATTATTTATTTCTCGCACTCGCTTTAAATTATTTATTTTCCGCACTCGCACTACTTTTATTTATTTTAATGCACTTTTATTTTACCATGTCTAAGTAAATCTAAAAGGTTAGAATGTAAGGATCGTAATTGAACCGATAATCCATACAATTGTTCGTAGAAACACTTAAGGGCTATTTTAACTTTCAACTTAAGTTTTCTCGCACTTCAATTCCGTTGGGTAAGATCGAAAGTCGTCCAACGTCTATTTAAACTTAATTGTTTTTTACTATTTCAAAAACAGCGAAAGCGCTTTGTTTAGTTCATTAGGAGTTTTTAACATTTAGAAGAAAAGAGATTTTAAAACTATTTTCGGACGCGTTTATAAGTTTAGAGTCTGGTTCGTAAGAACCTCTTTTGGTTAAGAAGTCCAGGTTATAATACTTTTCAACTTAGTCAAGATACTATATTTCTTAAAAATAGGTTTACTACTCTAACGCAATGCGCGCCTTTTTATAAGTGACAATAAGAGGGTTTGATTAGGGAGTACAACTCGGTTCTAAATACGCGAAAGCGGCAGTTCCCGTTAAATTAGTTCTTTTCAAAGTAGGAAACATTGCCCGTAAGTAGTTCTATTAGCAAGTACTTGGATTATCAATTGGTTACGTGAATTACATTTGACCCTGTCTTTATTAATTAAATCTATTTAAATACTTTACTTTTCATTGCACACTACAAAAAACACCTATTTTGACTGCCTTTGATAAACACCATAACAACAGATAACGATAGCTTGACACTTGGTCTCTGTGGATTCGACAATCTTTTATATTACTCTGACGCGTTCGTATACTTGCGAAAAACCACCGCATCAAGTTTTTGGCGCCGTTGCCGGTGACCAATTTCGTCAAATTTCATTTTCCTGTTGTTATATCATTTAGACTTAGGTTATTTCCCGCCGGTCAATGCGAAGAACTCGCAGCACCGGAAGTTTAAGCTTAGTAAACCCTCTGGCGGAACTTGAACGTTACGCTCACGCACGTTTATTCTTTCATAGAATTAAGAGAGCTATGGCCGAAGATCAAAACCAAAGACCTCTTAAGGACTTCACTCAACCATCTAATGAAGAACCTAGTTCTAGTATAGTAAACCCAATCATCCCAGCCAATAATTTTGAACTTAAACCGTCCCTATTGCAACTAGTGCAACAAAGACAATTCGCGGGTCTCGCTACCGAGAACCCTAACCAACATCTAAAAATATTTCTTCAATTAGCAGATACTTTTAAAACCAATGGAGCTTCTCCTGAGGCAATACGTTTAAGACTATTTCCTTTTTCCCTCAGAGATAAAGCCCTATCATGGTTAGATTCCCTTCCACCCAATTCCATTACGACTTGGGATAACCTTAGAAGAGTTTTTCTTGCTAGATATTTTCCCCCGAGTAAGACCGCCGTTCTTCGAAACCATATAACTAGATTTACCCAAAACCAAGGAGAATCGTTGTTCGAAGCTTGGGAGAGATATAAAGAGTTGTTACGAGCATGCCCAAATCATGGCTTAGAAAACTGGTTAATCATTCAAACCTTCTATAATGGACTTCATTATAACACAAAGATGACCATCGACGCTGCCGCAGGCGGTGCTCTGATGAACAAACCTTACCCTGAAGCTAGTGCCCTCATCAAAGACATGGCCCAAAACCATCAATCATGGGGAGTCGAACGAGCGACAGTGGAGAAGAAGGAAGCCCAAGGAGGAGTGTATGAACTAAGCTCTATAGACATGATGCAAGCTAAAATGGACGCATTAGCCCTCAAAGTCGAGCATATGTACACGAACCCGAATACTGTAGCCGCAGTTTCTTTGGATTGTGAGATATGTGGAACCCAAGGACACCAATCTGCAGAATACAGTCTATTGAACGAAACCCACTCCGAGCAAGTGAACTACACCCAAGGGAACCAATACTCGAATACCTATAATCCTGGATGGAGGAATCACCCGAACTCCTCCTATAAAAACAATAACCCTATCCAAAATAATGCACCTCCGATACCTAGTTATCAAGCCCCAAGATCAAATTAACCTATGCAACCTATACCACCAAAGCCGAGCCTTGAGAAAATTATGGAAAATTTTATCACCGCTCAAACCCAACAAAACAAGGAGTTCATGAACCAAAACATTCATGTTAACGAATTGATTACTCAGTTAGGAACCAAGGTTGACCAAATAGTTACTCATACCAAGATGCTTGAAACCCAGATCTCTCAGGTAGCTTTAAACCAAGCCCCTCAGACTACACCTGGAGGACAATTCCCTGGACAACCTCAACAAAATCCGAGAGGACAAGCCAATGCCATTACCCTACGAAGTGGGAACGCTTATGATGAGCCACCAAACCCAAGATTGAGTGAACCCGAAACTTCTAAGGAATGTACCAAACCCCCGGACAAAGTAAAGGAACCAGAGGAATCTGTAAACCAGGAAGGTCGAGAGAAAGGAGAAGAACCTAAAGATAAAATTTACGTACCACCCCCGCCATATAAACCACCTATACCATATCCGCAAAGACTCAAACAAACCCAGATCAATAAACAGTATCAAAAATTTATTAAAGTTATAGAAAAACTTCATGTAGAAATCCCTTTCGCAGAAGCCATCACCCAAATACCTTCTTATGCAAAGTTTCTGAAAGACATCCTTACCAACAAACGTAGACTTGACGATCCGAAGCCTTTGGAATGTAATGCTATTTCCGAGGACAAATTAGCAAAGAAAGATAAAGATCCTGGAAATTTCTCCATTCCTTTCCTTTTGGGTAATCATGTCATTGATAAAGCTTTTCTAGACTTAGGAGCTAGTGTGAGCTTAATGCCTCTAGCAGATTGTGAGAGGTTAAACTTAGGAGAGTTACAACCCACTAAGATGTCACTTCAGTTAGCTGATAGATCTGTTAAATATCCGATAGGCATTTTAGAAGATGTTCCTGTTAGGATAGGTCAACTATTTATCCCTACTGATTTTGTTGTCATGGACATCAAAGAGGACAATGATATACCAATCCTTCTAGGTAGACCATTCTTATCAACTGCAGGAGCCATAATAGATGTCAAGAAAGGAAAGTTGACATTTGAAGTAGGTGACGAGAAAATAGAATTTATACTTTCAAAATTTCTTATGGCACCTGTGATGGGAGACTCGTGTTATGCCTTAGATATCATTGATGAATGTGTTAGAGAATTAGAACAAAAAGAAATTATAAAAACAATTAAGTTACCATCAATCCCCATAAAGGAAGATGATGACTTTAAAGAACCTTACATCGATGATAACCTTTACAAATGTTTATCCCTTACCCTGGATCCTATGCCATGCCCTAAGAAACCAACCTTAGAACTTAAGGAACTGCCTAAGAACCTGAGATATGAGTTCCTCGATGAAAAGATGAATCGTCCAGTTATAGTTAGTGCTACCTTGAGCCATGAGGAAACGAACCAACTTTTAGACGTTTTACGAAGACATCCCTCAGCCTTAGGATATAATATCTCTGACCTGAAAGGTATAAGCCCATCCGTATGCATGCATCGGATTTCGTTAGAAGAAGATTCAAAACCCTCAAGGGAGCATCAGAGAAGAATAAACCCTATAATGAGTGATGTTCTTAAGAAGGAAGTTTTTAAGTTACTTGAGGCAAGTATAATCTACCAGATCTCGGATAGTAAGTGGGTGAGCCCTGTGCATGTAGTACCTAAAAAGGGAGGCATCACAGTTGTGCAAAACGATAAAGGCGAACATGTAGCAAAACGTTTAGAAGGAGGATGGCGGATGTGTATAGATTATAGAAAATTAAATAAAGCAACTAGGAAGGATCATTTCCCTTTACCATTTATAGACCAAATGTTGGAGCGTCTAGCCAGACACTCTTACTTCTGTTATCTAGATGGATACTCGGGATTCTTCCAAATACCTATTCACCCCGAAGACCAAGAAAAAACTACTTTTACATGCCCTTATGGAACTTTTGCCTACAGACGAATGCCTTTCGGCCTCTGTAACGCCCCAGCTACTTTCCAACGCTGCATGATGTCAATATTCGCAAATTACCTAGATGGTATCATGGAAGTGTTTATGGAGGATTTCTCGGTTTGCGGATTCAATTTTCACAATTGTCTTGCTAACCTTGAGAAAATCCTGGAGAGATGCGTGGAGGTTAACCTCGTGCTAAACTGGGAAAAATGTCATTTCATGGTGACCGAAGGAATAGTTTTAGAACATATAGTTTCCGAAAAAGGTATAGAGGTAGATAAAGCTAAAATAGAAGTTATAGAAAACCTAAAACCACCAAAAACAATCAGAGAAGTCTGAAGCTTTCTTGGACACGCTGGATTCTATCGGCGTTTTATTAAGGACTTCTCCAAAATCACTAAACCTTTAACCGGACTTTTAATGAAAGATGCTGAATTCATTTTTAATGAAAAATGTAATGACGCATTTAATCTTTTAAAGCAAGCATTAATCTCTGCGCCCATTATGAAACCGCCTGATTGGTCGGAACCTTTTGAGATAATGTGCGATGCTAGTGATTATGCCGTTGGGGCCGTTCTAGGACAAAGAAAAGATAAAGAATTACATGCCATTTATTACGCCAGTAGAACCCTATATGATGCCCAACTTAACTACGCAACAACCGAAAAAGAATTACTCGCCGTAGTTTTCGCTATAGACAAATTTAGATCTTATCTAGTAGGAGCAAAAATTATTGTTTACACCGATCATGCTGCCATTCGTTACCTATTAAGTAAAAAAGATGCCAAGCCCAGGTTACTCCGATGGATTCTGTTACTACAAGAGTTTGATTTAGATATAAGAGATAAAAAAAGGCACTGAAAATGTAGTAGCCGATCACCTTTCTAGGCTAGAACATCTAAAACCAGAACTAGTACCCATAAACGATGATTTCGCCTATGATAGACTGATCGCTAAAGTAGAAACCATTGAAGATAATAACCTAGATCCTTATGAGCACCCCCAAAATTCCTTAGAATTAAATAACGTACCCTGGTATGCAGATTTCGTTAATTACCTAGTTGCTGATATAGTACCCCCTGATCTTGACTACCACCGCAAGAAGAAATTCTTCCACGATGTGAGAAAATTCTATTGGGACGAACCGCTCCTTTTCAAAAGGGGTAAAGATGGCATCTTTCGCCGTTGCGTTCCAGAAGAAGAGGTAAATAGTATTATCGAGCATTGTCATTCTGCACCTTATGGTGGACATGCGAGCACCTCTAAGACATACGCCAAGATTCTTCAAGCTGGCCTATTCTGGCCTACCATGTGGCGTGATGTCTATGCTTTCATTGTCAAGTGTGATAGATGCCAACGCACTGGAAACATTTCAAGACGAGATGAAATGCCCTTAAGAAACATTCAGAAAGTAGAACTCTTCGACGTATGGGGTATAGATTTCATGGGACCCTTTCCACCATCCTTAGGAAACAAGTATATTTTAGTAGCTGTAGACTATGTGTCTAAGTGGATTGAAGCTATAGTTGCACCCACAAACGACACTAGGGTAGTAATCAAACTATTTAAAAACTATATATTCCCTAGATTTGGAACACCACGTTTAGTCATAAGCGATGGAGGATCACACTTTATATCGAGAATATTTGACAAACTTTTAAGAAAATATGGAGTTAGGCATAGAGTAGCAACACCATACCACCCATAGACTAGTGGCCAAGTAGAAGTATCTAATAGGGAGATAAAACAAATCCTAGAGAAAACTGTTTTTATTTCTAGGAGAGACTGGTCTCAGAAGCTTCAAGAAGCATTATGGGCCTATAGAACCGCTTTCAAAACCCCTATAGGAACTACTCCTTATCAACTAGTTTATGGAAAATCCTGTCACTTACCTTTTGAGTTAGAGCATAAAGCCTACTGGGCCATTAAAACTTTGAATTTAGACTACCTAGCCGCTGGAGAAAAGCGTACCCTAGACATTCATAAATTAGAAGAACTTAGGCAATCTGCCTACGAGAATGCAAAAATATATAAAGAGAGGACAAAAGCCTATCACGAAAAAAGAATAGTAAAGAAAAACTTCAATGTAGGCGATTCTGTTATCCTTTTTAACACTAGGTTACGACTCTTCCCTACAAAGCTACGTTCAAGATGGACCGGTCCTTTCGAAGTATCCAAGATTCTAAGATCCGGAGCCGTAGAAATCAAGAACCAAACCTGTATCCCATTCATTGTAAATGGACAAAGACTGAAGCTCTACGAAGGAGGAGACATTCCAACATACTACTCAAGCTACACCCTGATAGATCCACCGATTCCTACTACTACATGTGTATAAATTCTAATCGTCAAGCTAATGACGTTAAACAAGCGCTGCGTGGGAGGTAACCCATGGTTTTTCTTTCATTTTACTTTTTCGCATTTATTCATTTTTATTTTTATTTTATTTTATCATATTTTGCATTGAGACTAAAAATTTGAATGAGGACCGCTCAGGATGCCCTGCAGGCCAGGATGGATCAGAGAGACCGTCGTCGTACTCGATCCCGTCGTCCACCTCAGGATGGTGAGGGCACTAGTGGTCAGCAATAGGTTGCCAGGTAACCCTTCCTTATCTTTTTTCGAAACATTGGGGACAATGTTGGATTTAAGTGTGGGAGGAGCATTTATCGTTTTCCTTTTAATTTCAGTTTTATTTGCTGTTTTTAGTTGTTTATTTGCTGTTTTTAGTTGTTTAAATTCCCTTTTTAGTTGTTTATTTTTCTTTTGAGTATAATGCATGAGTTCGACGAGTCACCAAATATAGTAGATCTTTAGTACAATCCTACCTCCCCATACCTTTAGCCCCACCAAAATTTTTTGCAAAAGAAAACAATGCTATTCCGAAAGTTTTCAGGTTTTAAAGACATGTTTTGAGTAAGGATGCGGTGACTTGGGAGAACTTTGCGAAACATCAGTATCTTTTTTAGCACCATAAGCTTCGTAAATATAGGAATCATTCCTGAAACCCCATATACCATGGCCTTAATCACCATTTCCGTATAAGTCCTCAGTAGTTTATCTCAGCAGTCAGCTCCGGCCTACGCATCCTCTATGTAGGGGACCGATGCAAATAAGTGAATGATCCAGAAAGAAAGCAAAAAGGCAACTCCGGTATAGGTGACCCTCACAAAGTCATTTAAACCAAAGAATTGTAAAAAATTGCTACAAAAAGAAAAAGAAAAAGAAAAAGAAAAGCAGTACCCACTACTAGTTGGTTCAGAGGTATCTGGCACTAAACTCGGTAGGGCGGATTACGATCCGATCCCCCACAACTGTGAGCGAATTCTTTACTTTGAATAAGTTTTGAATGATAGCAAATTGTGTGATCACTGTCTAATTGTTGGTTGTGCATTATTTTACATGTTTCATTTGTGTTTTTAGCCTATACTATTGCTTCGTGTCTATACATAAAGATTCAAATTGATACATTTCTTAAAAGAACTCATAAAAACTGTTTTGTGTCAGTATGTATCGATACATGTTCATCTGCATCGATACATAAATTTGTTCTAAATCACAAAACGTTTTTGCTTCAGTATGTATCGATCCATACGAGCCTTGTATCGATACATGCTTAGTTAAAATGTTCTATGTATCGATACATACGAGCTTTGTATCGATACATGCTTAGTTAAAATGTTCTATGTATCGATACATACGAGCTTTGTATCGATACATGCTTGTATTAATTCTCTAAAATTAATCAAAACTACAGTATGTATCGATGCATAATCTTTTGTATCAATACATAATTCTGTTTTGTCTACTAACAGCTTCTGTCTTTCAAATATAAGAAGTATTTTGATAGCTTAGTGAAATAGTACGAATTCAGAAATGAAAAACAATTGTTACACAAATCAAAGGAGTGTGTAGCAGCAATTGTTTTGAGCAGTTAGAAACCTGAAAGAGACTTCATCTTCTTCATCTTCTCAATCTCTTTTCTTCAAGAACATCAACACATAATCATTCTTGTTCTTTGGATTAAAGGATCAACGAGATAACGTTCAGTGGAATGATCAAGGATCTAGCTGAGGTGTTCAGTAGAACGATTGAGGATCTAACTGAGTTGAAGGTTGAAGGGGGTTTCGAGGAAAAACCAAATGGTTTGTCCTTCAAGAACTGGAGTGTTCTTGCGGGTTTATTAGTCACGTTTGCAGAACAGATTCAGCCGTAGCGTAGGGTTTGGAAATTGGGTAATTTCGCAAACAGGTCGTGGAACCGGTGAATTGTTTGCAATTTCTTGCTGGAAATTCTCGATCGAGCTCAGATCAAGTGGAGGTTTTATACAAGAAGAAGATCTTGGGATTTAGATTTCTGTCTTTGTATTGTAACCTTGTATCAACGAATTCGGCATTATTGATAACAACAGTTCTCAATTTCATTTGAAATTGAGAGGGAGACGTACCCACACGCGAGGACCACAGTGGGGAACTTCCTTACCAAATCTCTGCATATCGTATTCTTTCCTTATCTATCTTTACGTTTTCAACAGTTTTGTGATTTCAGTTGGTGTATTGTGGTTGTACATTTCGTGATACAATAGTGGCAAGAAAACTTCTTTATCTAAACTCCACCATTGTTCATCATTGATCACATACACACCAAATGTTTGACAAAACTGTCAGCTGTGTTTTATTCATTGGAAGTAGAATTTAGTGATAAGTGCATTTGAATTGATAATATTCTGGTGTTAATAATCTCTATCGTTCCTATTCAAATCCAACAATAAATTCGCGTGTCCGGTTTTCTAGTAGCGGTTCAGATTAGACGGAAGTCGATTCGGGACTGTAATTTTCCGCTAAGTTTCAATAACTCTGATAAGATTTTTTTTCCGTTTATTTAAAAAGAGGTGATCTATTCACCCCCCCCCCTCTCGATCACTAGCCACACCATCTAACAAGTGGTATCAGAGCCTGGTTCGCTGGTGTTCTGTGGCTGCCTGTAACGATATGGATTCTGAACCAAAGGGGGCGTATAATAGAGCGCCGATTTTCAACGGTGAAAATTACGGCTATTGGAAAGACTGCATGCGAGTTCATATAAATTCTGTTGATAGGCTAGTATGGGCTGCCATTGAAAATGGTCCTTTTCAAATTACTATGACAAATGCGGCTGGCGCCATAGTTCCTAAACCAGAAGGTGATTGGAATGAGAAAGATGAGAAAAAGTGGTCGAGTGATTGGAGAGCTCGAAATATGCTAATTTCAGCACTTGGTGTTGATGAGTATTATCGGGTATCCCATTGCACGACAGCTAAAGAAATGTGTGATGCTTTAGAAGTTGCCCATGAGGGTACTACTGAAGTAAAACAGTCCTGCATTAACACACTCAATCAAGAGTTTGAGCTCTTTCGCATGAAACAAGGAGAATCTATCTCCGACATGCAAAAGAGATTTACTCATCTCACTAATCGTTTGAATGCACTTGGAAAACCTGTTTCCAATGAAATAGCTACTAATAAAATTCTGAGATGTCTTAGTAGGGAATGGCAACTTAAAGTAACAGCTATTAAGGAAGCCAACGATCTAACGACACTTACGATTACAACTCTGTTTGGAAAGCTGGAAGAACATCAGCAAGCATTAGAAAGTCTTGAAAAGTTTGAGAACAAAAGTAAGAAGGAAAAGGAGAAGAAGAGAGACAAAGAGGGAGAGAAGAAGCCAATAGCTCTTGTGGCCTCTAGCTCTAAGTCCTCACGAAAAGAGCAAAGTAACAATGATTCTAGTAGTGACAAAGATTCGGATGATGAGGAAATGGGACTTTTTGTAAGGAGATATAATAGATTCATTCGAAAGAATGGAGTCAAGCATTCCGACAAAAACCTCATGAAGTTTCGAAGACAATCTACAGATTCAAAACAGGAAGAGAATAAGAAGAGTAGAGGAAAAGGATCTTGTTTTAATTGTGGTAAATCTGGAGATTATAAAACAGATTGTCCTATGAAGTATCAGGATCAAGGAAAAGCTCCACCAAAAGGGTACAACAAACAAAGAAGAGCTTACATTGCATGGGAAAGTGATAGTGATTCATCAAGCACACAAAGTTCAAGTGATAGTAATGAAACCGCAAATATGTGCCTTATGGCTCACACCAAAAATCTGTCCTACCACAAGAAGAAAATCAATGATAAAAAGGTAAAACAAGCCTATTATAATAATTTCTCTTCTATGTCTTTTTCTGAACTGAAAATAGCTTTTGAAAAACTGCATAACGAAGTTGTAGATGCTTTTAAAAGATTATCTTCCGATAAACAAATTTTTTCATTTCTGGAAGGTAAAGTATACAAAGCTGAAAAAGATTTAGAATGGTTAAAAGCCAGTATTGCAGAAAATTCAAAAAATATTGACATTGATGGATGTAGTAAAGTTGGGTATTGTGAAGCTTGACATATTTGGCAACAAGAGGTAAATACTCTCAAGGTCAAATTGGAAAAAGCTTTACAACCTAAGGTTACTTATGCCGTTGACTCTAGGTTGTTTAAGAAGTCATTAAATCCACCATATGCAAAATACTCTTTTATTCCAAAGGATTTAATGAACAAGAATAAACAAACACATCATCATGGTTTATGTCATTATTGTTGTCGTGCTGGCCATACCATTGAGAAATGCAAGTTTAGGAGATTTCTTGTTCCTAAAGGTATTTATCAATGGAAGCCAAAAGGCAACCATGTTAGCACTTACCCACTTGGACCCAATGAAAATTGGGTACCAACTTCTCTCTTTTGATATTGTAGGATGAGTGCCTTGCTTCCGTAGATAGGAGATGGTTTCTTGACAGCGGTTGCTCAAGGCACATGACCGGTGACATATCGCTTTTTATAGACTTCAAAGCAAAGAAGAAGGGATATGTTACTTATGGAGACAATAACAAAGGAGCTATACTTGGCAAAGGTAGTGTAGGTAATCCCTCTACCACTACTATTTCTGATGTCCATTTAGTAGAGGGGCTTAAACACAATTTGTTAAGCATAAGTCAATTGTGTGATAAGGGTTATAAAGTTTCTTTCACAAAAACTTGCTGCATAATTGAACATGCTGAACAGAACGTTGTGTTTAAGGGTGTAAGAGTAAACAATATCTATATGCTTGACCTTTTTGATGTATCTTTAACAAGTACTAAATGTCTAGTTACCTTGAATGATGATTCTTGGCTTTGGCATAGACGTTTAACGCATGTTAATTTCAATTTGCTTAATAAGGTTGTATCTAAGGATCTAGTAGTCGGTCTTCCAAAAATAAAATTTTCAAAAGACCACCTATGTGACGCGTGCCAAATGGGAAAACAAACGAGGGTCTCTTTTAAATCTAAAAATGTAATTTCAACTTCACGACCCCTTGAGCTTCTCCATATGGATCTCTTTGGACCTTCTAGGACAAAGAGCTTAGGTGGAAATTATTATGGTTTTATAATCGTTGATGACTATTCTAGATTTACTTGGACTATATTCCTTCATAGCAAAGATGAAACTTTTTCTGCTTTTATGAATTTTGCAAATCTGTCCCAAAACAAAATGAATTCCAAAATAGTTACAATTCGTAGCGATCATGGTGGTGAATTTCAAAACTATCAGTTTGATAAGTACTGTGACAAGTATGGTATTGAGCATAAGTTTTCAGCTCCTCGAACTCCACAACAAAATGGCGTTGTGGAGCGTAAAAATCGTGTTTTAGAGGAGTTGGCAAGAACAATGCTAAATGAGGGTGGATTACCAAAATATTTTTGGGCTGATGCAGTTAGCACAGCTTGTTATATTTTAAACAGGATCTTAATTTGTCCTATTTTAAATAAAACTCCTTATGAGCTTTTAAAAGGAAGAAAGCCAAACTTGTCACATCTTCACGTATTCGGTTGTAAGTGTTTTGTTTTGAATAATGGTAAGGAAAATATTGGGAAGTTTGATGCAAAAGCGGATGAAGGTATCTTTCTTGGATACTCACAATCAAGTAAAGCATATAGAGTATATAATAAGCGTTTACTTACTGTTGAAGAATCTGTCCATGTTTCTTTTGATGAGTCTTATCCGAAAAGTGTCGGAAAAGGTATTTCTTTTGATGACGCAGGTGTATCTACAGAAGACATACTCAAGGAAGCTGTTACGGAAACTGATCAGTCCAGAACAGTTGCCCATGAGAAGGAGGAAGATACTAGTCATGAAGAAGATGAGGAAGAAAGGACAGCTGAAGTGAATGACCTTCCACCAGCTTGGAAATCTTCAAAAGACCATCCTATTGACAACATCTTGGGAGATATTTCAAAGGGAGTAATGACTCGTTCTAAGATAAGTAATTTTTGTTCTCATTTCGCTTTTGTTTCACAAGTAGAACCTAAAAATGCCAAAGAGGCCTTGATTGATGAATGTTGGCTAATGGCCATGCAAGAAGAGCTTAATCAATTTAAAAGAAATGACGTTTGGGAACTTGTCCCTCGTCCGCGAGATCATCATATCATAGGTACTAAATGGGTTTTTAGAAATAAGCTTGATGAAAATGGAGTGATAACTAGGAACAAGGCACGTTTAGTAGCACAAGGGTATAACCAAGAGGAGGGCATAGACTATGAGGAAACTTATGCTCCAGTTGCTCGCCTTGAAGTTATACGTCTCTTGCTTGCCTATGCGTGTTCTAATAATTTTAAGCTTTACCAAATGGACATAAAGAGTGCGTTTCTAAATGGTGTCATAAATGAAGAGGTATATGTCTCACAACCTCCTCGTTTTGAGAATGCTGAAAATCCAGATTATGTTTACAAATTAAAACGAGCTTTGTATGGTCTTAAACAAGCCCCTCGGGTTTGGTATGAAAGGCTCAGCAAATTTCTAATTGATCATGGATATTCAAGAGGTAAAGTGGATAATAATCTCTTTATTAAACACAAGGGAAAGCACATTCTTTTAGTTCAAGTTTATGTAGACGATATAATTTTTGGTTCAACTAACACACACTTGGTCGAAGAATTTTCTAAGGTTATGCAGGGTGAATTTGAGATGAGTCTTATGGGGGAGTTGAATTACTTCCTAGGTCATCAGATAAAGCAACTTGATGAGGGTACAGCAGTATGTCAAACAAAGTACTGCAGAGAACTACTCAAGCGCTTTGGAATGAACGACTCAAAATCAATTGACACCCCTATGCCTACCAACGGAAATCTAGATAAAGATGAGCATAGTAAGAGTGTAGATGTCAAAAAGTTTAGAGGTATGATTGGGTCTCTTCTGTATCTTTCTGCTTCTATACCTGACATCATGTTTAGTGTTTGTATGTGTGCACGATATCAATCAAATCCTAAGGAATCACACCTGAAAGCTGTTAAGCGTATATTTAGATATCTTCATGGAACATCTAAATATGGGCTTTGGTATTCCAAAGGAAGTGATTGTAGCTTAGTAGGTTACTCCGATTCTGATTTTGCTGGCTGCAAATCAGATAGGAAAAGCATGAGTGGTACATGTCACTTGTTTTCAAACTCCTTGGTAAGTTGGCATAGCAAAAAGCAGGTATCTGTGGCTTTGTCAACTGCAGAGGCTGAGTACGTTGCAGCCGGTAGTTGTTGCGCTCAGATTTTGTGGCTAAAGCAACAACTACAAGACTTTAACATTCAACTCAAACGTATTCCAATAAAATGTGACAACACTAGTGCCATAAACCTTACTAAAAATCCTGTTTTACACTCACGCACTAAACACATAGAGATTAGACATCACTTTCTTCGCGATCATGTTAAAAAAGAAGACGTTGTATTTGAGCATGTTGATACTAAAAACTAGCTTGCTGACATTTTCACTAAACCTTTGGCAACGGAACCATTCTTCAACATTCGTCGTGAATTAGGGATCTTAGATCTCTCTCCATTGGTGTCTTAAGCATGTTTGTTCTTATTTATATTATGCCTCACCTTGGTTGATGAGATTTGTTTTAGATTTCATTTATACCTCACAAGGTTACATCAACAGAGGTAATATCACTCCTTTCTATATCTCTTTTAAACTATGTGATTGTGTATGTTAGAACAAAATTCCTTATTTTCGTTTATGTGAATTTCTTTGCATATATTGTTTGAACATTAATATCTGATTTGTGAATTATACTTGGGCATCATTATCATGACATACTTCATAATGCATAACTATACTGCATAAAAATTAATTAAAATTTGGTTTGGCATCAGTATGTATCGATTCAAAGATGTATGTATCGATTCATGTCTTCTTCATTTCACATCTGTCAAAATTGGTTCAGTATGTATCGATTCATTCGTCGTTTGTATCGATACATAGACCCTTTAAAAACAAAAATGCGTGACATGGATCGATCCATTCCCATATGCATCGACACATACTGATTGTTATTTGGATTAAATGCATTTTATTTCACTCATGGATCGACACATAAGCAATTCTTATCACATCTTTTCACAAACTTGGTATCAGCAGTTCCCCTACCTCTCAAAACCTGCGGCTAACCCTAATCTCCTTCATCATCATTCTCTCCAAAACCCTAAATTCATCTCACTTTTCTTCAATTTTTCATCACCATGCCTCCAAGAATCATTCCGGCTAGAGCAAGGGGAAAAGGAAAAGGAAAGGAACCGGGTGGCACTTCTCAGCAGTTACCAGAAGTTCCTCCTAATGCCTTAGATTTGCTTCATCCTGCAATTGCTACTGAGTTTGAGGATTCTTTCAAGACAAGGTTAGTTATGAAACCCCATGTCTTCGATAAACATGATGCTATTCATCTGCATCTCAATGATGTGGTTGAACTTCTTAATGCACAAAAACTTGGTTCATTTTTTACTACAAAGGATGATTACCATGAGGATTTTATCCGTGCATTTTATGCTGGCTTACAATCTGGTAAAGGATATATGTTTAAATGTTCTATTGGTGTCAGAACCTATACTTTTGAGGTTGCTGATTGGGAAACAGTGTTTCAAATTCCGCTTCCGTCGCATAATTTCAAGACTTGGCATGACTTGAAGTTTGATACTGACTTTAACTTGAAGGAGTTTACTCTATCTATCTTGAAAATGGACAGACCGTCGGGTGAGGATGAACAGGTTACGTCTGGTATGATTAAGAAAATTCCTCGTATACTTCAGTGGATTATCTCGCACATTCTGCATCCAGCAAACAATGGACATTCTAGGTTAGACAGGGCAGACAATCATCTCTTGTATACTCTTCAAAATAAGGTTCCCTTAAATTGGGCAAATTACTTTGTGAAGCGTCTCTTTTTCGTGCGCAACAGTGCCAAGAATGTTGCTCTTGGTTATGCGTCTCAAATCATGAAAATTCTTACGTTCTGGAATATTGCAATCCCTTTAGTTCCTCTCATATCTCCATCTGCTGCTCAAGAGTTTGACTCTTCCACTTTATCTCATATGGGATATCGGTGGGACAAGGAACGTCAATGTTTCTATTTCTTTGAAAGGAAATCCAAAACAAGGATCTATAATTTTGATGTGCCTTCTGAACGAATTCATGTAGTTGAAGACCAACCTGATGAAGAAATGCATGATGTGAACGAAGCAGATGTGCCTGCAGCTGATGACAATGCTGGTTGGGGTGATTGGGTGCCACAAAGGTGGTCTCCAACCAACTATGTACCTGAACCAACGGTTCCTACGTTCTCCGGCGGTGCTTCATCTTCAACACCTACTGCGCACCTAACTCAAATGCTTCAACAAATGGAGCTTGCCAACCAAGAACGTCATGAAGAGGCACGGTCTTGGCATGTACAACAAAGTGAGTGGCATAAGGAGCATCGTGAGTGGCATGACGATCATACACGGATGTGCCATAACCAACACTCTTGGCACACGGACTTGGTTAAGTGGCACCAAGTCTTATACAATGAAATGTCTGGTTTTATGGACGACTGTCGTGCCAATCCTGGTATTATGGACAGATTCAGAAGTGTTGAAGTTCAGGACCGGTTCAGGCACTACACCTTCATGGGCCACAATCCAGATGCAATGCCTCCTCCTCCGCCTCCGCCAAGCTTCAGAGATCCTGATAGAGATGACGAGGAGTTCTGTGGTGGCTATAATCCACATTAAACCATCATCGTTTCATTTCACTGCATTTCATTGCATGTTGCTTGAGTTTTTTTCTTTTCAGATTAGTTGCACCTTATATGTCTTGGCTTATGTAATTTTTAAATACTTTCTACTAGTTAAATGCTTATTTCCTTCTGCTTACTTCTGGTGTTATTGCCCTTATTTTTCATTCTTTGTGAGTGATTCTTTACTTTTTAAGCTTCCTTCTTTGTGATTGTTAGCTTCTTTATCATTTTTGTTGTGTCCTGCTACAACATGTTGCCTTGATAAAACTGTTTTTTTCTTCTTTTTGATGTTGACAAAGGGGGAGAAATGCATATGTTGACAGATATGCACAAACTCAGGGGGAGTATCACACATCTGGCTAAAAATTTGCCATCATCAAAAAAGGGGAGTTTGTGAGCAAATTCTTTACTTTGAATAAGTTTTGAATGATAGCAAATTGTGTGATCACTGTCTAATTGTTGCTTGTGCATTATTTTACATGTTTCATTTGTGTTTTTAATCTATACTATTGCTTCGTGTCTATACATAAAGATCCACAATGATACATTTCTTAAAAGAACTCATAAAAACTGTTTTGTGTCAGTATGTATCGATACATGTTCATCTGCATCGATACATAAATTTGTTCTAAATCACAAAACGTTTTTGCTTCAGTATGTATCGATCCATACGAGCCTTGTATCGATACATGCTTAGTTAAAATGTTCTATGTATCGATACATACGAGCTTTGTATCGATACATGTTTAGTTAAAATGTTCTATGTATCGATACATACGAGCTTTGTATCGATACATGCTTGTATTAATTCTCTAAAATTAATCAAAGCTACAGTATGTATCGATGCATAATATTTTGTATCAATACATAATTCTGTTTTGTCTACTAACAGCTTCTGTCTTTCAAATATAAGAAGTATTTTGACAGCTCAGTGAAATAGTATGAATTCAGAAGTGAAAAACAGTTGTAACACAAATCAAAGGAGTGTGTAGCAGCAATTGTTTTGAGCAGTTAGAAACCTGAAAGAGACTTCATCTTCTTCATCTTCTCAATCTCTTTTCTTCAAGAACATTAACACATAATCATTCTTGTTCTTTGGATTAAAGGATCAACGAGATAACGTTCAGTGGAACGATCAAGGATCTAGCTGAGGTGTTCAGTGGAACGATCGAGGATCTAGCTGAGTTGAAGGTTGAAGGGGGTTTCGAGGAAAAACCAAATGGTTTGTCCTCAGGAACTGGAGTGTTCTTGCGGGTTTGTTAGTGACGTTTGCAGAACAGATTCAGCCGTAGCGTAGGGTTTGGAAATTGGGTAATTTCGCAAACAGGTCGTGGAACCGGTGAATTGTTTGCAATTTCTTGCAGGAAATTCTTGATCGAGCTCAGATCAAGTGGAGGTTTTATACAAGAAGAAGATCTTGGGATTTAGATTTCTGTCTTTGTATTGTAACCTTGTATCAACGAATTCGACATTATTGATAACAACAGTTCTCAATTTCATTTGAAATTGAGAGGGAGACGTACCCACACGCGAGGACGACAGTGGGGAACTTCCTTACCAAATCTATGCGTATCGTATTCTTTCCTTATCTATCTTTACGTTTTCAACAGTTTTGTGATTTCAGTTGGTGTATTGTGGTTGTACATTTCGTGATACAATAGTGGCAAGAAAACTTCTTTATCTAAACTCCACCATTGTTCATCATTGATCACATACACACCAAATGTTTGACAAAACTGTCAGCTGAGTTTTATTCATTGGAAGTAGAATTTAGTGATAAGTGCATTTGAATTGATAATATTCTGGTGTTAATAATCTCTATCGTTCCTATTCAAATCCAGCAATAAATTCGCGTGTCCGGTTTTCTAGTAGCGGTTCAGATTAGACGGAAGTCGATTCGGGACTGTAATTTTCCGCTAAGTTTCAATAACTCTGATAAGATTTTTTTTCCGTTTATTTAAAAAGAGGTGATCTATTCACCCCCCCTCTCGATCACTAGCCACACCGTCTAACAACAACTACAGTTGGGTCCAATAAAAGGGTTTACACATGTTTATGTGCCAGAAACCCCAAGCTCAGATCATAATCACTAACAGGCCACTCTACTATGAAGCATGTACGGATAACGGGCTTAATGTGACTGCGCCTGAATGAAAAGGACACAAAAAGAGATGAAGAGGCGGGGCTAGGTATCGTGGGATAATATGGGTTGGTTAATATAGGAATGAAGTTTATGTCCGTATTTGCGGATTAGTGTCATCATGATACCCTTAGTTCACTCAGTTAGTACCTATCACTGCATCCCTACTTGAACTTAGAATTTCTACCTGAAGCACTCGTTTACATCGATTTTTCTTTCATGAGCCTTATAATTTTTTGCTTGAGGACAAGCAAAGGTTTAAGTGTGGGAGAGTTTGATAACACTAAAATTTACGTATTTTCAACTCCGATTTCACATGCATTCTAGTTGTTTTATTGTCATTTTGTTGTGTTATTACTGTGTTTTCCTTTGTTTTCAGGTTTTTACTTTAATTGGAGCCCCGATCGAGAAAAGGAGTGAAAAAGGGCTAAAAACCCTAAAATTCAGCATTTTGTGCTTATGGCCTACCTAGTGGCGGGCGCCACAGACCAAGCCATGACGTGTCAAATTCAACTTCCTTCAACTCCCACGTTTTCCCACTACTTCCACTAAGGCGCCTCACTTTGGCCTTGTGGCGGGCGCCACAAGAGGAAAAACGGTTCCCTCCTATTTTCAAGTTGAAGGGCATCCAAGTCATTTCCATCTTTTTACTTGCTTATAAATAGAAACGCGAATTCACTTTTACAATCATCCAAACTTAGAACAGAGGCAAACTCATAAGCAACTTTGTTTCACTTAGGCATATATTCAGTATTTTATAGTGGTAATCGCTTCGCATTGGAGTGTTACCACAATTGTGTCATCAAGTCTGTGATAGAGTCTGTAATCGAGTTTGGAGCACTTTGGAAGGAAGTTAATCCTACCGCCATTTACATTTCTGCATTGCAATTTACTCAGCCCTCCGATTGGAGCAGGTTTTTATTACTCGCCTTTACTTTATTTATTTCCCGCACTCGCTTTTACTTTATTTAATTCCCGCACTCGCTTTTACTTTATTTATTTCCTCGCACTCGCTTTTACTTTATTTATTTCCTCGCACTCGCTTTTACTTTATTTATCTCCTCGCACTCGCTTTAAATTATTTATTTCCTCGCACTCGCTTTAAATTATTTATTTCTCGCACTTGCTTTAAATTATTTATTTTCCGCACTCGCACTACTTTTATTTATTTTAATGCACTTTTATTTTACCATGTCTAACTAAATCTAAAAGGTTAGAATGTAAGGATCGTAATTGAACCGATAATCCGTACAATTGTTCGTAGAAACACTTAAGGGCTATTTTAACTTTCAACTTAAGTTTTCCCGCACTTCAATTCTGTTGGGTAAGATCGAAAGCCGTCCAACGTCTATTTAAACTTAATTGTTTTTTACTATTTCAAAAACAGTGAAAGCGCTTTGTTTAGTTCATTAGGAGTTTTTAACATTAAGAAGAAAAGAGATTTTAAAACTATTTTCGGACGTGTTTATAAGTTTAGAGTCTGGTTCGTAAGAACCTCTTTTGGTTAAGAAGTCCAGGTTATAATACTTTTCAACTTAGTCAAGATACTATATTTCTTAAAAATAGGTTTACTACTCTAACGCAATGCGCTCCTTTTTATAAGTGACAGTAAGAGGGTTTGATTAGGGAGTACAACTCGGTTCTGAATACGCGAAAGCGACAGTTCCCGTTAAATTATTTCTTTTCAAAGTAGGAAACATTGCCCGTAAGTAGTTCTATTAGCAAGTACTTGGATTATCAATTGGTTACGTGAATTACATTTGACCCTGTCTTTATTAATTAAATCTATTTAAATACTTTACTTTTCATTGCACACTACAAAAAACACCTATTTTGACTGCCTTTGATAAACACCATAACAACAGATAACGATAGCTTGACACTTGGTCTCTGTGGATTCGACAATCTTTTATATTACTCTGACGCGTTCGTATACTTGCGAAAAACAACCGCATCAGTTGAAAGAGTTGAAGAGTCAACTTGAAGAATTGCTCGAGAAGGGGTTTATTCGTCCTAGTGTGTCGCCGTGGGGTGCACCTGTTCTGTTGGTCAAGAAGAAAGAAGGTTCTATGAGATTATGTGTTGATTATAGACAACTGAATAAAGTGACGATTAAGAACAAGTATCCACTTCCGAGGATTGACGATCTGATGGATCAGCTGGTTGGAGCTTGTGTGTTAGCAAGATTGATTTGAGGTTTGGGTATCATCAGTTTCGTGTAAAGGTTAAGGATATTAAAAAGACTGCTTTTCGGACAAGGTATGGTCAGTACGAGTACTCCGTGATGCCTTTTGGTGTGACTAATGCACCTGGTGTATTTATGGAGTATATGAATAGAATTTTGCATGATTATCTGGATAAGTTTGTTGTTGTGTTCAACGATGATATATTGATTTATTCCAAGAGTAAAGAGGATCATGCCGAGCATTTGAAGGTTGTGTTATCGGTGTTGAAAGAGAGGAAGTTGTTTGCTAAACTCTCTAAATATGAGTTTTGGTTGAGTAAAGTAAGTTTTCTTGGACATGTGATTTCGAGTGGTGGTATTTCTGTGGATCCTACGAAGATTGAAGTTTTATCTCAGTGGGAAGCTTCTAAGTCTGTGGCTGAGATTAGAAGTTTTCTGGGTTTGGCTGGTTATTATAGGAAGTTCATTGAAGGATTTTCTAAGTTGTCGTTACCATTGACGCAGTTGACGAGGAAAGGTCAAGCTTTCATTTGGACTTCACAGTGTGAAGCAAATTTTCAAGAGCTTAAGAGAAGATTGACTACGGCTCCTATTTTTATTTTACCGGATCCGTTAGAAACTTTCGTTGTGTACTGTGATGCTTCTTTGTTGGTTTTGGGAGGTGTTCTGATACAAAAGGGCAAGTGGTAGCTTATGCTTCAAGGCAACTTAAAGTTCATGAGAGGAATTATCCGACACATGATTTAGAGTTGGTCGCCGTTGTGTTTGTGTTGAAGCTTTGGAGACATTATTTGTTTGGATCGAGGTTTGATATGTTTAGTGATCACAAGAGTTTGAAGTACTTGTTCGATCAGAAAGAATTGAATATGAGGCAAAGGAGATGGTTGGAATTCTTGAAAGATTATGATTTTGGTTTGAATTATCATCCTGGAAAGGCGAATGTTGTAGCCGATGCATTGAGTAGGAAGTCATTGCACATGTCTATGTTGATGATTCGAGAGTTTGAATAGTGGGAGCAGTTTAGAGATTTGAGTTTGGTTTGTGAAGCGACGCCTTCGTGTGTTAAGCTTGGTCTGTTGAAGCTTACGTGTGGTATTCTTGATGAGATTAGAGAAGGTCAGAAGTCAGATTTGAAATTAGTCGATGTTATGACATTGATTAATCAACGCAAAGGTGGTGACTTTCAGATTGATGAGAATGGTATCATGAGGTGTCGTGATCGAGTTTGTGTTCTGGATGTTGCGGATTTGAGAAAGAGGATTCTTGAGGAAGGGCATAGAAGTGGTTTGAGTATTCATCCTGGTGCTACTAAAATGTATCAAGACTTGAGAAAGATGTTTTGGTGGCAAGGTATGAAGAAGGATGTAGCGGAATTTGTGTATTCATGTTTGACTTGTCAAAAGTCAAAGATTGAATATCAAAAGCTGTCTGGTTTGATGCAACCGTTATCTATTCCCGAGTGAAAGTGGGATAGTATCTCTATGGATTTTGTTTCGGGCTTTGCGAGGACATTGAGTAATGGTGAGGCGATTTGGGTCGTTGTGGACAGGTTGACGAAATGTGCTCATTTTATTCCGATAAGGATGGGCTATTCGATGGAGAGACTTGCTAAGTTGTACATCGAGAGGATTGTGTGTTTGTATGGTATTCTGTCGAGCAATGTTTCGGATAGAGATCCGAGGTTCACTTCGAGATTTTGGGAAGGTTTGCAAAGTGCTTTGGGTACGAAGTTGCGTTTGAGTTCGGCATATCATCCGCAAACTGATGGTCAAACGGAGAGGACTATTCAGTCACTTGAAGATCTTTTGAGGTCTTGTGTTTTGGAACAAGGAGGAAATTGGGATAGTTTCTTGCCTTTGATCGAGTTTACGTATAACAACAGTTTTCATTCGAGTATTGGAATGGCACCTTTTGAGGCTCTTTATGGTAGAAGGTGTAGAACTCCTTTATGTTGATACGAATCGGGAGAGAGTGTTGTGGTTGGACCCGAGTTAATTTAAGACTATAAATGAGGTTAAGATGATTCAAGAGAAGATGAAGGCTTCTCAGAGTCGTCAAAAGAGTTATCATGATAAGAGGAGGAAAGCTCTTGAGTTTGAGAAAGATGAGCATGTGTTTCTTCGAGTTACGCCAATAACGGGTGTTGGTAGAGCTTTGAAGTCGCGTAACTTGACGCCGCGTTTCATTGGTCCTTATCAGATTTCCGAGAGGGTAGGTGAAGTGGCATATCGGATTGCATTGCCACCATCACTTTCTAATCTTCATGATGTGTTCCATGTGTCTCAATTGAGGAGGTACATTACGGATCCATCGCATGTTGTTCCAGTAGATGATGTTCAAGTGAGGGATAATTTGACGGTTGATACATCACCAATGCGAATTGAAGATCGAGAAGTGAAGAAGCTTCGTGGTAAGGAGTTTGCTTTGGTGAAAGTGATATGGGGCGGAGTCGCCAATGGCAATATTACTTGGGAACTCGAGGATAAGATGAAGGAATCGTATCCGGAGTTGTTCGTTTGAGGTATTTTCCGGAGTTGTAACAACCCAATTTTAGTAATTATTTCTTATGTTAGGATTACTATATTTTATTTTATTTATTTGGAGTGTTAATTAATTATGTAGTTGATATGAGATATAATGAATAATGGAATTAATTAACTTGGTGTGTATATTGAGTTGGTTTGATTTATTTGAATTAAATAGAGATATTTAAATATTAGGTCTTATTGGGCCTATTAATTAAATTAGAGGTATCATGCTTTAAGCCCAAATAGAATACTAGTATATAAGAGGTGAGGAGAGTGAGAATTAGGATTCATTTGATCATTTGACAACAATAGAGAAAGAGAAGAGGAAAAGTAAGGAGAAGAGGGGAAGAACAAGAGAGAAGTTAGGGTTTCCAGAAAATTGAAGAGGTAAGGGGGGAATCCTTATTATTATGGGTTAGTATGATTGGGGCAATCGGTAGAAATATATTTAGGTTGAAATCCCTAAATTGCATGGTTTCGGAATTGTTAGGTCTTGATGAATATTCTCGATTTGAGGTGATTTGATTGTGTTAAAACTCCAAACTAATATTATATACTTAGAGTATTGTATGAGTCATAATTTTCTAAACGTTTGGCTTTTTACGGAATCGAAATCGGAGGTCCGAAAATCCTCCAACGATGAAAAACGCAGAAAATTTTGCATCCTGTTTTATGTTAACCGGTTACCCACCGAGTGTTAACCGGTTACTTGCTTAAAAATCTGGACAAGAAGTTGATTCTGTTTACGTTAACCGGTTATTTGCTCTGTTTTGTGTTAATCGGTTACCCACCGAGCATTAACTGGTTAACACTGTTGAAAAATGAAAAATTGAGATTTTAAAAGTTGTATTCATTTTGAAATGAAATCTAAGTGTGCGTATTTGATAATTAGCCTATATTTGTGAATGATATATTGTTATGAATGTGTATATGTACCATTGGTGGATAATTCATAGAGTTGAATTAATGTGAGATGTTGAATGTTAAGATGGTAGAGATGATCTTAATTGCATATGTATTGGTATTTGTACATTCATTCATGGCATGGTCGACTTCATAGTGGAAGCGGTGAAACTGTGGGTTCACATGGTATTAGACGTTGATCCTTGAATGGAAATAGGCGTAGCAGATGTTGATCCTTAATTGGAAATAGGCGTAATGGCTTTGATCTTGTCCGGATCGGAAGCGTGGCTTGAATTCTAGATATTGAATCGGAAAGCGGTGAAACGTTGGGTTCACATTGAGGTACCGCATGCATAGAGTCACATGTCTTGCATTGAGTCACATTAGAGTTATGTATAAATTGAATGTATGCGTTGATGTGATTGTGATGTGTGTATGAGATATGGTAATTGAATTTGGTGATGTTTGGATACATAACTTGGTAAAATATGTGTATACGTGATAATTGTAGTTATGTGTATATTTGGGAATATAGTATTGGATTTTAATATTATACTCCTTGAGTTTTGATGGATGTTTGAATCATATGAAATAAATGTTGGTTAATATTATTTATATGGTTATATGAAGTGTGATGAATTTCTTTAATTGTTGATTTAATCATTGTGCTTTATTATACTTCTTCATAATGATTTGAATTCTCACCCTTTCTGTTTGAATGTTGCCTTTACATGGGCATCGCGCAGATACTCAGGAGTACTATTGCTGAAGTAAGTGAAAGGTAGCTCATTCGAGATTTAGCCGGAGATCTTCCATATTCTAGTTTGGAGACTAGGTAGTGAGTCAATGCTCTGGTCATGTAACACGGGGTAGATTAGTAGTATTGAACTCATATCTTATTTGGATATGCATTATGTTATTACTTATGAACATGTTTATTTGCAATTGCTGTTTGAGAGGCCGTAGTGCCAAATATTCTGGATATGGTCTTCTTTTATCTTGAAGAGATTATTGAGAGATGATCATGGTATGGGACATGGATCATTTTATGAAATGCATGAGTATTCATAATTTTCCACTGCGAACGCATATTCTTGAATATTCATGATAATCGAAATGTGTTATTTTAAATGACCAGGTGTATTGTATATTGATGATGAATGATGTTTGGTTTTTGAAACCTTTTAGTTTTTAAAAACGTCAATGTGACGCCCTTTTGTTTATATGCGTGCTTATTTACTCTAATTATATGTTAAGTATTTTGGGGTAGAAAAAGGGGTGTTACATTAGTGGTATCAGAGCCTGGTCTACCAGTTGGTCAATAGTCGTTAGGGTTTTCCAATCCCGTTGTATTTGATTTGTGTATCTGACACGATCAATACTGTTTGCCTGGTTGTTCGGCCTGTTAGGATGATGGTTGCAGGAAGGAATGATGATGCCATTGCTGAGGCGCTGAGGATGTTGGCTGAATCCATTGGTCAGATCCCTCAAGCGAATGCTGGTAACCGAAATGGAGATGATGATGAATTCCGTGCTTTGGGGAGATTCCAGAGGAACAATCCTCCTATCTTTGAGGGTGAGCATGAACCTGATAAAACTCAAGCTTGGCTGAAGGCAATTGAGAAGATCTTCAGAGTCATGAACTGTACTGATGCTCAGAAAGTGCAGTTTGGTACTCATATGCTTGAGAAGGAAGCTGAAGATTGGTGGAATAACACTCTTCAGAGGTTCGAAGAAGACAAAATTGAGGTTACTTGGGCTCTGTTCCGCGATGTCTTCTTGGAGAACTATTTTCCAGAAGATTTTCGTGGGAAGAGAAAGGTGGAGTTCCTTGAATTGAAGCAAGGAAATGGCACTGTTGCGGAATATGCTGCTAGATTTCAGGAGCTTATCAAGTATTGTCCTCATTACAATACTGCTAATGCTGAGAGATCTAAATGCTTGAAGTTCGTGAATGGCTTGAGACATGATATCAAGAAGGCCATTGGGTACCAACAGATTACTCGTTTTGCGGAGTTGGTTAACAAGAGTCGGATTTATGATGAGGATAGTAGGGAAAGTGCTTCTTTCTACAAGAGTTTGAAGGCGAAAAACCAGGATCGTGGGAAACCGTATGATGACAAGAGGAGACAAGTTGGTTTTAGCAAGAAGCCAAGTGGGGGAGGATCTTCTAATCCACTTAAGTGTTTCAACTGTGGCGTTGAAGGTCATTGTGCTGTGGATTATAGTAAGGATTCTGTGACGTGTTTCAAGTGTGTCAAGAGTGGTCACAGAGCAAACAATTGTGGAGTTGGTTCGAGCGTGACTTGTTTCAATTGTGGTGAGAAAGGTCACATTAGTACCAAATGTGATAAGCCAAAGAAGGAGCAAGCGAAGGGAAATGTGTTTTCATTGTCTGGTGCAGAGGCCACTACCGATGATAGGCTAATCCAAGGTACGTGCTTTATTAATGGTACACCTTTGACTGCCATTATTGATACCGGTGCAACACATTCTTTCATTTCTTTGGATTGCGCTAAGAGGTTGAATCTTATATTATCTGATATGCGTAGAAGTATGGCTATTGATACACCTGCTATGGGTTCTGTTTCCACTTCCTATGTGTGTCTGAAGTGTCCGTTGAGTATCTTTGGTAGGGATTTTGGAATTGATTTAGTTTGTCTTCCTTTAGAGCAACTTGATGTGATTTTGGGTACGAATTGGTTAGAATTTAATCGGGTGTATATCAACTGTTTCGTGAAGACGGTTATTTTTCCTGAGGTTGGTGCTAAGGAAGATTGGTTTGTGTCTGCTAAGCAAGTTGATGAATCGGTGCAAGATGGTGCCGAGTTGTTTATGTTGTTGGCAACTTTGGATATTCGTGAGAAGAGGACGATTGAAGAATTGCCAATAGTTTGTGAGTTTGCAGAGGTATTTTCGGAAGATATAAGTGATTTACCACCGGAGCGTGAAGTTGAGTTTTTGATTGATTTAGTTCCTGGAACTAGTCCTGTATCGATGGCTCCCTATCGAATGTCTGCTCGTGAGTTGAAAGAGTTGAAAGAGTTGAAGATTCAACTTGAAGAATTGCTCGAAAAGGGGTTTATTCGTCCTAGTGTGTCGCCGTGGGGTGCACCTGTTCTGTTGGTCAAGAAGAAAGAAGATTCTATGAGATTATGTGTTGATTATAGACAACTGAATAAAGTGACGATTAAGAACAAGTATCCACTTCCGAGGATTGACGATCTGATGGATCAGCTGGTTGGAGCTTGTGTGTTAGCAAGATTGATTTGAGGTCTGGGTATCATCAGATTCGTGTAAAGGCTGAGGATATTCAAAAGACTGCTTTTCGGACAAGGTATGGTCAGTACGAGTACTCCGTGATGCCTTTTGGTGTGACTAATGCACCTGGTGTATTTATGGAGTATATGAATAGAATTTTTCATGATTATCTGGATAAGTTTGTTGTTGTGTTCATCGATGATATATTGATTTATTCCAAGAGTAAAGAGGATCATGTCGAGCATTTGAAGGTTGTGTTATAGGTGTTGAAAGAGAGGAAGTTGTTTGCTAAACTCTCTAAATGTGAGTTTTGGTTGAGTGAAGTAAGTTTTCTTGGACATGTGATTTCGAGTGGTGGTATTTCTGTGGATCCTACGAAGATTGAAGCTTTATCTCAGTGGGAAGCTTCTAAGTCTGTGGCTGAGATTAGAAGTTTTCTTGGTTTGGCTGGTTATTATAGGAAGTTCATTGAAGGCTTTTCTAAGTTGTCGTTACCGTTGACGCAGTTGACGAGGAAAGGTCAAGCTTTCATTTGGACTTTGCAGTGTGAAGAGAATTTTCAAGAGCTTAAGAGAAGATTGACTAAGGCTCCTATTTTGATTTTGCCGGATCCGTTAGAAACTTTCGTTGTGTACTGTGATGCTTTCTTTGTTGGGTTTGGGAGGTGTTCTAATGCAAAAAGGGCAAGTGGTAGCTTATGCTTCAAGGCAACTTAAAGTTCATGAGAGGAATTATCCGACGCATGATTTAGAGTTGGCCGCCATTGTGTTTGTGTTGAAGCTTTGGAGACATTATTTGTTTGGATCGAGGTTTGATGTGTTTAGTGATCACAAGAGTTTGAAGTACTTGTTCGATCAGAAAGAATTGAATATGAGGCAAAGGAAATGGTTGGAATTCTTGAAAGATTATGATTTTGGTTTGAATTATCATCCTGGAAAGGCGAATGTTGTAGCCGATGCATTGAGTAGGAAGTCATTGCACATGTCTATGTTGATGATTCGAGAGTTTGAATTGTTGGAGCAGTTTAGAGATTTGAGTTTGGTTTGTGAAGCAACGCCTTCGTGTGTTAAGCTTGGTTTGTTGAAGCTTACGTGTGGCATTCTTGATGAGATTAGAGAAGATCAGAAGTCAGATTTGAAATTAGTCGATGTTATGACATTGATTAATCAAGGCAAAGGTGGTGACTTTCAGATTGATGAGAATGGTATCATGAGGTGTCGTGATCGAGTTTGTGTTCCGGATGTTGCGGATTTGAGAAAGAGGATTCTTGAGGAAGGGCATAGAAGTGGTTTGAGTATTCATCCTGGTGCTACTAAAATGTATCAAGACTTGAGAAAGATGTTTTGGTGGCAAGGTATGAAGAAGGATGTAGCGGAATTTGTGTATTCATGTTTGACTTGTCAAAAGTCAAAGATTGAACATCAAAAGTCGTCTGGTTTGATGCAACCGTTATCTATTCCCGAGTGGAAGTGGGATAGTATCTCTATGGATTTTGTTTCGGGCTTACCGAGGACATTGAGTAATTGTGAGGCGATTTGGGTCGTTGTGGACAGGTTGACGAAATGTGCTCATATTATTCTGATAAGGATGGACTATTCGATGGAGAGACTTGCTAAGTTGTACATCGAGAGGATTGTGTGTTTGCATGGTATTCCGTCGAGCATTATTTCGGATAGAGATCCGAGGTTCACTTCGAGATTTTGGGAAGGATTGCAAAGTGCTTTGGGTACGAAGTTGCGTTTGAGTTCGGCATATCATCCGTAAACTGATGGTCAAACGGAGAGGACTATTCAGTCACTTGAAGATCTTTTGAGGTGTTGTGTTTTGGAACAAGGAGGAAATTGGGATAGTTTCTTGCCTTTGATCAAGTTTACGTATAACAACAGTTTCCATTTGAGTATTGGAATGGCACCTTTTGAGGCATTTTATGGTAGAAGGTGTAGAACTCCTTTATGTTGGTACGAATCGGAAGAGAGTGATGTGGTTGGACCCGAGTTGATTCAAGAGACTACAGATAAGATTAAGATGATTCAAGAGAAGATGAAGGCTTCTCAGAGTCATCAAAAGAGTTATCATGATAAGAGGAGCAAAGCTCTTGAGTTTGAGAAAGATGAGCATGTGTTTCTTCGAGTTACGCCAATAACGGGTGTTGGTATAGCTTTGAAGTCGTGTAAGTTGACGCCGCGTTTCATTGGTCCTTATCAGATTTCGGAGAGGGTAGGTGAAGTGGCATATCGGATTGCATTACCACCATCACTTTCTAATCTTCATGATGTGCTCCATGTGTCTTAATTGATGAGGTACATTGCGGATCCATCGCATGTTGTTCCAGTAGATGATGTTCAAGTGAGGGATAATTTGACGGTTGATACATCACCTATGCAAATTGAAGATCGAGAAGTGAAAAAGCTTCGTGGTAAGGAGATTGCTTTGGTGAAAGTGATATGGGGTGGAGTCGCCAATGGCAATATTACTTGGGAACTCGAGGATAAGATGAAGGAATCGTATCTGGAGTTGTTCGTTTGAGGTATTTTCGAGACCGAAAATCTTTTAAGTGGGGGAGAGTTGTAACAACCCAATTTTAGTAATTATTTCTTATATTAGTATTACTATATTTTATTTTATTTATTTGGAGTGTTAGTTAATTAATTGGTTGTTAGGTAGTATAATAATCGATTATATTAATTAATTTGGTGTGTTAATTAATTATTTAGTTGATATGAGATATAATGAATAATGGAATTAATTAACTTGGTGTGTATATTGAGTTGGTTTAATTTATTTGAATTAAATAGAGATATTTAAATATTAGGTCTTATTGGGCCTATTAATTAAATTAGAGGTATCATGCTTTAAGCCCAAATAGAATACTAGTATATAAGAGGTGAGGAGTGTGAGAATTAGGATTCATTTGATCATTTGGCAACAATAGAGAAAGAGAAGAGGAAAAGTAAGGAGAAGAGGGGAAGAACAAGAGAGAAGCTAGGGTTTCCAGAAAATTGAAGAGGTAAGGGGGGGATCCTTATTATTATGGGTTAGTATGATTGGGGCAATGGGTAGAAATATATTTAGGTTGAAATCCCTAAATTGCATGGTTTTGGAATTGTTAGGTCTTGATGAATATTCTCGATTTATGGTGATTTGATTGTGTTAAAACTGTAAATTAATGTTATATACTTAGAGTATTGTATGAGTCATAATTTTCTGAACGTTTGACTTTTTACGGAATCGAAATCGGAGGTCCGAAAGTCCTCCAACGATGAAAAACGCAGAAAATTCTGCATTCTGTTTCATGTTAACCGGTTACCCACCGAGCGTTAACCGGTTACTTGCTTAAAAATCTGCACAAGAAGTTGATTCTGTTTACGTTAACCGGTTACCCACCGAGCGTTAACCGGTTACTTGCTCTGTTTTGTGTTAACTGGTTACCCACCGAGCGTTAACTGGTTAACACTGTTGAAAAATGAAAAATTGAGATTTTAAAAGTTGTATTCATTTTGAAATGAAATCTAAGTGTGCATATTTGATAATTAGCCTATATTTGTGAATGATATATTGTTATGAATGTGTATATGTACCATTGGTGGATAATTCATAGAGTTGAATTATGGTGATATGTGGAATGTTAAGATGGTAGAGATGATCTTAATTGCATATGTATTGGTATTTGTACATTCATTCATGGCATGGTCGGCTTCATAGTGGAAGCGGTGAAACTGTGGGTTCACATGGTATTAGACGTTGATCCTTGAATGGAAATAGGCGTAGAAGACATTGATCCTTAATTGGAAATAGGCGTAGTGGCTTTGATCTTGTCCGGATCGAAGCGTGGCTTGGATTCTAGATATTGAATCGGAAAGCGGTGAAACGTTGGGTTCACATTGAGGTACCGCATGCATAGAGTCACATTAGAGTTATGTGAAAATTGAATGTGTGCGTTGATGTGATTGTGATGTGTGTATGAGATATGGTAATTGAATTTGGTGATGTTTGGATACATAACTTGGTAAAATATGTGATTACGTGATAATTGTAGTTATGTGTATATTTGGGTATATAGTATTGGATTTTAATATTATACTCCTTGAGTTTTGATGGATGTTTGAATCATGTGAAATAAATGTTGGCTAATATTATTTACATGGTTATATGAAGTGTGATGAATTTCTTTAATTGTTGATTTAATCATTGTGCTTTATTATACTTCTTCATAATGATTTGAATTCTCATCCTTTCTGTTTGAATGTTGCCTTTACATGGGCATCACGCAGATACTCATGAGTAGTATTGCTGAAGCAAGTGAAAGGTAGCTCATTCGAGATTTAGCTGGAGAGCTTCTCTATTCTGGTTTGGAGACTAGGTAGTGAGTCAATGCTCTGGTAATGTAACACGGGATAGATTAGTAGTATTGAACTCATATCTTATTTGGATATGCATTATGTTATTACATATGAACATGTTTATTTGCAATTGCTGTTTGAAAGGCCGTAGTGCCAAATATTCTGGATATGGTCTTCTTTTATCTTAAAGAGATTATTGAGAGATGATCATGGTATGGGACATGGATCATTTTATGAAATGCATGAGTATTCATTATTTTCCGCTGCGAACGCATATTCTTGAATATTCATGATATTTGAAATGTGTTATTTTAAATGACCAGGTGTATTGTATATTGATGATGAATGATGTTTGGTTTTTGAAAGCTTTTAGTTTTTGAAAACGTCGATGTGACGCCCTTTTGTTTATATGCGTGCTTATTTACTCTGATTATATGTTAAGTATTTTGGGGTAGAAAAAGGGGTGTTACATAATGAACATTCCATCAACCCCCTAAATCCAATGATCTTAACCTAACAAAGTCAAATCAACCTTGACCAAGGCCCAACAACACAAGTTAAACTCATAAAGTCAATTAAAATGGCTCTACATAGTTATTTTGGCATTTAAACAATTGAAAATATTTAAAATAATACATTAAATTAAATATGGTTGGTGAATTTCCTAAAACCTCATCAAAACACCAAAGAAATGGCCATGAGATTTATCATATGTCAAACAAGGTCAAAGGACCTTGGAGAAAAAAATTCAGAATTTTTGGAGACTTAAAAGTATTTTTAAACAATTAAAAATATTCACAAAATCAATTAAATCATGAAAAATATTAATAATGATCCAAAAAAAATTTTAATTCAGAAAATGAAAGAGGATTTTATTTAAATTTTTTTGGTGAAACTCTCATATATTTTTGGATCAATATTAAAATTAATATGAATTAATGAAAATCAAAGGAATAAAAATAAAAATCAGATAATCAAATGGTGGCAAATCAAGTGGTGGAGCGCGCGCGTTCCATGATGCGCTTGAGTCAAACGTCCACACGCTTGGTAATCTCAATGTACGCTCCTAATTAAAATATTTCAAACTCATCTAATGGCTCTGAACGCTTCCAGCGCATCGCCAGAGTCGAAGGCCGGTCATCTTCTCCAATGACCCTGGCCGGACTGGTTCAGTCCTCACCACAACATAAATGAAAAAAGAGGACATGGTCTTAAAGATAAAATGGCGTAGATCACGAATATCACCTCAATTTTAACTAACTTCAAATATATATAGAGATACGTGGAGTTAAATTTTGAGGTATGTGAACTGAGTTGCTTCGATTTAACCTCAAAGAAACTCAATCTTCTTGCCAACATTTGTAGGACTTCATACATCCAAAGATCCAAGAGAATTGATGAGTATTAAGAGAGAATCGAAGAAAAGAAAAATCTGGAAAATTACCTTCAATGTTGTGCAAAAATGGATCTCTCTTGCTTCAATTCGTGCTTGATCTTGCTTATGGAGCTTGTGGAAGTGGTTTAAGAACAATGCAAAGCTTTGGATCCTGAAGTTTTTGAATCTCCAAACAGTGAGATTCAAACTCAAATTTCAAAATGAAATTTCTTAGACTTTCCTTTGAATTGAGAGGGTTTGGAAGGTTAGGGGCAAAGCTGGCGCGCAAGGTCCTTTGAATTGATGCAGGGGACTTCTATTTATAGTCGTGAGAAGTGTTATTTGCACACTTGAAAAATTCTCCAAATTTGGTAATGCAATGCACATGCTTGCATAGGCATGTACATGCCCATGAAGCAATCCGTTTAGGTCCATAATCAACTGAAATGAGGTATGCATGAAGCTTGGATGGAAAGGCAAAGTTTTTTGAACATTTGAAGTTTTGATTTTGCCAACTGATACAGACCTGTTTACACCATGCACAGACCTATCAAACTTAGTCCAAAATGAATGCATTAGGACTCTTTGGAAAGCTTAGATCAAGAGGAACAACTCTTATGTTGAACACGTTTCCATTTGGAACTTATTTCATGATTCATTTTGAGGTGGAAGTTTGTAAATTTTAACATGTTAAAATATTTTCTAAGTGTCAAGTCACATATTTAATTATTCCACCTTGCTTAACTTTTTATGTGAGCTCCAAATGAGAAACGTGTATACATCAAAGTTGTAGATCTTTCAAAAACCTTCAAACTGGTCACCAATTTGACATCATTTGGATTTATAATGAGTGAGTTATGCATTTTTGAAGCTGAGGAAAATCACTTGTTCAATCGTATTGGTCCAAAATGACCTATAATGTATCCTCATATCACATGCTCATAAAAGTTGATTTAGCTTTCACTAAAAACATAAAAGATGAAGTAGGCATCTTGAATATGATTGTGAAACTTGGAAATCTTTCATCTCATAAAAATTGAGCAAGTTATGACCTTGGGAAGTTGACTCTCAAATTAGGGTTTACACAAAATGACCTATAATGTTTCAACATAGAAAATGGCTTTCCAAGCAAAATTAGCTCTAGACCTCAACATAAAGGTTGTTTTGAATGTCATTTATAGTAACTTTTCTCTTGAAATAATTTTCATATGATGAACATTGTAGGAGATAGGGCCTAGGGAGACCTAGTTTTGATCAGATGATCTCATCTGGCCAACCACCATCAACCAACTTGCTAACTTGCAATTATATTGACTTTTTAGGCTCATGGTAGATCATATATGCATAAGATGATGAAGTTTTAAGTGCGCCTTTAGAAATTTGATCAATTGATGAGGAAGCTTGTTGAAGAAGTTACACAAGATACCTAGATGAACTAGGGTTTCCAAGGCAAACCAATTTCAAGCTCTTGAAGGATACTTGATCAAAATAACATGTAGAGATCATCGGGACTCATATATGATTCTTAGAGATCTTGTGGATAATTCCTTGGTTGTGCTCTTAGCAATGAGGGTCTTAAACCCTAGATGTGAACTTGATGGATCAAGGTGATCATGCCCTTCCTACAAAAGATTTAGGCAAATGAAAAGACAAATTTTTTTGTATATTTGGTTAGTAAAATGATAAAATACAAGTATGATACAATCACATGGTGCTTGGTGATCTCTCCCAAAACAAACCCAATGAGTAAGGGGTAAGGAGGATGCCAAGGTATGATCCCAATGCTAATGCATGTGGTGAGATTGCATGAGGGATCTTAGGGTCAAAATTGGGTTCTTACATAGGGTACTCAATCTATCGAGATAATTTTCTATTTTATGTCTCTAACTTTTTCCTGGATCGCCCTTTCGGGTTTTCAATCCACTAAGACGCTCATTTTTGCCTAAGCCTCCCTTTCGTGTTTTCAACTTAACGAGCTGTTCTTTTCTTTTTTTAGGCAAATCAAGGATTAACTCTCTGGGGAATAAATGTAGGGATTACAACTACCTTTTTACTAGGTAGAATACCAAATATGAGAATATCCGTCGTTGATTAGGATGAACATATCAAGGATTAACTCAGAACACAAGAAGAAAATATTTGTCACCGATTAGGATGAACATATCAAGGATATACTTCCTAGGGAAATGTAAAAATGAATCCTCTGGGGAGAAAAGAGGTTATTTTTGCCGGGTATTGGGCAAGAAGTAACAAACTACAAACTGAGAAGAATATTACCAGTTATTGGGTAATAAACTCTTAGGGGACCAAAAGCATCTATCTAGGAAAGATCGAGAAAGAAACGGTCAATCAAGACTCAACCCAATGAGGATATAACTCAAGGGGAGTGGTTCCATCCAGATAATCAACTAGGGAGGAAGCTGAAACAAAAATCATCCGCGAGGAAGTAACTCAGTGGGGAAAGGAGAAAGGGTAAAGTCTTTCTGCTTAAGTGGCTGACACTCTACTATTGAAGGAGTACAGACACCAAACTTGTATGGGGATAAAGTACCACCATAACAGAGAATTAAAATCACAAGAATGAACCAACAAGTGCGATGATGCAATGATGAAATTATGTGAATTTATATGTATATATGATGATTATGCTGACAAAACAATCACAAAGGATACGAAGGTGTCGTAGATTTGAATCATTGATACAATTCTCGGTCAATCCACAAAAGAGGGAGACAATTGCTGGAGAAAAGAGAGGTCAACATCCTAAAGGATCAATCATAGCTGGGGCAGGAGGAGTTCTATCGAGGAAAACCGTTATCAAGTCTGCAGGGAATTTCAGGTCAACACCATATCAAATGGGAGACAACCATGTAGAGGATAAACACAAATAGCTGCTCAGAAACCAGGAGGAAACTTTGACTGGGAGCGAATCTGATGGCAATTGGTAAGGAAGCCGAAGTTTCAGTCGTAATCACGCGAACTACTGAGGAAAACCTTTCTTACTCCACTGGAGACCAAAATCGGCTGGGGAATAAACACTTCGCAGAGGACTAATCAACCAACTCAGCTGGCTACTTCACCGGGGAATGGCGAACAAAAATCGTTCGGAGAAATCAACAAACACTGAGTGCTGAATAATGTTGTCGGGGAAGTGCGACTACCTCTTTAGGGAGAACCAAATAATGCTCCACAATTAGGGCTTACTGCTTTCGAACCACTGTTGATATTCTTTTAAAATGAAATCAATTGCTTAAAATTCATGCTTTTATATGTTTAAGAAAAATGATTTTAATTTTAAAAATTTTAATTTCCAAAAATGATCATAATGAAATTTAAATCTATTTGGCTTAAATAAATAAGATTAGAAATAATTGGATAAAGCTTAACTTTATTTAATGGAATGGTAGTCTGTAAATGACAAGACTCCATAGATCTTTACAAAGTTGAAAATGGTAATTTACATGGAAAAAGGGGTACATTGAATACAATGATCACTAATACTTCTACCAACTCTTGATATCCACTGTGCTTTTGGCAGTTGTTTAGGACAATGAATCGACATCGACCGTTGTGCTCAAGAACGTCTTTAAAACTGAAGATCAGCAGGATGTAGTTACTTGCCACAATCCCTAATTTTTTCATAAATTGCCCCAAGGTGGGGTACTCAATTTATCGGGATAATTCTTTTCTGTTTTATGTCTCTAACTTTTGCCTGGACCGCCCTTTCGGGTTCTCAATCCACCGAGATGCTCTTTTTTGCCTAGGTCGCCCTTTCGGGTTTTCAACTTAGCGAGCTATTCTTTCTTTTTTTAGGCGAAGTATTTCTTGACTGCACCTGTGTTCACAGGACGAGTGAACTCTTCACCATCCATAGTTGTGAGAATCAAAGCACCGCCTGAAAAGGCTCTCTTGACAATATATGGGCCTTCATAATTAGGAGTCCATTTACCCCTAGAATCTGGCTTGAAAGATAAAATCTTCTTGAGCACAAGGTCTCCTTCTCGGAGCACACGAGGTCTGACCTTTTTATCAAAAGCTTTCTTCATTCTTTGCTGATATAACTGACCATGACACATGGAAGTCAACCTCTTCTCTTTAATCAAATTCAGCTGATCATACCTGGTCTGACACCATTCATCCTTAGTCAACTTGGCTTCCATGAGCGCACATAATGAAGGGATCTCAACCTCTACGGGGAGCACTACTTCCATGCTATATACAAGAGAGAAAGGGGTTGCCCCTGTTGAAATGCGGATGGATGTATGATACCCGTACAAAGCAAATGGTAGCATCTCATGCCAATCCTTATATGTTACAATCATCTTCTGAATAATCTTCTTGATGTTCTTGTTTGCAGCTTCAACAAACCCATTCATCTTAGGTCTGTAGGGAGAAGAATTATGGTGTGCAATCTTAAAGTCTTTGCAAGGAGCTTCCACCATGTTATTATTCATGTTCGATCCATTATCTATAATGATCTTACTTGGTACACCATAACGGCATATAATCTAATTCTTGATAAACCTCACAACAACTTGCTTGGTCATATTCGCATACGATGTCACTTCAACCCATTTTATGAAGTAATCAATTGCCACCAAAATGAAATGATGTCCATTCGAAGCTTTAGGCTCAATGATGCCAATCATATCAATTCCCCACATGGAGAAGGGCCATGGGGAGGAAATGACGTTCAACAGTGTCGGAGGAACATGAATCTTATTTGCATATATTTAACACTTGTGGCATTTCTTGACAAACTTGCAACAGTCATATTCCATTGTCAGCCAATAGTAACTTGCTCGCAACATCTTCTTCGCCATTGCATGTCCATTGGAATGAGTACCAAAGGAACCTTCATGGACTCCAGTCATCAACAAGTCTACTTCGTGTCTATCCACGCATCTGAGAATAACCATATCTAAGTTTCTCTTGTAAACCACATCACCATTCAGGTAAAAATTGCTGGCTAATCTTCTCAAAGTCTTCTTATCTTTCAAAGATGCCCAAGGCGGGTAAATCTGACTTTGGAGGAAACACATGATATCATAATACCACAACTTTTCATCTTTGATCTCTTCAACAGCAAACACATGAGATGGCCTATCAAGACGCATCATAGTCAAGTTGGGAACTTCATTCCAATATTTTACTATAATCATTGATGCCACTGTTGCAAGGGCATCTGCCATCCGAATTTCATCTCGAGGGATATGATGGAACTCAACCTTTGTAAAGAAATTTGAAATCCTCCTCTTATAATCTCTATACGGTATCAAACCGGGTTGATTCGTCTCCCATTCACCTTTAATCTGATTCACAACCAAAGCTGAATCTCCATAGACATATAAGTACTTGATTCTGAGATCAATGGCCTCTTCAAGCCCCATAATGCAAGCTTCATATTCTGCCATATTATTTGTACACTTGAAAGTCAATCTAGCTATAAATGGAAAATGTGTGCCTTGAGGAGTAATAATCACTTCCCCAATGCCATTACCATATTGATTAACAACTCCATCAAATACCATGCCCCAACGGGAACCAGGTTCTGGCCCTTCTTCAAGAAATGGTTCATCACAATCCTGCATTTTCAAGTACAAGATCTCTTCATCAGGAAAATCATACTGCACTGACTAGTAATCTTCAATCGGTTGGTGAGCCAAATGGTCAGCTAAGACACTATCTGTGATTGCTTTTTGAGATCGGTATTCGATATCATACTCTGATAACAACATCTGCCAACGGGAAATCCTCCCAGTTAAAGCAGACTTCTAAAAAATATACGTGATTGGATCCATTTTGAATATCAACCAAGTGGTATGATTCAACATATACTGACGCAGACGCTTAGCAGCCCAAGCCAATGCACAACAAATCTTCTCTAGCATAGAATACCGAGTCTCACAATCGGTGAACTTCTTACTGAGGTAGTAAATTGTAGATTCTTTCTTTCCAGTATCATCTTGCTGACCAAGAACACAACCCATACTCTCTTCAAGCACAGTCGAATACATGATCAACGACCTTCCTTCAAAAGGCGGAGACAAAATCGGAGGCTCAAGCAGATATTCTTTGATACTGTCAAAAGATTTCTGGCAGTCTTCGGTCCAATCACAAGACTGATATTTCCAAAGAAGCTTGAATATATGCGCACATGTGGCAGTCATGTGTGAAATGAATCTTGAGATATAATTCAAGTGGCCGAGAAAACCTCTGACTTGCTTCTCAGTTTTGGGCGCAAGTATCTCTTGTATTGCTTTGACCTTGGTAGGATCAACTTGAATACCCTTCTTGCTGATAATAAAGCCCAACAACTTACCAGAACGAACACCAAAATTACACTTATTGGGATTCAAGCGGAGTTTATACTTCCTCAAATGCTGGAATAGGTTCAACAAATGCTCAACATGTTCCTCTTCATCAATAGATTTAGCAATCATATCATCAACATAGACTTCAATCTCTTTATGCATCATATCATGAAAAAGAGTAGTCATTGCTCTTTGGTAACTTGCACCAGCATTCTTTAAACTGAAAGGCATCACTCTATAACAGAATGTTCCCCAAGGTGTAATGAATATGGTCTTCTCCATATCTTCGGGTGCCATCTTGATCTGATTATATCCGGAAACTCCATCCATAAATAAAAAGACTTTGAATTTAGTTGTATTGTCTACCAACATATCAATGTGCGGTAGAGGGAAATCATCTTTGTACTAGCTTTATTCAAATCTCTGTAATCAACACACATGCAGACTTTTCCATCTTTCTTCGATACAGGCACAATATTGGCCATCCATTGCGGATACTCAGTGGTCACAAGGAAACCGACATCAATCTGCTTCTGCACTTCTTCTTTGATTTTCACTGCCATATCGGGATGTGTTCTTCTTAACTTCTGCTTGACTGGCGGGCATTTTGGCTTCAACGATAATTTATGCTCCACCATCTCAGAATCCAAACCAGGCATGTCTTGATAGGACCAAGCAAACACATCTGAATATTCTCGGAGAAGATCAATCAACCCCTTCTTAACATCTGGACAAAGTCGAGACCCAATCTTGACTTCCTTCACATCATCTTCGGAACCCAAGTTGACTAACTCAATCTTCTCTTTGAATGGCTGAATGGCTTTTCCTTCATGCTCAAGAAGATGATACAATTCATCACTCACTTCTTCATCACTTTCCTCCTCAGCCTCAAACACAGGGAATTCAAAATTTGGGGAAGGAGAAGGATCATTGTATTCAATAGGCTTAGAAACCAACCTGCATAATGATATGATATTTTGATTTTAGAGAAGTGAGTTTGTGACCAAATATTATGCAAATGGACAATTATATTGTTTATTTATGTTTTTTGTGATTACCACTTTTAGAATAAAGCAAAAAGTAAAAAACATCATAGATGTGGATGAATAGAATTATACTTTATTAATGATCAAATTGAAATGCCCAAACAATGTTCACTTCTCCCTTAGGCATAGGAGAAGGATTTTAAAAAATAAATAAAAGCAGTTACTTAGATCGATGCATAATAACAGGAATATCAACAGCAGTCCAATTGTTGCAAGCTTTTCCATGCGTCACAAAATTGGTGCAGTCTTCCTCTTCATCATCCTCTAGCACAACAACTAAGTGTTGTTCATTGCCATGAATGAACCCTCCGCTACGGAAGTTAAGTTGTATATCATCTAATCTAGTAGTTGACGAATCTTGCTAAAAACCCAGACGGGATATGTTCTTGTTATCGGAGACCTTTACCATCTGTCCTCATTGATCAACATTCCCATCTTCAACAATCTTCCTTGCATCTTTAAATGAGGACATGGGTGTCCCAACTCTCTTCTCAACAGTAATAAACAAGGCTTGGAACAAAGTTCTAACCTCATCCTCAGCTTCAACATAAGAGAAAGATGACAAGTGGCTGACTAGCAGCGCCTTCTCCCCGCCAACAATGACTAATTTCCCATTCTTGACAAACTTGAGCTTCTGATGCAACATGGAGGTAACAACTCCTGCCTCGTGGATCCATGGCCTTCCCAATAGACAACTGTAGGCCGGGTGGATATCTATTACTTGAAAAGTAATCTGGAATACATTCGGACCTATCTTCACTAGAAGCTCCACTTCACCAATCACTGTCTTGCGCGAACCTTCAAAAGCCTTAACGATTACGCTACTATATCTCATGGGCGCTCCTTGATATGACAACTTTGAAAATGTTGACTTCGGTAACACATTCAACGAAGATCTAGTGTCAACTAACACATTTGCTAAAGTGTCATCTTTGCAGTTCATGGAGATATGCAAAGCCAAGTTATGATTCCTACCCTCCTCGGGGAGTTCTTCATCACAGAAACTGAGATTATTGCAGGAAGTGATGTTAGCTACAATATGATCAAACTGGTCCACCGTAACATCATGTTCCACAAAAGCTTGCTCTAGAACTCTCTGTAGTTCTTCTCTATGCGCTTAGGAATTCATTAACAAAGACAGTAGTAATATTTTTGAGGGGGTTTGGAAATTGAACTCACTTTTCTTTATTAGCCTGAGTACCTCATCATCATTGTTAGGCTTCAAATTGCTGGATTCACCAGACTGACACTTTGGAGCGCTAACTGGATCTACTACGGATACTTCCACCTTCTTACCAACTGGACAAATTTCTACATTCTTTAGGAACACCGACCCAAACATACGACCACTACGAGTCACCTTAGTAACATCAACAATGCTTACGATAGAACTGGTCGTAGGTAACGGAACCTCTTGACCATCTTTCACCATAGTTTCATTATACTGATAAGGAACAACTTTATCGGATGAATACGAGACTGGACCCGCCAACCGTATGACCAACAACGATACAAATCTCTTGCTGATATTGTTACTACTGCTGCTATCAAATGAAATCACCACTCTTTCTGGTGTCTCGAATACTGGCACTATTACATTGACATCATCATCTATATGACGGGATTGAACAATCTGAATCAAGCCTTCATCCATCAACCGTTGGATGTCCCTTTTCACAATCATACAACCCCTCGGATTTGACATTGCTGATAGCACGACCATCATGATCATGCTCACAATCGCTCACCAAGCAAATATCCTTGTTCATCGTCACCAATGACCTTCTAATGAAGCGTACATCAAATACCTTGAACTCCCCTAGACAATTGTCCACCATATTAACAGATGAATTTCCATGGGCAGGTAATGGGTTAGCTTTCACATTGGGTGCACGGTCCTCAAAGGACACCATTCCATTTTTTTACCAGCTTTTGAACTTCATATTTGAGGGGGTAGCAGTTCTCTACATCGTGTTCGGGGGCTCCTTGATGAAAAGCACAATGGAGTTCCGTCTTGTACCACCATGGAAGTGGTTCAGGTATTTGCGAAGGATTTCTTGGTTGTAGCAGGTTCTTGAAAACCAACAAGGGAGATAGTTCTGCATATGTCATGGGAATAGGGTCGAAAGAGACCTTCTTCCTCTTAAAATTATGTTTCTGATGATTGTTGGTATTGTTGTTGTTGTAAGTGTTTGTACGTTGTTGTGGTTGTTGTTGACGTTGTTGTTGAACTAGTGTTGATTGATTAGCTGAAAATACACGAATAACCGAAGATACTTGATGGTGATTGTAGCGGGGTATTCGTTACCATTAGAGATATTGACTAAATCCAAGGTAAACCATACAAGTCGAGTCGCCACCTCACTTCTATTTATCCAAAGGAATGGTTAGAAAGCGAACAAAAACCTAAAAGTTTTATCGAATCAAAAACTAGTAAAAATGTCAGAGATCTGGGTAAGGGGGTTGGTTATGCAATGGGAAGGTTTTAAGCACCCAAAACATCCTAGGTACTCCTAGGGAGCCCTTTTCATAAGTGTTGTTCTAGTATAAAGGGTGTAGGTATATCTAAAGTACTATTTACTAAAAGGAAGGTTAAAAGAAAATGACTCGCAAGGATGTCGCATCCACTACCTACGTATCTCATCTGAGTATGAGAATCAGAGTCTTCGTAGCTCGGCTACCTATGGGTTAAAGATAAGTGTGCTCGGTAAGACGTCGCGTCTTATGCCTACGTATCTCATCTGGAATGAGAATCAGAGCAAAACGTAGTTCGGCTAACTAGGGGTTAAGGATTGCCATTTGAACATGGACTTACAAAAGAGGACATCAGCTGTGTCAAAGGAGGGTGGGCAGTGTGTTCAACGTCCTAGCAGTAGGTATCGCAGCTCGCTGAATCGAGTCTTAGGCAGTTACCTCTTTGCAATAGAACGGACTGACATGCCACAAGATCGGAGACGCACGGAAGGTCTAAAAATGGGGAAGCTCTGCTCTAGAGTTGTCATGCAATATGGACCTATGTGTTAGGATTTACAAAGGGGAACATCTACCTAATGTTAGCATGCAAAGAATAGGGGAATTCTACCTATGTTATCATACAAAGGGTTCTACCTAATGGGTGCTACCTAAACGGAACAAGAGTCGACGGATGGAGCGCGGAGAGGAGTTACGGATAAGGGTAGATGGCGATGCCGGAGGCAATCGACTTACAGGTAGATGGCGATGCTTGAGGCAATTGACTTACAAGAGGATGGATGAATGCGTGCTGGTTCTGTTAAGTTTTGAAAATGATTACTCGACGTTGGATCGAGCTTTTGATCTTATTTTGAAATGGTTATTGGATGTTCATTTTAATTCTTGTATTAACAGGTGACTAAAGAAATAAAGAAATAAATATTATACACTTTATGGGAGAGGGGTACATTTGTTATGAATGGGGATTGTTCATGGCAAACAAACAATAAGAATATATGCCTCATACATCATACAAGTAGGCAACAGTTATCAATCAGATCGGATAAATAAAAAATATATAATCAAACCAAAGAATCAAATAATGGAGCATTTAAACAATGCATGGGAGTATGAACATGTTAAATAATCAAGCAATAGAAAGCATGAATGAGAGAAACAAGTATAAAAGATAACAAATGAATCAAACAAATGAAAATATGCACATGAAGGGTCCACTGAATAATTTAATCAGGAAATGAGGTAAGGACCAAATAAAATCAAGGTAAAAGGCCTCTAATACATGGCATATGAGATGACCAAGGGAGGATCAAAAGATCTCTTCAATTTCCATAAGCAATCCCTAAGTCAAACATCGATCATAAAGAAGTCAACTGAAAATTCAAGTCAACTTAAAAAATAACAAATAAATAGCAAATTAATCAAGAAAATTATGAAAAATTAAACTAAATAAGGTGGGGTCATGACATCATCATCCCCCAAAAAGATTTTAAAAATAATGAAAATTGGCACGTGAATTATATTAGAAGTAATTCATATTTATTAGTTGTACTATTTTCTTAGCCCCGAAGTTTGTTAGAGGGTATTTTAGTATTTTATCCTATTCTAGTAACCCTAGTTTTAGCTTATAAATAGGGTGGCAATCATTGTAACTTTTATCATGTTTTTAGCCGTCATTCTCTTAATAGAATATTTCCGTTCATCATTTATTCTACCTTTCACCAACAATTGGTATCTAGAGCCCCGGTTCGAATTCATTGGGAAACACGGGAAACACGAGTGAACGTGAGGTCTTGTGTGTTTGATTTTGATTCTTAGATTCGTGTTGAATCTTGAACAAAATCTGATCAGAATTTTTAATTCTGTGGGTTGGGAAACATTGTGAGAAATCTTAGTGTATTGTGCAAGGTAGAAAGATGAACGGAAACGGCAATATGAACACCAAACTTCCAGTATTTGACGGTAAAAACTGGAATCGTTGGATGATCCAAATGTGTGTACTGTTCGGTGCTCAAGATGTTCTAGATCTTGTCACTGATGGTTATGTTCCGGTAGCAGCAGATGCGACGGATGAACAGAAAAACGCGCAGAAGGAAGTAAGGAAGAAGGATCAAAAAGCATTGTTCTTCATTCATCAATGTGTTGATGTAAATGTGTTTGAGAAGATTGCAGATTCAACGACAACAAAGGCTGCGTGGGACACACTGGTTAGATGTTATGGTGGTGACGCATCAGTGAAGAAGGTGAAGCTTCAGTCCTTGAGAAAGCAATATGATAATCTCAACATGAAGAATAATGAGAAAGTTTCTGAATACATCTCCAGAGTGATTCTGATCACTAATGAGATGAAAGCGTGTGGAGAAACTCTTTCTGAAGAAACAATCATGGAGAAGGTATTGAGATCCCTTACCTCTCAATTTGATTACATTGTGGTAGCAATAGAACATTCCAAAGATCTGAGCACCATGAGAATTGAAGAGTTGCAGAGCAGTCTAGAAGCGCAAGAGTTGCGTTTGACTGAGAGAACTTCTGAAAGGGAAGTAGAGCAGCAGGCTCTGAAAGCAACTTCTGATAGGAGGCATCATAAGCAGTCAGAAGTCAGGAGAAGATCTGATGGTGGTCAGAAGTCAGAAAGCTCAGAAAGCTCAACCTCTGATAGACAAAAGAATGCTCAAAAGGGAAAAGAGAAGTATGACAAGAAGAAGATCTAATGTTACTGTTGTAAGAAGTTTGGTCACTTTGCTAGAGACTGTTGGTCAAACAAGGAGAGAAAATCAGAAGAAGCAAATATAGCCAGAAGTTCTGATGACGAATCTGTGCTATGGATGGCCTATGAATCTGATGATATGGATCTGATAGACTGGTGGTATATGGACACTGGCTGTTCAAATCATCTTACTGGAAACAAGAAATGGCTGGTTGACTTTGACTCTGAAAAGAGGACAAAGATCAGATGTGCTGATGACAAATATCTTAATGTAGAAGGTATGGGAAATGTCAGAGTGATTCTGAACAATGGGAAAACAGCATTGATTCAGAACGTGTGGTATGTACCTGGCATCAGAAGCAATCTGATGAGTGTGGGACAATTAATTGAGAAAGGTTTTTCAGTTACCACGAAGGACAATCTTCTGAAGCTGTATGACTGCAATCAGAAGTTGATTATGGAGTCAGAACAGGGAAGGAATAGAACATTCAAGGTGAATGTCAGAACTGCAGACTCAGAATGTCTTAGTGCAACAAGTGCTGAGAAGGAGAGTGAGTTGTGGCACATAAGATTTGGTCATTTGAATTTCAGAAGCTTAAAACATCTGAATTCAAAAAAGTTGGTACATGGAATTCCTGCAATTAAGAAGCCTGAAAAGTCATGCAAAGTTTGCATGGAAGGAAAACAACCACGATTGCCATTTGCGTCAGAAACTGCTCCAAGAGCAAAACATGCCTTGGGAGTTGTACATTCTGATGTGTGTGGTCCATTTCCAGTAGCATCGATTGGAGGGAATAAATACTTTGTGTTATTTGTTGATGAATTCACAAGAATGACATGGGTATCTCTTATTAAGTTTAAACATGAGGTGTTTGATGAATTCAAGAAGTTCAGAATGAAGGCTGAGAATCAGAGTGGTCAGAAGTTAAAGATTCTTAGAACTTACGGTGGAGGTGAGTACAACTCCAAAGAGTTCTAGAAGTTCTGTGAGGAGAATGGAATTGAGCATGAGGTTACTGCTCCTTATACCCCTCAACACAATGGTCTTGCTGAAAGAAGAAACCGCACTTTGCTTGATATGGTGAGAAGCATGCTAAAGGAGAAGAAACTTCCTCAGAAGCTCTGGGGAGAAGCTGTTGCCACTGCAACGTATGTACTCAACCGATGTCCTACGAAGAAGCTGAAGGAAATAGTTCCAATACAGAAGTGGACTGGAGATAAACAAAGTGTTAGTCATCTGAAGGTGTTTGGTTCTGTTTGCTATAAACATGTTCCAGAATCCAGAAGACGGAAGCTGGATGATAGAAGCAAAGTGATGATTCTGATAGGGTACCACAGTACAGGTGCATACAAGCTCTATTGTCCAAAAATCAACAAAATTGAATTCAGCAGAGATGTGATTGTGAAGGAATCAGAATTTTGGAATTGGGATAAGTCTCAATCTGATTCTGATGTTAGAACTTCTGAAGAAAGGTCAGAGTTAAGAATTTCTGAAGTTGGAGTAAACTCTGACGTTGATTCTGATTCTGATAGTGATTCTGACTCTGGAGAAGACTCAGAAGATGAAGGTGACTCTGATGATCCAGACTCTGATGACCCAGACTCTGATGGTAATCCAGATTCTGGTGGCAATTCAGACTCTGGAAATATGCCAGCCCCTGAAGATGGTCAAAGCTCTGGAGGTAGTCAACCATCTGAAGCTAGAAACTCTAAAGCTCAAGACTCTGAACAAGTTCAGAGACCACAAAGAATCAGAAACATCCCCAGAAGATATGCAGAATTTGACATGCTGCAAGACACTGAAGTAGACTCTGAAGGAGAAGTTATTCAGTGTGCCATGTTAGTAGACTCTGAACCCATAAGTACAGAAGAGGCTCTTAAGCAGAAGCTCTGGCTGAAGGCCATGAAAGAAGAACTTGATGCTATAGAGAGAAACAAGACTTGGAAGCTGACAGAACTTCCAAAAGACAAGAAAGCCATCAGCGTCAGATGGGTTTTCAAGCAGAACTTAAAGCCAGATGGTTCAATTGGCAAACATAAAGCAAGGTTGGTAGCCAGAGGATTTCTACAAAAACCTGGGTTGGATTACTCTGAAGTGTTTGCACCTGTAGCAAGACATGAAACAATCAGAATGGTGATTGCAATAGCTGCTAACAGGAATTGGCCTCTGATGCATTTAGATGTAAAATCTACATTTCTGAACGGTCCATTAGAAGAAGAAGTTTACGTGTCACAACCTCCTGGATTTGTGAAAAAGAATCAGGAAGGGATGGTGTACAGATTATACAAAGCTCTATATGGATTGAAACAAGCGCCCAGAGCTTGGAATCAGAAGATTGATTCATTTTTCAAGAAGCAAGGTTTTCATAAATGTGAGATGGAGTACGGTGTCTATGTTCAGCATACTTCTGAAGGAAATATGACTCTAGTATGTTTATATGTTGATGATATACTGCTGACTGGAAGTTCTGAACAGGAGATAGCCAAGTTCAAGAAAGTTCTGATGAATGAATTCGAAATGACTGATCTAGGCAAAATGACATACTTTCTAGGGATGGAGTTCAGATACTCTGAGAAAGGTATTATTTTGCATCAGCTCAAGTATGAATTAGAACTTCTGAAGAGATTTAATCTGAAGAATTGTAAGATTGCTGTCACACCTTCTGATACAAATCAGAAACTGGATTCTGACTCTGATGGAAAGGATGTGGACGCTACAACCTTCAAATAGTTGGTTGGTTCTCTGAGGTATTTGTGCAATACCAGACCTGATATTTTCTATTCAGTTGGGATGGTTAGTAGGTTCATGAGTAAACCTAAGTGGTCTCATTACCAAGCTGCTGTCAGGATTCTGAGGTATATCAAGGGAACTCTGAAGTATGGAGTATTATTTCCTTCTGGAAGAAAGGATGAGTCAGAACTTCTGAGTTATTCAGATTCTAATTGGTGTGGAGACAGAGTTGTCAGAAGAAGTACGTCTGGGTACTTATTCAGATTTCTGGGAGGTCCCATTTCTTGGTGTTCCAAGAAGCAACCTGTTGTGGCGTTGTCAACTTGTGAAGCTGAATACATTGCAGGTGCTATTACTGCATGCCAAGTTGTGTGGATTCTGAATCTACTGCAGGGTCTGAAGATTAAAGTAAACAAACCTCTGAAGCTGATGATTGACAACAAGTCTGCAATCAATCTTGCCAGAAACCCAGTGTTGCATGGGAGAAGCAAGCACATTGAGACCAGGTATCATTTTCTGAGACATCAAGTTCAGAGGGGATTCTTAGAAGTTGTACACTGCAGCACTCAGAAACAGTTGGCAGATGTTCTAACGAAAGCTATCAAGACTGATCAATTTCTCAGATTAAGGGATGGAATTGGTGTTACAAGTTTTGATGGAATATGAATTAAGGGATGGTATTAGAAGTAATTCATATTTATTAGTTGTACTATTTTCTTAGCCCCTAAGTTTGTTAGAGGGTATTTTAGTATTTTATCCTATTCTAGTAACCCTAGTTTTAGCTTATAAATAGGGTGGCAATCATTGTAACTTTTATCATGTTTTTAGCCGTCATTCTCTTAATAGAATATTTCCGTTCATCATTTATTCTACCTTTGTGTAAGAACAAAAATTGTTCTACAACAGATTCCATGATTTTGATGATAACAAAGGATGAAACCAAAAATGGCACCCTAACGAAAAGTTTCTAAGTGTGCAGGGTTCTAAAGAAAGAAGAAACAAATCTGATGATGTCATCAGATGCAAAACAAGATCAGATGCAAAATCTCAAGTATCAGAAGCATCTAAAGAGGAATCTCTTTCAAGAAGCTTTGACTCTGGACAAAACTACAAAGTATCAGAAGCATCTGAACATGAAGTAAAGTCTAGAAGCTCTGACTCTGAACAAATGTCCTCTGTAAACTCTGAAGTTATCAGCGCCATCTGAACTTTCAAGAGATAACATCAGAAGCCAGATTCCCAGATACATGAAGACTCTAATCAGAATTGTTAATCATGATGAAGTAACGTTTAAGCCAAGTTAAAGTTCTGCAAATGGATTTCCTCAATTAGAAAGAGACGTTAATCTCCACTTCCAAGAGAGAAGATACTAATTGTGGTAAGTAGTCACTTCTAAGAGAAAAAGTCTACTGCAGAAGCTATTAATGGAATGGCGTAACTACATCTCAATATCCAACAGATTCAACGCTACTTCAACTCTACTTCAACTCCTATAAATAGAGAAGAAATCTCATTCAGTAAAAAGAAGAAATCACTAGCCAAAACTATACTGAAATTATATCACGCTCAAGAAAAACATCTTTGTTCTTCAAAGAATTTCACTAAGCTTTTGCTTATCAAGTGAAAAATTTGCTCTTAAGTTTGTAATATTTGCTTTCTTAGAAGCACTCTAGATTACACATCTTGTATCTTATTTTTATTTGATTTCCTCAAGTGACTCTTTGTAGTCTGTAGACTTGAGAGGACTAAGAGATTTTCTTCTCTCTTAGGGGTTGTTTGTAATCTTTCAAGATTAGTGGATTAAGTCCTTGTTGAAGGCGAAATCACCTTGGCCGGGTGGACTGGAGTAGCTTTGTGTTATAAGCGAACCAGTATAAAATCATTGTGTGATTTCATTTTGCAAAAGCGCTTATTTTTCAAACAATTCAAACCCCCCTTTCTTGTTTTTCTCACCTTCAATTGGTATCAGAGCTCCGGCTCTGTTATTGATTTTCAAATCAAACACTTAACCGTGTAGAGAGATCCAGTGCGAGAAAAACAAATGGCCCACTCAAATGAGAAAGATTCTTACAATGCCAAGCCTCCTGTTTTTGATGGAGAAAAGTTTGATTACTGGAAAGATAGAATCGAAAGTTTCTTTCTGGGTTATGATGTTGACCTCTGGGACATTGTCACAGATGGATACAAACCTCCAACCTTAAATGGAGCTGAAGTTCCCAGAAGCAAAATGTCAGAAGATCAGAAACGTGAGTTCAAAAATCATCACAAGGCCAGAACAATACTTCTAAATGCTATATCATACAACGAATACGAAAAGATCACCAACAGAGAGACGGCTAAAGATATACTTGACTCTCTGAAGATGACCCATGAAGGAAACTCCCAAGTCAAGGAGACGAAGGCTCTGGCGTTGATCCAGAAATATGAAGCCTTCAAGATGGAAGATGACGAAGCTATAGAAGCTATGTTTTCCAGATTCCAAACTCTTATTGCAGGTCTTAAAGTGCTAGACAAAGGATACACGACTGCAGATCATGTTAAGAAGATAGTCAGAAGTCTGCCAAAGAAATGGAGACCAATGGTTACTGCTCTGAAGTTATCAAAGGATCTGAACAGTATCAGCCTTGAAGAACTTGTTAGTTCTCTCAGAAGCCATGAGATAGAACTAGAGGAGGATGAGCCTCAGAAAAGGAACAAGTCAGTGGCGCTGAAGTCCAGACCTGAAAGACGGAAGTCAGACAGAACCAAAGCTCTCCAGGCAGAAACTGCAGATACTGACGACTCTGAACCTGAAGACTCTGATGATGAAGAAGAACTGTCCTTACTAACCAGAAGAGTTAAGCAACTCTGGAAAAGAAGGAACAACAACAACTTCAGAAGATCAAGACCCAGAGGGGATAGATCAGAGTCAACTTCAAAAGGTAAACCTAATAAAGATATTACCTGTTTTGAATGTAAAGAAACAGGTCATTATAGAAATGAATGCCCCAAGCTGAAGAAAGATAACTCTAAGAAAGAAAGCTTCAAGAAAAATGCCTTCAGAACAAAGAAGGGATTAATGGCCACCTGGGACGATAGTGAATCCGAATCATCAGAATCTGACTCTGATGAACAGGCCAACGTAGCTCTTATGGCTACCACATCCAGCAGCTCAGATGAAGAATCTGAAGAGGTATTTTCTGAACTTTCTAGATCTGACTTAGAATCATGTTTATCAGAAACTCTTACCTCTCTTCAGAAATTAAAACAAAAAGTTAAAAACATTAAAGGTCTTCTTAAAGCAAAATCTGAAGAGTGTAGTAAACTTGAGACAACAATTCTAACAAGAGATGATACAATCATATCTTTAACGTTAGAAAGAGATGAAGCTAAAACGAAAAGCTTAGAATTAGAAGAAGTGTTGTCTCAAGCACCACAAACTTCAAATGAAATTATTTATAAATATGAAGAAGCCTTTCAACAATTTCTGAAGAATGGGATAAATAGGAGTATTATGGCATCCATGATTTATGGAGTAGGTCAGAATAATAAAAGGGGAATTGGGTATGATTCTGATTCTGATAAAACTTCTACCAGTAACCAAATTAAATCGCCTTTTTCATACCACTACACACACACACAAGAACACAAATTTAAAAATGCTAGAAGACCCAAAGTTGTAAGAAACTCTGGGAAAACTAATCTGAAAGGACCCAAGAGATTCTGGGTACCGAAAGATAAGATTATCTATGTTGCAGATATCCTATGCAGCAAAGTTCAGACACCAGTCATGGTACCTGGACTCTGGATGCTCGCGACATATGACGGGAAGAAAGTCTATGTTCCAAAGCCTGGAACTTAAAGACGCTGGCTTCGTAGGCTTTGGAGGAGATCAGAAAGGAAGGATCAGAGGCTCCGGAACTATTGGTAACGGTACTCTTCCCTCTATATCTGATGTTCTTTATGTAGAAGGATTAATGCATAACTTGTTATCCATAAGTCAATTAAGTGATAACGGTTATGATGTAATCTTTAATCAAAAAACGTGTAAAGCCATTAGTCAGAACGATGGCTCTGTCCTTTTCACAGGCAAGAGGAAAAACAACATTTATAAAATAAATCTTTCTGATTTAAAAGATCAAAATGTTAAATGTTTAATGTCAGTTCACAAAGAGCAATGGGTATGGCATAGACGCTTAGGCCACATTAGCATGAGAAAACTTTCTCAGCTAACTAAACTTGAGTTAGTCAGAGGCTTACCTAAACTGAAGTTTTCTTCAGATGCTCTGTGTGAAGCTTGTCAGAAAGGAAAGTTTTCAAAAACATCTTTTAAAAAGAAAAATGTTGTTTCTACCTCCAAGCCTCTGGAGCTTCTTCACATTGACTTATTTGGTCCTGTGAAAACAGCATCAGTCAATGGAAAGAAGTATGGACTTGTAATCGTTGATGATTACAGCCGCTGGACATGGGTAAAATTCCTAAGGCACAAGAGTGAGTCTCACTCTGTATTCACCAGTTTCTGTTCTAAAGTGCAAAAAGAATTTGACTCTAAAATTGTTAGAGTCAGAAGTGATCATGGTGGAGAATTTGAAAATAAAGATTTTGAAGAACTATTTGATTCTAATGGAATATCCCATGATTTCTCCTGCCTTAGAACTCCACAACAAAATGGAGTTGTAGAAAGGAAGAATAGGACACTCCAAGAAATGGCCAGAACCATGATCAATGAAACAAATGTAGCAAAGCACTTTTGGGCAGAAGCTGTAAATACAGCGTGTTACATTCAGAATAGAATCTCTATTAGACCTATTCTGGATAAGACTCCCTATGAACTGTGTAAGGGAAGAAAACCCAACATCTCATATTTTCATCCTTTTGGATGCATTTGCTTTATATTAAATACTAAAGAACATCTGAACAAGTTTGATTCCAAAGCACAAAAAGGTATTATGTTAGGATACTCAGAACGCTCTAAAGGCTACAGAGTATACAACACAGAAACCAAAATTGTGGAGGAATCAATTCATGTTAGATTTGATGATAAGCTTGACCCTGAAAAGTCAAAGCTAGTTGAAAAGTTTGCAGATTTAGAGATCACTCTGGTAGAATCTGAGAAAACTCCAGAAGCAACTGTCACTCCAGACTCTGAAGAAATTAAATCTCCAGAAATTCCAAGGAAAGTCAAGAGTCGTAGCAACGTATCTGAAGATTTGATTTTGGGAAACAAAGATGAACCTGTTAGAACCAGATCTACCTTCAGAACTTCTGAAGATATTCCTCTGGGACTAGTGTCTCTGATTGAGCCTACGTCCTGTGATGAAGCTCTTCAAGATAATGATTGGGTGGCAGCTATGCAAGAAGAGTTAGATCAATTCTCCAAGAATGATGTCTGGGATCTCGTTCCTAAACCCAGAGGCACTCATGTCATTGGAACCAGATGGGTTTTCAGAAACAAACTGAACGAGAAAGGAGAAGTTGTCAGAAACAAAGCACGACTGGTAGCTCAAGGTTATAGTCAACAAGAAGGTATTGATTATAATGAAACTTTTGCTCCAGTCGCAAGGTTAGAGTCTATTCGTCTTCTTGTATCATTTGCTATTAATCACTCTATAAAATTATACCAAATGGATGTCAAGAGTGCATTTCTTAATGGTTATATCTCAGAAGAAGTGTATGTCAATCAACCTCCTGGTTTTGAAAATTCAAACTTTCCAGAACATGTTTTCAAACTTAAGAAATCCTTGTATGGACTTAAACAAGCTCCCAGAGCTTGGTATGAACGCTTAAGTAATTTTCTTCTGGAACAAAATTTTATCAGAGGGAAAGTTGATTCTACACTCTTCTGTAAAAACCTTAATAATGATCTCATGATATGCCAGATTTATGTTGATGACATTATTTTTGGTTCTGCTAATATCTCTGTTTGCCAAGAATTTTCTAAGTTAATGCAGGCAGAATTTGAAATGAGTTTAATACAAGAATTAAAGTTCTTTCTGGGAATTCAAATTAATCAAACTCCAGAAGTCACATACATTCATCAAAGCAAGTACATTAAAGACGTTCTGAAGAAGTTTGATATGTCTGAATGCAACTCTGCAAAAACTCCTATGCACCCAACTTGCATTCTGGAAAAGGAAGAGGTAAGCAACAAGGTTTGTCAGAAGCTCTATCGAGGTATGATAGGCTCTCTTCTCTATCTGACTGCTACTCGTCCTGATATTCTCTTTAGCGTTTGTCTTTGTGCCAGATTCCAATCAGATCCTAGAGAATCTCATTTAACAGCTGTTAAGAGAATTCTTAAGTATCTGAAAGGAACTCCTAACCTGGGCCTGATGTATGAGAAAACATCAGAGTATAGGCTTTCTGGTTATTGTGATGCAGATTATGCAGGAGATAGAATAGAACGAAAAAGTACTTCTGGAAATTGCCAGCTTCTGGGAAACAACTTAATCTCCTGGGCTAGCAAAAGACAGTCAACAATTGCTCTATCAACTGCAGAAGCAGAATACATCTCAGCATCACTGTGCACAACTCAGATGCTCTGGATGAAGCATCAGCTAGAAGATCTTCAGATATTTGAGAGTAACATTCCTATCTTTTGTGATAATACTGCTGCTATTTGTTTAAGTAAGAATCCCATTCTACATTCCAGAGCCAAACACATAGAAATAAAACATCATTTTATTAGAGACTATGTTCAGAAAGGGATAGTAACGCTGAAGTTCATTGATACAGAACATCAATGGGCAGATATCTTTACTAAGCCTCTAGCTGAAGATAGATTTCTTTTTATCTTAGAAAATCTGAACATTAAAAATTGCCCTGAGTAAAATTTGGCTCTGAACATATAAAATGAGACTCTGATAAAAACAAATACACTTCTGCCTCTGACTCTGATACTTCTACCAAGTTAAGAAGATATCTGAGTTAGAAATCTTCAGAAATCCTTTGGTATTCCTGAAGATCAGATACATCAACACGTGGGGAACATGCGTCTAACCCTAGAACTTCTAGACAGCTGTCAAAAGAAATCAAAGGTCAGAACGCTTGAAATCTCCTCGAGCAGTGTGCTTACTGTTGGGATTAGACATTCATTAATGAGCTGTAATCATTTTTCCCCCAAACGTGCTATTTTGGTTTTTGTGCTAACGCTGGTATGTGTGTCGTTTTGCATGTGTTTTTACCCTTAGTATATAAACACTTTCTCTCACTTTTCACACTTATCACTCTCACTCACTCTAAAACCCTAAACCCTTCTCTGAAAGTTCTCTGCAAGTTCTTCATCTTCTTCATCAATTTTCTTCATGAATCCTCAAGAGCAAGAAGTTTTTAACTTCTCCCAACAAATGGAAGCCAGTTCTAATCCCCAAACCTCAAACACTCAAACACCCATGGTTATAGACGTCACCACGACCCCAGTCTACAAAGAACCTCACATTCTTGACCGTGAACAACACATAAACCTTTCAACTCCCTTTGAAGGTTTAGATGTACTGTGTGAATCGCTGGTAGATTTTGAGAACTTGAGAAGAAACGGTGTTGATCTTACTGAAGATCTTCGCAAGCAAGGTTGGGAAAACTACTTCAACAGATTGTATGGTCCAATCTATCCTCTTCTGGTGAAGGAGTTCTGGAGATGTGCAGATGCTGATGACCAGTTCATTGTCTCGTTTGTTCTAGGTGTGAAGATTGTCATCACTGAAGCATCAATTGCTTCCTTGCTAAACATGGAGAAAGCTGGAGGTAAAAGGATTTACAATATTCCTCCAAGGTCAAAACGCATCACTGAAGTCATCAACCCTACAATCTTCAAACCTAATGTTGAAGGAAACCCTTCTAAGAACAAGGAGCTTCATCAGAACCTCCGAGTTTGGCTGAAGATTATTCTGGGAACAATCCATCATCGTCCAGCCTCCAACTCTTCAGATTACATAAATGCTGATCAGAAATGCATCCTTTACTGTATTCAGAAGGGTATCCAGATCAACCTCCCTGTTCTCCTCTTCAGATATCTGAGGGATTCAGTCAGAGAAACGAGGAATAATATGAAGCCCAGATCCTACATTCCTCTGGGAAGATTGCTCTCTGATGTCTTCATTGAGCATGGCTTGGTAGATGATCTGGAGAAGACCAGATGTATGGATGATCTGGCAATTGATGTGGGAAAGCCTCTGAATGCCAAAAACCTGAGGAGCATGGGAATCATCAAAGACATTAGAGTCAAGCCAACTATGGATGTGTCCTGGGAATCTCTAAAAGATCAGAGGAAGATGCCTCATGGCCTTGCCAGGTTCTTCAAGAATGAACCCAAGAATGCCATTGCTATCTACCTTCAGGATCGTCTGGATGAAGGCGTTGATATTTCTGATTTCCGCCTTGAAGACTGTCTGGACTCTGTAGAGGATCTTGTCAGATACAAGAGAGGTGTCTCTGAGAAACAGATAGCTGCTGAGGCAAGGAAAGCAAAGAAAGCCAGACTTGGAGAAACCTCTGGCAGCAAAACTTCAGCACCTCTGAATGTCTCTTCTGGTAAGTCTATTCCTCCTGTCTCCTCTGCATCTATAATGGCTTCCTCTAACCCTCTCTCCTCTCAACCAATATATACCACCTCTGAAATACCACCCTCAATCACCAGAACCTCCCAACCAACACCAGCTCTAAACATAGCCAGAACCTTCATTCCTCCCTCTCAACCTATACAAACCCACCAAAGCACTTCTTCTTCCTCATCCTCTGAATATGAATCACCTCCTTACCTTTCCCCTTCTTCTGACCAAGAGTTCTCTGACCAAGAGTCCTCTGACCAAGAACACTCTGACCCTAACTCCCCAACAATAGCTGAAATTTATGCTAAAAATTTCGCTCCACAACCCACACGACAATCTGAAGTAACCTCACCCCTCCAAACTTCACTTCCACCACAACAAACAACAACCTTACCCTCTGAAACTCAACCATCTAATCCCTTCACCTCTAATATCACTCCTCCATTTATTCCCGCTGTACCTGGACCAGACTCTGACCCATTAGACCTAAATCCACTATATGCTTCATCCCCCAGTCTTCAACCAGACGCAGATTCTGAACTTCAAGCAGAATCTGAACCTCAACAAACTGAACCTCAACCTCTAAATCTCAGCCCTCAAAACTCTCCACCTCATTCACCTGAACCTGAACCTGAACTTACCATACCTACCCTTGAGGAGGCCATTATACAGGTTGCAGAAGCTTCAGTCCAGAAGATCAAGTCTCTGGCTAAAAACTCTGAAGTTAGTGATGATCCTAAATCTGTTAGGACACACTGGAACAGAGTCATTAGTTGGATGACCTCTGAGTCTTATAGGCTGAAGAGTATCTCTGAACAAGTCAGAAATGGCTACATCAGAGACTCTGAGGAAAGACTCCAAGAGAGACTGGCTAGAGAAGCTGAGGCTAAGAGATTAGAGGAAGAAAGGTTGGCCAGGGAAGCAGAAGAAGCCAAGAGGTTAGAAGAAGAACGACTGGCAAAGGAAGCAGAACTTCTAAGGATTCAGGAAGCTGAAGCCAAAGCTCAGGCGGATGCAGAAGCCCAAGCTGCTGCTGAAGCTGAAGCTCAGCAGGCTCTGATTCAGGGGGAGTCTTCCTCTGCGATCCCTCTGATTCTTAACACTCTGAAAGAGATAAAGCAAGATCAGCAAGAGATCAAGAAAGATCAGAATGAGCTTCGTGCCAGGATGGACAAGCAAGATGCTTTGAATGAAAACATCCAGAACATGTTTGCCATGTTGCTTCAGAGACTTCCTCAACCTCCAAACCCTTAGGCACTTAGGATTTTCTTTTTGTGTTTGCTTGCCTTGTGTTTTTGCTTCTGTCTTCTTGTTAGCTCTGATATTCTTCTTTGCTTCTGATGTTTTTGACTGTTGTTTGCCTTTGTGCTGTTTAATAAAATGTTTTTCTCTTTATTATTCTTTTTATTTTTTATGCCTTTTTGATTATGCCAAAAAGGGGGAGAAATTATTAAATAGCTCTGATGAAAATTATGTCTAAAACCTTAAGCATTCTGCAACAATTATAAAAATAGCTCTGATTAATTAATAGCTCTGATTAAATAACTCTAACATTAAATTTAAGAATTTGCAGAAAGTTTCAGAAATCTCATTACTTGAAAAGCTCTGGTAAGAACTTCTGAACTCCCTAGCGCTAACTCAGGGGGAGCTTTTGTCTATCTGATCTAATATTTTTCATGTTTCATCTGATAATTTTACTTGTTTTGTCATCATCAAAAAGGGGGAGATTGTAAGAACAAAAATTGTTCTACAACAGATTCCATGATTTTGATGATAACAAAGGATGAAACCAAAAATGGCACCCTAACGAAAAGTTTCTAAGTGTGCAGGGTTCTAAAGAAAGAAGAAACAAATCTGATGATGTCATCAGATGCAAAACAAGATCAGATGCAAAATCTCAAGTATCAGAAGCATCTAAAGAGGAATCTCTTTCAAGAAGCTTTGACTCTGGACAAAACTACAAAGTATCAGAAGCATCTGAACATGAAGTAAAGTCTAGAAGCTCTGACTCTGAACAAATGTCCTCTGTAAACTCTGAAGTTATCAGCGCCATCTGAACTTTCAAGAGATAACATCAGAAGCCAGATTCCCAGATACATGAAGACTCTAATCAGAATTGTTAATCATGATGAAGTAACGTTTAAGCCAAGTTAAAGTTCTGCAAATGGATTTCCTCAATTAGAAAGAGACGTTAATCTCCACTTCCAAGAGAGAAGATACTAATTGTGGTAAGTAGTCACTTCTAAGAGAAAAAGTCTACTGCAGAAGCTATTAATGGAATGGCGTAACTACATCTCAATATCCAACAGATTCAACGCTACTTCAACTCTACTTCAACTCCTATAAATAGAGAAGAAATCTCATTCAGTAAAAAGAAGAAATCACTAGCCAAAACTATACTGAAATTATATCACGCTCAAGAAAAACATCTTTGTTCTTCAAAGAATTTCACTAAGCTTTTGCTTATCAAGTGAAAAATTTGCTCTTAAGTTTGTAATATTTGCTTTCTTAGAAGCACTCTAGATTACACATCTTGTATCTTATTTTTATTTGATTTCCTCAAGTGACTCTTTGTAGTCTGTAGACTTGAGAGGACTAAGAGATTTTCTTCTCTCTTAGGGGTTGTTTGTAATCTTTCAAGATTAGTGGATTAAGTCCTTGTTGAAGGCGAAATCACCTTGGCCGGGTGGACTGGAGTAGCTTTGTGTTATAAGCGAACCAGTATAAAATCATTGTGTGATTTCATTTTGCAAAAGCGCTTATTTTTCAAACAATTCAAACCCCCCTTTCTTGTTTTTCTCACCTTCACTTTGCACCAACAAATTAATTAAAACAAAACATAGGTCAAACCAAAAGTCAAATAATAAGACTAAGTTAGAAATAAATCAAGAATAAATAGTAAATTAATCAAGAAAATTATGAAATATTAAACTGAATAAGGTGGGGTCAGGACATCATCATCCCCCAAAAAGATTTTAAAAATTATGAAAATTGGTACGTGAATTAATTAAAATAAAACATAGGTCAAACCAAAAGTCAATTAATAAGACTAGGTCAAAAATAAATCCAAAATAAATTGAAAATGTGAAATAAAATTCCAAGAAAAGGTCAGGTTGACCATAAGACAGTGGTCAACCTTCATCCCAAAAATCAAATGCTAACAATAATTTGAAGTCATAAAAATAAAATCAATAAAAAAAGTTTGTTAAAATGGACCATTTTGAATAAATAATTAAAATAAAATATTAATATTAAAAAAATACGAAAATAAAAATTATATAAAATTAAATAAAACGTTAAGAAAAGTGAAAAATATATTTGGGTAATTTTATGGACGAAGAAAATATTTTAAATAAGAAAAAGAAATATGAAAACGGAAGGATTAATGGTGATGAACATGGTAAGCAAGCGTAGATATATCAAAATATGACCATGGAAGAGATGATTACCTAATGGAAAATAGAAGTGGAATGGAATCTGATATGTGATGAAGCTTTGCCTCCTTGACACGAAATTCCAATGCTCCTTTAGGGTTAGGGTTTCAGATTCTTAAATATGGTGGATTAGGTGTTCTCATGGGCTTTTTAATAAGTGATTTATCCATAAGAATAAAAGTGTGAAGTGAGGTGTAAAATGTTGTTATTTTGGGCCAAACTTAAGTGAATGGATTTCCAATGCATGGCCAAAATAGGTAAACAAAAAACGTGACTGGTTTGTGCAGCATGCTTAGAAAATCTGATTGGGCAAGCCAGGCCCAAAATCTGCCTAGAAAATCAAGTCATGGTGCCTACTTTAAATGAATGTATCTCTCAAACCATGGATCCAAATGAGATGATTCCAAAAGGATTTGAAAGAGGACATGGCAAGGTACAATTGTTGTGAAGAAAGTATTTTCAAATAATGCCTTGAAGTGCAAGAAAAATGGCCAAGAAGTCTTGACAAATTTTGAAGATTTTGGACTTAGAAATTTTTCTAAGTGTCCTAAAAATATGTCTCACTTTGACTAAGCATAACTTTCTCAATTCTAATCCAAATGGAGCAAACTTTATATCTCTAGAAATCTTGGAACAAGAGGAACAACGTTCATGTTGGAGAAATTTTCAAATGGAGCTTTTATCTTGATGGAAAATGGGTTTAAAGTGAGTGCAACAATCATGAAAACTGGCCCTAAATGGAAAGTCAACCATTTCCAAATTAAGTAACTTTTTCAATTCTTGATTAAATGATGAATCCATGATCCAACCTTGATCAAATTTCACATGTAGGATCCCCTGGGCATGGATTTTGAGATTCCACTCTCAAAATGTCCGGAGTTGAATTTTTTGGCCCCACAGTTGACTTTTCCCAAACTGTCTGATTCCCGATTCCATTGATCAATTGAAGCACTTCTAGCTCAAATAAAGAGATGATTTTTTATATGTAGACCCTTGTGGACATATGGAGGGCCATGGAAAAGAGTTTCAGCCAAAGAATCAGAAATAAATTGATTTTATACCAAACCCTAGTTTTAGGGCAAAATGATCAGGAACTGATTGCACTGATTGCCAATGGATCTTTCTGAGGTAATTGTGAATCTTCCTAGGCCAAGATGCCTCTCTAATCATGACATGGATGAGCTCCTCTACTTCCAACCAAACATTGCCTGTTGCAGGTAGCCATGAAACCCTAATTTCTGATTAAATCCAGATGAACACTCTGATAGCTTTGAATCCTTCACTGATGAACTGAGGACCATAATAAGATACTTGGACCCCCCTGAGACCCTTGAGACTTGTATACTTAGAAAATGAAGTCCAATTCTCAATCTTGCTTTGTGTGGGCTCCTTCTGTTAAGGAGTGATCGATCAAAACCTGATCTCCATGTCACTAATGCAGTATGCCATGAGTATGACCTAATATGATGCTAATGAAGTGTAAAACATAATCCCATGCTTCCAGGAAAAATGAAGGGTAAATTTTGGGGTATTAGAGTTATGTTGACGGGGTGGTTGACTTCTTCTAATCTGAGGCCTCATTTGCCTCCCAACTGAAACTGCATTAGCTTCACTGTCCTTCTTCTTGCTAAAGCTGTTGCCATACCTCTTACTGGACGACACCTCCTCTCTAGACAACCGTCCTTCTCCGACACCTTCTTCGAGCCTCATCCCCATGTTTACCATTTCGGTAAAGTCACTGGGGGCACTGGCAATCATCCGCTCATAATAAAATGAGCTCAGGGTCTTCAGAAAAATCTTGGTCATCTCCTTTTCCTCTAAAGGAGGGGTAATCTGAGCAGCGAGTTCTCTCCATCTCTGCGCATACTCCTCGAATGTCTCCATGTCCTTTTGGGACAACGACCTCAACTGATATCTATCGGGAGCCATATCAATGTTGTATTTGTACTGCTTTACAAATGCTTCGCCCAAATCGTTGAACATGCGGATGCTCGCACTATCCAACCCCATGTACCACCTCAAAGCGGCACCGATTAAACTATCTTGAAAGTAATTGATTAACAACTGATCATTATCAGTTTGAGTAGACATATTTCGGGCATACATCACCTAATGACTGAGTGGACATGTATTCCCCTTGTACTTTTCAAAGTCAGGCACTTTGAACTTTATTGGAATCTTCACATTGGGAACCAAACACAATTCAGCAGCGCTTTTTCCAAATAGGTCATTTCCCCTCAAAGTTTTCAACTCCTTGCGCAACTCAAGAAATTGATCCTTCATCTCATCCATCTTCTCATACACATCCAAGTCCTCATACGTCTCGGAATGATAGATGGTGTCTTCCACACGAGGCAGGGTATGCACGACAGGTGGTGGCACAGACATGATCGGGCTAGATGACGGCATATAAGCAAATGTAGGCGCAAAGCCTTCGGGCACAAAGTTTGGCGGAATTCCCCACGGGAATCCTGCAGGCATATGCGGTGCAAAATGAGCAGCAGTCACGGGAATAGTAGAGGTAGCCACCTCTGAAATGACAGTCCTCTGAGGAGGAGGAGTTGCAGGTATTGGAGAAGATTCGCTCTATGGAGCTAACACTGACTCCATCATGGTAGTCAGGAAGGCTATCTCCTTTTCAAGTCTCTATTCTCTTGCTCAAGATGTTCCATGATTCTGGAGTGATTGGCGTGAGTATTGTATCGATGAGTCAGCTTGGCTGAAACACATAAGAAACACCAATGAGACATCTGGCGAAAGAGAAACCTATTTATGCAAATGATGCATGAGATGCAATGTTTGATTGTTTTTATTTTCAAGGAACTTACTATATTATTTGCAAATGATGCATGAGATGCATGAGATGCAATGTTTGATTGTTTATATATATAACAATAATTGCAACAATTTGATTTGACCATAAAAATCTCTTTTATTTATATAATTGGAAGGATTACATTGAGTACAATTTCAGAAACCAAATAAAACTACAAGGGAAAACGAGACTAGTCATCCTAAGGATCCCTAACAACAATGTTAGAAGATTTGGCTGTAGGTGCGTACTTCCTTCGAATGCGTCGGATCTCGGTCTCAAAAGAAGCCTTCATATGAGTCTTTTCGAGGACAAGCTGATCAACAATCTTATTCCAAGCGGTGGAAGGCTGAGGCATACTAGAGGAAGATGAAACCTCTGGCTCTCTCTGTCTCTTTGTCACTCAATCCTCAAGTAGCTCAATAAGTGCATCTTTGTCCTTAGACTCAAGCTACAACTCCTCATTTTTTTCTCAAAGCGTGGAAACGCTCTTCCCACATATCCTTCTCTTGCTTCATCTTGGTGAGAGCATCTTCCAACTCCTCTACGTCCTAGTTAGGGAGAGTTAAAGGCTCAACCACAACCATAGACATAGGTCTTTCACAAGGATAAGGCATCTTCAACTGTAAATCTCTTTTCTTCACCCAAAGAGTGTAAGCTTCCAAAGCTACACAATTCCACGTAACAAGCTCGAATCTTCCTTTCTTATGCACATTATGCCAAGCATGCACAATCTTCTGCTTCAAATGTTGGGGATCTTTACCCTCTTGATAGAAAAGACCTTCTAACAAAGTGTTATTAGGTTTATCTTTCAAGGGGAACCCAAGTTGACGACGAGCCAAAGCAGAGTTGTAGTTAATTCCTCCTTGTGTACCAATGAGAGGCACATTAGAGAATTCACCACAACTATCAATAATCTCCAAAGTGCTTAAAGAAGGATCATACCAAACTATATCATCATTAGTGAGAGACATAAGTCTCTGAGACCACCGTAGACATTGTTTGTTCTCCACAAAAGCAGATGTCTATGGCAAGTGCGAAATAAACCACTTGTACAGAAGAGGAATGCAACAGACAATCGTTCCACCACCCTTAGAATTCCTTGGATGCAAATACAAGTACATATCACCCAACAAAGTAGGCACATGATTCCCAATCAAGAAGATTCTAATGTCGTTAACATCAACAAAATCGTCAATGTTAGGGAACAAAGCTAATACATAGATGAGCAACACAAAGATAGCTTCAAAAGCATCCACACTACCAGCTTGAGCAAGGGTAGTAACTTCCTTTATGAGGAAATCAGATGGAAATCCAAACAATCCTTCTTTCTTCACCCAATGAGCCTCTATCTCAGACTTCTCCAAGTGAAGAGCTTCAGCAATAAGATGAGATATGGGAATCTCTTCGAATCCATTAAAAGGAACTTTGTTAGAAACAGGTATTCCCAAAAGATGGGCATACTCCTCCAACATAGGTATGAGCTGATAATCCGGAAAAATGAAGCAACGGTAGAGAGGATCATAAAACTGAACCAACATACTCGAGTCCTTCGACCACACCAACAGACAAGATAGACAGGAGCTCCCCATGACGTTGTTTGAAGTCCAAGGGATCTAATACAAAAGATGCTAGCTTCCTTAACTCTTTCAAGTTGGGACTTCTGAAACTGTACTTCTTAGTGTTCCTTCGTCCATAATCCATGGTTTAAAAATATTTGCAAATAACACCTCAGTTCCTTGAAATTTTCGTGTGATGAATGTTATGATGTGCATGAATGCATGAATGCATGAATGCAACAATCACAAAGGAGGGATCACACACAAGGCAAACAAACAAAGGTCAAGGGATGAATCAAGTCATTGTCAAGATCAATCATCCATTTTGGTGGATTATGGTTTACGCCTTATCAACATCCAAGTTCCATTGATATTGATAAGACTTGATTGGATCAACCAAGAATCAAGGGTTTGTTGTAAGTCACGAGTATGGAGTCTGGGTAAGAACCATCCCAAAGGAGTGAACTAAGGATAAAAACCTGTAGGTCATGTTCTAAAAATTTCCCAAAGTATTAATTCCATCTATCAGATATTACAGGTTAGGATGACTGACTCATCAATACATAATATTCTCAAGAGAAACTCATCTGAGTGTAGTATCGTGTAACAACTATTATCAAGTCTACACTTGAACAGTCTCCGCACTACGTCCTAAATAGGCCAAGAGGGGTTAAATGTTCTACGGTCCTCAGCTTCTAGGACCCCAAACCAGAGATAGTAATGCCTAACCATAAATACTTGTGTGACATTTCCAAATCCAAAAAGGTCTCCACTGAGTAAATAGGTCTTAAGCTAACTTGTTAAGGACTACTCCACACAAGTCGAACATGACTATACCATCCTCCTATCTTAATTACACTCAAGTTCGGGTTAAAACATATCTCACCACTCAGAGATCACCAAGCACAACAAGTAGATTATATCACACAAACAAATATACATACATCAAATATACAATTATATACATACAAAAAAAAGTAGGCTAAACCCACTGGAGACTACTCCCTAGTAGAGTCGCCTCTTAATCTCTGTAGCGGTAAATTCATGATCGTCAAGCTATGGATAAGCAAGACATCAAATAACAAGAGTTGCCACCGCGCTTTTATAGTTTCCAAGGGAAAAGGGAAAAGTACATACAAAACCCAAAAATAAGAAGTTTTCAAATCAAAACTAATAAAATGCCAAAGATTACAGGTAAGGGGATTGGTTACACAGAGGGAAGGTGTTAGCACCCAAAGTGTCCTAGGTACTCCTAGGGAGCCCTTTTTTTGTGTACATATGTGTTTCTGTATAAATGATGTTTGCAAACTGTCCCAACCTTAAAAATTACAGTGTGCGAAAAAACAACCGGCGAAAGAAAATGACAGAAGAGTCGTCACCGTGCGTTATTTATCCCAAAGGAGGGAAAGGAAACGCTCGAAGTAAACCTGAAAAGAGGAAAGGAAAAGACAAGGTCTCGCAACCAAATCTTGGGTTCGGGAGTCGGTTATGCGAAGGGAAGGTATTAGCACCCCTACACATCCGTAGTACTCTACGGGATCCACTTTTGTAGTTCTTGTCTAAAGGGTGTGTGTTTATCTTGTGCTGTTTACTAAAAAAAGGGTCAAAAGAAAACGACTCGCGCGGATGTCGCATCTACTGAATACGTATCTCATTTGAATATGAGAATCAGAGTCTCCGTAGTTCGGATGACCTATGGGTTGGGGGATGTGTGCTCGCTAAGACATCGCGTCTTATGCCTACGTATCTCATCTGGAATGAGAGTCAGAGCAAGCCGTAGTTCGGCTAACTACGGGGTTTTGGATTGGGTTTTGGACGAACGACGTTACTACGCAATCTACCGGATGCTCGACCTTTGGAGACTTACTCTCCTGTAGTAGAAGGAGTAAATGTGTGTTTAGGAGAAGAAAAATCAATGAAGGGTTAGGGTTTGGGATGCTCATGCAAAAAGGCAGTCCTTGACGAAGGAACCTGTAAAAAAATACACACACAAAAACATTGCCTCCTATCGAGGTCTTCCAGCTAGGAAAGCAGTAAAATACGGGAAAAATATAAAAGTACCACGCGGATGAAGATCCGAGGTATCAGCAATTAGAGAGATAAGAAACCCAGAGATCTCTCAAGCTAGCACCATCAAAGAAAGTGAGTCAGTACAGGTAATCGGAATTAAACCTCCAGGCGGTATCCCACAAATAAAGTGGAACACCAGGCAAACCATCTCTGCAAGAGTCATATGAGCCCTCACAAAACAAAACTCAAGAAACAGGTTAGAAAAAACAAAATAGGGTAACCAAGAGTTGCCCCCAAATCAAAATGTAACCACATGAATCATGCCATTAAAATTCACAAAAAGCAACCAAGGGTGGGAGGCCTAAACCTCTTGTCAAACACGTGCATCAAAAGGGTATCAAATTCACCCATAATACCTCATACATTTAGAGCATTCAAATTAAAGGCATAAAGATGATGGATATAGGGAAAACCTGATTGGAGAGCTTGATTGAAATTGAGTTGCACCCGTTAGGTTTACAAAACAATCTTTAGGGTTTATGTGAGGCAAAGGTGATTCTGTGCAGTTGAGTTCCGTTCAGGGTTTGGAGGCTGCTCTGAGTTCTCTGTCAGGTTTCTCTTCAGGTTTTGTCCAGGGTTTTGTTCCAAGGAAACCTCAGAGTGTTTTGCTTCTCTTCCTTTTTCTGTCTCCTTTGTTTCAATGAAACTCTAGTATTTATAGCCTAATATTGGTAGCTTAGTGGACTTTTGAGAAAGGTCCAAGTTTGAGATTTTTTCTTTTATTTATTTATTTATTTAATTATTTATTTATTTAATTTTTTTTATTTAATTTTTATTTTTTTAAATAAAGTTTCTTGGTTCTAATTCTGATTGACATGATGAAATGCAATATGAAATGTTAAATGACCTAAAAATGAATGCATGAATGAGGAGGGCAAATTTTGGGGTGTTACAGCTACCCCTACTCAATCAACTGGAGACCTGGAAAGAAGATAGCAGCGGCTTTCGTGCTTTCGAGGTAGGGATTGAATACAATAAAAGCCCGAAAATTTGCACTGAAGTGAAATGAAGTAACCCTGCCTGTCAGAATCGGCAAAGAGGTGGTCTTGAAAGAAGAATCTGTCTGGTACGGTGAGAGTCAGTCTGAATACCGAAAAAGAATGTTAACCTGGATACCAAAATAAATGATAACACAGAAATAACCATGGCCTGAATGCCGCTCATCAGTCTGAATACTGGAAATGACTTCGATCTGAACATCGGGAGATATGAGATTATTAATATCGGTCTGAACACCGAGAGGCTGGCCTGAATGCCACAAGTTGCGTCGACCTGAACGTCGGAAACTTCTTCGATCTGAACATCGGAAAATTGGCCTGAATGCCACAAGTTGCATCGACCTGAACGTCGGAAACTTCTTCGATCTGAACATCGGAAAACGGGCCTGAACGCCACAAGTTGCATCGACCTAAACGTCGGAAACTTCTTCGATCTGAACATCGGAAAACTGGCATGAACGCCACTTCGGTCTGAATACCAAAAACTTCATGCCTGTCAGCATCGGCAAAAATAGGGAACGATAACAGAGGCGCGCATGGGCCAATGACACTTGCTGGGGATAACAAAGGTAAGTCATGAACAATCTTCAGTCTGAGTTTTGGAAACAACTTCTGGCTTATCACTTGGGATACCGAGAATGTTTTATGCTTACATGCGTATGTTTGAATTTTTCAATGGCGTAATGCTCCATGAAAATGGAAATGCTACACGATTTGGGAGGATGCAATGCAATATGATTCTACATGCAGGGATGCGAAATGCTGGGTAGAATGCCAAGCTGAGGCAAGGGGATCTGCTGGGGAAATGATCACCATCTTCTGGACCCTGGCAAGGCTGCTGGAGATGCATAGCGCAAAGAATTCTATGGGGAAATGACCCGCCACACGGTGTTCTAGTAATGACGAAATACCGAGATTCTGACTGGGGAGAGAACGACACTGAAAACCTGCTGTTGGGGAAAGCGATAGTGGTTCTGGCAACCACGATCTGCGAGAGATAACTCAGCAGGGGAAGAAAACACCGATACGGTACCGAGGTTCTGCTTCAAGGAAAGAAACCATGGATCTGGCATTGGGATTATCGATCTGGCCTCGAACTCTGAGGAGCAGCCGCTTCTGCTGGGAAGATACAACTCCGCTGGGGGTATATAGTCTGACACTGTCAACTCTACTGGGGAGTGTATAATCTGAAACCACCGCTTGGGGAGAGGTACAGTGGTGAGAACCTGCTGGGGATTGAAGAATCCAACGCTTTGATCAGCTCTGCAGGGATAAGATACCGAATTCGTCTGTTGGCAGAAAACATTCACGATCATCTGTAGGGGATTTTAAGGAAATGCCCCGAGGGTACCTGTTCTGAATAGACGATCCAAAGCACTTAAAATTTACAGCAATTTTAAATGTTTATTAAGCATGTACCTGTAAAGCTCTTATGTGTCATGATGCAATCTTTATCAAAAAATTCGGACGTCATTTTTGCAAACAAAACAGAAAAATGAAAATGAAAACAAAGATATACTGAATAACATGATTTTATTGATTGAACGGCCTCTGGATAGGCATTTACATCAGGAAGCAATCCCTGGAAAGAGGTAATCGCACAACACATAAAAACAGACATTAATCTAATGGCAATGTGAAATGGATTTCTATTGGGTTCCAATTCTACTATGACTTGCTCGTCTTCAAGATCCTCCAGATGATCAGCTTTCTGAAAGAGTGATTGGATTGTTTCCTATCCTTCAAAAGTTTCCAGTCATTGACACGAGATGAGATTCAGAACTACTCAGAACGCAGTCATTCGCTTAATCCCTAACTTTTGCCTGGATCGCCCTTTTCGGGTTTTCAATCCACCGGGATACCCATTTTTGCCTAAGTTGCCTTTTCAGGTTTTAAACTTACCGGGTGTACAATCTTTTCACTTTTAATCCCTAATTTTTTCCCGAACCTTTTTCATTTTCTTGGTTCGCCGGGATGCCCATTTTTGCCTGGACCACTCTTTTTATTGTCCAGCGGGTCTATTTCATGCGAAGTATTTTTTAACTGCGTCTGAGTTCACAGAGGAAATGAAGTTTTCACCATCCATCGTTGCAAGCATTAAGGCCCCACCATCAAAAACCTTGGTGACAATATACGGTCCATCATAGTTAGGAGTCCATTTGCCCCTGTGATCTGTCTGAGGAGGAAGGATCCTTTTCAACACCAAATCTCTGACTTGGAAGCATCGAGGACGCACTTTCTGATCAAAGGCTCTCTTCATCCGAATTTGATACAACTGCCCATGACAAATGGCTGCCATTCGCTTCTCTTCGATAAGACTCAACTCATTGAACCTTGTCCGAATCCATTCAGCTTCGTCTAACTTGACATCCAACAGGACTCTTAGAGAAGGAATCTCCACTTCAACAGGTAGGACTGCTTCCATACCATACACAAGGGAGTAAGGGGTTGCCCCGATCGATGTACGTACTGAAGTACGGTACCCATGCAAGGCGAAGGGTAGCATCTCATGCCAATCTCTATATGTAACGACCATCTTCTGCACAATCTTCTTTATGTTCTTATTTGCCGCTTCAACAGCACCGTTCATCTTAGGGCGGTACGGGGAAGAATTGTGATGTTGAATGTTGAAGTTCTGGCACAACTCCTTCATCATTTTGTTGTTGAGATTAGAACCATTATCAGTAATGATTCTTTCGGGAATCCCATAGCGACAAATGATTTCTTTCTTTATGAAACGGGCAACCACATGTCTGGTGACATTCGCGAATGATGCTGCTTCGACCCACTTGGTGAAATAGTCGATGGCAACAAGGATGAAGCGATGCCCATTGGAAGCGGCCGGCTCAATCTTTCCAATCATATCGATGCCCCATATAGTGAAAGGCCACGATGAAGACATCACATTCAAAGGATTCGGCGCCACATGCACCTTATCAGCATAAATCTGGCATTTATGGCACTTCCGAGCATATTTGAAACAATCAGATTCCATGGTCATCCAGTAATATCCCGCTCTCAACAATTTCTTAGCCATTGCATGTCCGCCGGCATGAGTACCAAATGAGCCTTCATGAACTTCCTGCATTAACATGTTTGCTTCGTGTCTATCCACGCATCTGAGCAAAACCATGTCGAAGTTCCTCTTATACAACACATCGTCTTTGTTCAAGAAGAAACTACCTGCCAATCTTCTCAAAGTCTTTCTATCATTGTTGGATGCCTCTGCAGGGTACTCTTGATTCTTCAAAAAGCACTTGATGTCGTGATACCAGGGCTTGTCATCAACTACCAGTTCAGCAGCAAACACATACGCGGCCCTGTCGAGGCGCATCACATTGATCCTGGGAGCGTGGTTCCACCGAATCACGTTGATCATGGAGGATAGAGTAGCAAGAGCATCTGCCATCTGGTTTTCGTCACGAGGTATATGGTACAGCTTTACTGTTGTGAAGAAAGTCAACAGTCTTCTCGTGTAATCTCTGTAGGGGACCAGAGTAGGCTGGAGAGTGTTCCAATCACCATTCACTTGATTGATTACCAGAGCTGAATCTTCGAAGATGTCCAAAGTCTTGATTCTCAAATCAATGGCTTGCTCAATACCTAAGATACAAGCTTCATACTCAGCTTCATTATTGGTTCACTCGAAAGTCAGACGAGCGGTGAAAGGCATGTGGGCACCTTTCGGAGTAGTAATGACAGCACCAATTCCACTTCCTCTGGCGTTAACGGCCCCATCAAACATTAAAGTCCACTTTTTGTCTGGATCAGGTCCCTCTTCAACAACTGGCTCTTCACAGTCTTTCATCTTGAGGAACATGATGTCTTCATCTGGAAAATCAAACTTCATCGGCTCATAATCTTCAACCGGCTGTTGAGCAAGATAGTCTGACAGAATACTCCCCTTGATGGCTTTCTGGGAAGTATAATGGATGTCGTACTCTGTCAGTACCATTTGCCAACGTGCAACTCTTCCGATGAGAGCTAGCTTCTCAAAGATATACTTGACTGGATCCATTTTGGAGATCAGTAAGGTTGTGTGAGACAGCATGTATTGTCTCAATCGTTTAGCAGCCCATGCAAGTGCACAACATGTTTTTTCAAGCATTGAGTATCTCGACTCGCAATCTGTCAATTTCTTACTCAGGTAGTAGATGGCATGCTCTTTCCTACCTGTCTCGTCGTGTTGACCGAGAACACAACCCATGGAATTGTCCAGTACTATCAAATACATAATCAACGGTCTCCCTGGGACCGGAGGCACAAGGATAGGAGGATTCTGAAAATACTCTTTTATCTTCTCGAACGCCCTTTGACAATCATCATTCCACCTGATAGCCTGATCTTTTCTCAACAATTTGAATATTGGCTCACACGTGGCTGTTAGGTGAGAGATGAACCTTGCAATGTAGTTCAACCACCCTAAGAAACCACGGACTTGTTTCTCTGTTCTTGGCTCAGGCATTTCCTATATCGCTTTCACTTTGGCCGGATCCATCTCAATCCCTTTTCCACTAACAACAAAACCAGTAGTTTTCCAGATCTCACCCCAAAAGTACACTTGTTCGGATTAAGCCTCAGCTTGAATTTCCTCAAACGCTCAAACAGTTTCTGCAAATTCACCAAATGTTCTTCTTCTGTCTGAGATTTGGCAATCATATCATCAACATAAACCTCGATTTCATGATGAATCATATCATGGAACAAAGTCACCATCGCTCGCTGATATGTTGCTTTGGCATTTTTCAGACCAAACGACATCACCTTGTAGCAGAAGGTGCCCCATGGGGTTATGAATGTTGTCTTCTCCATGTCTTCTGGTGCCATCTTAATTTGATTATAGCCAGAAAAGCCATCCATGAAGAAGAATACCAAGAACTGAGCCGTGTTATCCACCAAAACGTCAATGTGAGGTAAGGGGAAATCATCTTTAGGACTAGCCCTGTTCAGATCCCGGTAGTCAACACACATCCGTACCTTTCCATCCTTCTTAGGTACCGGAACGATATTTGCAACCCATGGCGGATAATTTGTGACTGCTAGAAACCCTACATCCAACTGTTTTTGCACTTCTTCCTTTATCTTGACAGCCATCTCTGGTCTTGTTCTTCTGAGCTTCTGCTTGACCGGAGGACAACCTTCTTTGAGCGGCAAGCGATGTACCACGATGCCTGTGTCAAGCCCTGGCATGTACTGATAAGACCAAGCGAAGATGTCAACATACTCTTGCAGCAATTCAATCAACCCCTTCTTCACATTGTCTTCCAAAGCAGCCCCTATCTTGATTTCTCTCTTGGCGCCCTCGGTGCCGAGATTAATCACTTCAACAAACTCTTGATGCGGTTGAATGACCCTTTCCTCTTGTTTTAATAACCTAGTAAGTTCTTCAGGGAGTTCACATTCTTCATCACCCTCTTCTTCAGCTTGAAAGATTGGATTTTCAAAGTCGAAGCGAGCCATAGCAGAACCGTTATCAATAGGATCCGGTGATGTGCATCTGCATGAGTGATGGTATGCGCTTATGAGTGTGAAAAAAAATGGAAACTAAACAAAACATTGCCATTTTTTTTTGAAAAACTGCAAAACTAGAAAGACAGGGAACGAAATATTTGAATGCAAAAAGACGTCCTTTATTTATGATAAAAAATGCAAGTGTCACATAGATGAGCCCTACAATGAGTCATTACGCCCTGGCGGAACGTAAGACTTGGATATGCATGAATAAACAAAGAAAATTACTCCTCCAGACAAGTGGCTTGGACAATCTCCTCAGAAGACCAATTATTGAGAACTTCACCCGGGATCCTCGGACGCACCCAGTTATCGATGTCGCAATCACTATCCCCATCTTCATTGTTGACCACAGAGACTAATTTGACTTCTCCTTCAACCATGTTAACGTTGGCTCCACCATGCTGGGGTATGGGATTGTTGACGATATTAGGAGCTGGTGCAAAGTTAATGGCCTTTGAATCAATGAGGTCCTGAACTACGTGCTTAAAAGCTTTGCAGTTCTCAATATTGTGACCAGGTGCCCCAGAGTGGAAGCTACACCTAGCGTTGGCGTCATAACCCACCGGAAGCCTACCAATTGGAGGAGCCAGAGTGCGCAACTGCACAAGTTGTAGTTGTTAAAGACTAGAAAGCAACTGAGCGTACGACATTGGAAGAGTGTCAAAAAGCCGGTTCATCGTCCTTGTCCTCGGTTGATAGGCGGGTCTGTTACCCGGTTGTTGTGGTTGGTACTGAGCTGGTTGACATTGTGGTTGTTATTGTTGTAGTGGTGCTGCAGCTGGAATGGTCACAGCCGCAACATACGGTTGCTGATGATAGTTCTGAAAGTTATTCCTCCAGTTATCCCTGTTCTGATAAGAAGATATGGCACTTGCATCCCCTTCTCTCCTCTTCTGTCCCTGAATGAACGACTTCTTCACCCCTGATGAGGATCCACCTCCACTCTGGATCTCGTATGTCCTCAGGTAATTCTCCACCCTCTCTCCGGTAGAGACTACATCAGCAAAATTGGAGGCATTGCAACCCACCAGGCGCTCCAAATAAGGTCCTGGCAGAGTGTTCATGGACATGTTAGCCATTTCCTTCTCCAACATAGGAGGTTGAACACGGGAAGATGTTTCTCTCCAGCGTTGAGCGTATTCTCTGAAGCACTCATTGCTTTTAAGAGACAGATTTTGAAGTTGAGTTTTGTCTGGAGCCATGTCTGCATTATACTGATACTGCTTCACGAAAGCCTCAGCCAAATCCCTCCAGCAACGGATGTGGGCTCTGTCCAGCCTCATATACCATTCCAGGGATGCCCCAGCTAGGCTGTCCTGGAAAAAGTACATAAGCAACTTTTCGTCATCGGAGTATGCAACCATTTTACGGAAATAGGCTTGCACATGGGTCTTCGGGCAAGAGTCGCCATTGTATTTGTCAAATATCGAGACCTTGAATTTCGGTGGCACTCTCACACCTGGGACCAGCCCCAAGTCAGCAACATCTACTCCCAGAGGATTCTGTCCTTCCACTGCCTTCAACCTCTCTTCCAATCTTCTAAACATGGGGTCCACACCATGACCCATACCAAAGTCTTCCTGCAGCAGGGGGAACTGATCGTCCTGATCATCATGAACGGGCTGTTGACCGGAGGTGACATGTAGGATTGGGATATGCCCCGGTCCATTGGGTCCATTAGCCTCTCCAGTTGGAGGATCAGTCACCGTCTCTGGTTGAGCAGGGGGATTCCTCTGTATCATCTGCCTGAGCTCTTGTTGTCCCTGAGCCACCCCTTGAATCACATCCATGAATTGATTCATGCGGATTTTCATCTCGGCGAACTCTGCCTTTAGGCTTTCCATTACTCTCTGTTGGTTTCTGCGGGTACCGTACCGGTGAATGCCTGGGTCAGCTATCCTGATAATGGAACACCAAACAAACTGAGAACATTGTGGCGGCACCTGTTATGCAAGACATGCTAATGAATATGTAAATGCAATGACATGTTTATCAATTTCAAAGGTATTCTACCCCCTTGATTCCAGTCTCTCAATAGATAAACAATGTAAAAAAAAGACTAAGCCGTTGATGAGAACCAAGAAAATTCCGACTAGAATCAAGTAGAAGATATAAACCCCACAGAAATGGATAAACATGTGTGAATGATTATGAATGCAAAATGATATGATGCAAAATGATGTGAATGCAGTGCAATGGCATGAGAATCAGGATCGCTGTATCTGCTTGAACATCTGTCAGGTTGCACTGTCTGGAGAGAAATTAAGAGCACACCAAACAAAGGTCATGGGATGGATCATGTTATCCTTAATATCAACCACCCATTTTGGTGGATTATGGTTTATACCTTATCAACACCCAAGTTTCATTGATATTAAGGATACCTGATCGGATCAACCATGAATCAAGGGTTTGTTGCAAGTCACGAGCATGGAGTTTAGGTTAAGAACCACCCAAAAGGAGTGTACTAAGGTTTAAACCTGCCAAACATGTTCTACAAAAGGTTCCCATAGTCATAATCCCATCTTTCGGATATTATCGGAGGAACGACTACTCGTATTCCAAAAATATTCTCAAGAGAGACTCTTATGAGTGTAGTATCGCGTAACAATCGTATCAAATATTACACTTGAACGACTTTCGCACTACGTCCTACGAATAGGCCAAGATGGGTTTGGTAAACTAAGGTCCTCAGTTTCTAAGGTCTATATTGGAAAAAGTAATGTCTAACCACAACTTACTTGTGTGACATTATTGATCTTAACATGACCTCCACCAAGTGAATGGGCTTGCAAGTCAACTTGCTAAGGAATAACTCCACACAAGTCGACAAGACTATGCCATTCTCCTATCCTAAGTGCACTCGAGTTTGGGTATAGAACTCATCTCACAAAGATCACCAAGCAGCCATAGCTAGCCAACAGATACAACAATGATATGTACACAATGCAATAAGGTAAAGCAGGTAAATAAATAACTGTACAAAAGCATGAACACCCAATAAACAAACAAACTACAAAAGCTAGGAGGGACTCGCTTAGGGAAACCGGGTCCCCAGCAGAGTTGCCAGCTGTCGCAACCTGAAAAATTACAGTGTGCGAAAAAAACAACCGGCGAAAGAAAATGACAGAAGAGTCGCCACCGTGCATTATTTATCCCAAAGGAGGGAAAGGAAACGCTCGAAGTAAACCTGAAAAGAGGAAAGGAAAAGACAAGGTCTCGCAACCAAATCCTGGGTTCGGGAGTCGGTTATACGAAGGGAAGGTATTAGCACCCCTACGCATCCGTAGTACTCTACGGGATCCACTTTTGTAGTTCTTGTCTAAAGGGTGTGTGTTTATCTTGTGTTGTTTACTAAAAAAAGGGTCAAAAGAAAACAACTCACGCGGATGTCGCATCCACTGCATACGTATCTCATCTGAATATGAGAATCAGAGTCTCCGTAGCTCAGCTGACCTATGGGTTGGGGGATGTGTGCTCGCTAAGACATCGTGTCTTATGCCTACGTATCTCATCTGGAATGAGAATCAGAGCAAGCCGTAGTTCGGCTAACTACGGGGTTATGGATTGGGTTTTGGACGAACGACGTTACTACGCAATCTACCGGATGCTCGACCTTTGGAGACTTACTCGCCTATAGTAGAAGGAGTAAACGTGTGTTTAGGAGAAGAAAAATCAATGAAGGGTTAGGGTTTGGGATGCTCATGCAAAAAGGCAGTCCTTGACGAAGGAACCTGTAAAAAAATACACACACAAAAACATTGCCTCCTATCGAGGTCTTCCAGCTAGGAAAGCAGTAAAATACGGGAAAAATATAAAAGTACCACGCGGATGAAGATCCGAGGTAACAGCAATTAGAGAGATAAGAAACCCAGAGATCTCTCAAGCTAGCACCATCAAAGAAAGTGAGTCAGTACAGGTAATCGGAATTAAACCTCCAGGAGGTATCCCACAAATAAAGTGGAACACCAGGCAAACCATCTCTGCAAGAGTCATATGAGCCCTCACAAAACAAAACTCAACAAACAGGTTAGAGAAACAAAATAGGGTAACCAAGAGTTGCCCCCAAATCAAAATGTAACCACATGAATCATGCCATTAAAATTCACAAAAAGTTCACAAAAAGCAACCAAGGGTAGGAGACCTAAACCTCTTGTCAAACACATGCATCAAAAGGGTATCAAATTCACCCATAATACCTCATACATTTAGAGCATTCAAATTAAAGGCATAAAGATTATGGATATAGGGAAAACCTGATTGGAGAGCTTGAATGAAATTGAGTTGCACCCGTGAGGTTTACAAAACAATCTTTAGGGTTTATGTGAGGCAGAGGTGATTCAGTGCAGTTGAGTTCCCTTCAGGGTTTGGAGGCTGCTCTGAGTTCTCTGTCAGGTTTCCCTTCAGGTTGAGTCAAACGTCCACATGTCTGGTAATCACAATGTACGCTCTTTATTAAAACATTTCAAACTCATCTAATGGCTCTGAACGCTTCCAGCGCATCGCCGAAGCCAAAGGCCGGTCATCTTCTCTGATGACCCTGGCCGGACTGGTTCAGTCATCACCACATCATAAATGAAAAAAGAGGACATGATCTTAAAGATAAAATGTCATAGATCACGAATATCACCTCAATTTTAACTAACTCTAAATATATATAGAGATACGTGGAGTTGAATTTTGAGGTGTGTCAACTGAGTTGCTTCGATTTTACCTCAAAGAAACTCAATCTTCTTGCCTACATTGGTAGGACTTCAGACAACCAAAGATCCAAGAGAATTGATGAGTATTAAGAAAGAATCGAAGAGAAGAAAAATCTGGAAAATTACATTCAATGTTGTGCAAAAATGGATCTCTCTTGCTTCAATTCATGCTTGATCTTGCTTATGGAGCTTGTGGAAGTGGTTTAAGAACAATGCAAAGCTTTGGATCTTGGAGTTTTTGAATCTTCAAACAGTGAGATTCAAACTCAAATTTCAAAATGAAATTTCTCAGGTTTTCCTTTGAATTGAGAGGGTTTGGAAGGTTAGGGGCTAAGCTGGCGTGCAGGGTCCCTTGAATTGATGCAGGGGACCTCTATTTATAGCCATGAGAAGTGTTATTTGCACACTTGAAAAATTCTCCAAATTTGGTAATGCAACGCACATGATTGCATGGGTGTGTACAACCCCATGAAGCAATCCATTTAGGTCCATAATCAACTAAAATGAGGTATGCGTGAAGCTTGGATGGCAAGGCAAAGTTGTTTGAACATTTGAAGCTTTGATTTTGCCAACTGATACAGGCCTATTTACACCATGCGCAAACCTATCAAACTTAGTCCAAAATGAATGAATTAAGACTCTTTGGGAAGCTTAGATCAAGAGGAACAACTCTTATGTTGAACACTTTTCCATTTGCAACTTGTATCATGATGCATTTTGAGGTGGAAGTTTCGAAATCTCAACATGTTAAAATATTTTCTAAGTGTCAAGTCACATATTCAATTATTCCACCTTGCTTAATGTTTTATGTGAGCTCCAAATGAGAAAAGTGTATTCATCAAAGTTGTAGTTCTTTCAAAAACCTTCAAAATGGTCACCAATGTGACATAATTTGGATTTAGAATGAGTGAGTTATGCATTTTTGAAGTTGAGGAAAATCACTTGTTCAATGGTATTGGTCCAAAATGACCTATAATATATCCTCATATCACATGCTCATAAAAGTTGATTTAGCTTTCACTCCAAACATAAAAGTTGAAGTAGACATCTTGAATATGATTGTGAAACTGTGAAATCTTTCATCTCATAAAATTTGAGCAAGTTATGGCCTTTGGAAGTTGACTCTCAAATTAGGGTTTAGATAAAATTACCTATAATGTTTCAACATAGAAAATGGCTTTCCAAGCAAAATTAGCTCTAGACCTCAACATAAAGATTGTTTGGAATGTCATTTATAGTAACGTTTCTATTGAAATCATTTTCATATGATGAACATTGTAGGAGATAGGGCCTAGGGAGACCTAGTTTTGATCAGATGAATTCATCTGGCCAACCACCATCAACCAACTTGCTAACTTGCAATTTTATTGACTTTTTAGGCTCATGGTAGATCATATATGCATAAGATGATAAATTTTTAAGTACCCCTTTAGAAATTTGATCAATTGATGAGGAAGCTTGTTGAAGAAGTTACACAAGATACCTAGATGAACTAGGGTTTCCAAGGCAAACCAATTTCAAGCTCTTGAAGAATACTTGATCAAAATAACATGTAGGGATCATTGGGACTCATATATGATGCTTAGATATCTTGTGGATCATTCCTTCGTTGTGCTATTAGCAATGAGGGTCTTAAACCCTATATGTGAACTTGATAGATCAAGGTGATCATGCCCTTCCTACAAAAGATTTAGGCAAATGCAAAGACATGTTTTTTGTATATTTGGTTTGTAAAATGATAAAATACAAGTATGATACAATCACATGGTGCTTGGTGATCTCTCCCAAAATAAACCCAATGAGTAAGGGGTAAGGAGGATGTCAATGTATGATCCCAATGCTAATGCATATGGTGAGATTGCATGAGGGATCTTAGGGTCAAAATTGGGGTCTTACATAGGGTACTCAATCTACCGATATAATTTTCTATTTTATGTCTCTAACTTTTGCTTGGATCGCCCTTTCGGGTTTTCAATCCACCAAGACCCTCATTTTTGCCTAAGCCTCCCTTTCGTGTTTTCAACTTAACGAGTTGTTCTTTTCTTTTTTTAGGGAAATTATTTCTTGACTGCATCGGCGTTCATAGGACAAGTGAACTCTTTACCATCCATAGTTGTAAGAATCAAAGCACCACCTGAAAAGGCTCTCTTAACAACGTATGGGCGTTTATAATTAGGAGTCTATTTGCACCTAGCATCAGGTTTGAAAGATAAGATCTTCTTGATCACGAGGTCACCTTCTCTGAACACACGAGGCTTGGCCTTCTTATCAAAAGTTTTCTTCATTCTCTGCCGGTACAATTAACCATGACACATGGCAGTCAATCTCTTCTCCCCAATCAAATTCAGCTGGTCAAATCTGGTCTGACACCATTCAACTCCAGTCAACTTGGATTCCATCAAAACACACAATGAAAGGATCTCAACCTCCATGGGGAGCACAACTTCCATGCCATAAACAAGAGAGAAGGGGGTTGCCCCTGTTGAAGTGTGATGTATGGTACCCATGTAAAGCGAATGGGAACATCTTGTACCAATCTTTGTATGTTACAACCATCTTCTGAATGATCTTCTTGATGTTCTTATTCGCGGCTTCAATAGCCCCATTCATTTTGGGTATGTAGGGAGAAGATTATGATGTGCAATTTTGAAGTCTTTGCAAAGATCTTCCACCATATCATTATTCAAGTTCGATCCATTATCAGTAATGATCTTACTTGGTACACCATAGCGACATATAATTTGATTCTTGATAAACCTCATAACAACTTGCTTGGTTACATTTGCATCTGATGCCGCTTCAACTCACTTTGTGAAGTAACCAATAGCCACCAGAATGAAACGATGTCCATTCAAAGCTTTGGGCTCAATCATGCCAATCATATCAATTCCCCACATGGAAAAGGGCCATGGAGAGGAAATGACATTCAATAGTGTCAGAGGAACATGGATCTTATCTGCATAAATTTGACACTTGTGGAATTTCTTCACAAACTTGTAATAGTCAGATTCCATTGTCAACCAATAGTAACATGCTCTCAACATCTTCTTTGCCATAACATGTCCATTGGAATGAGTACCAAAGGAACCTTCATGGACTTCTGTCATCAATATGTCTGCTTCATGTCTATCCACGCATCTGAGCAAAACCATATCGAAATTTCTCTTGTAAAGCACATCATCATTCAGGTAGAAGTTGCCAGCTAATCTTATCAAAGTCTTCTTATCGTTCAAAGATACCCCAGACGGGTAAATCTGACTTTGGAGGAAACATTTGATATCATAATACCATGGCTTTTTATCTCTGACTTCTTCAACAACAAATACATGAGTTGGCCTATCAAGACGCATCACAGTCAAATTGGGAACTTCATTCCAAAAATTCACCACAATCATAGAAGCCAACGTTGCAAGAGCATCTACCATCCAGTTTTCATCCCGAGGGACATGATGAAACTCAACCTTTGTAAAGAAATTTGATATCCTCCTCGCATAATCTCTATAGGGTATTAAACCGGGTTGATTCGTCTCCCATTCACCTTTGATTTGATTCACCACCAAAGCTGAATCTCCATAGACGTCAAGATACTTGATTATAAGATCAATGTCCTCTTCAAGCCCCATAATGCAAGCTTCATACTCAGCCATATTGTTTGTAAACTTGAAGGTCAATCTAGATATAAATGAAAAATGAGTGCCTTGAGGAGTAATAATCACTGCCCTAATGCCATTACCATACGAATTACTACCTCCATCAAATTCCATGCTCCAACGGGAACCAGGTTCTGGTCCTTCTTCACGCAATGGTTCATCACAATATTTCATCTTCAAATACAAAATCTCTTCGTCAGGAAAATCATACTTCATTGTACTGGTGATCTTCAATAGGTTGGTGAGCCAAATGGTCAGCCAAGACACTGCCTTTAATAGCTTTCTGAGATCGGTATTCAATATCATACTCAGATAACAACATCTGCCAACGGGAAATCCTCCTAGTTAAAGCAGGCTTCTCACATATTTACTTGATTAGATCCATTTTGGATATCAACCAAGTGTAAGATCCCAAATTTGACCCTAAGATCCCTCATGATATCTCATCATTTGCATTGGCTTTGGGATCATACTTTGGCATCCTTTCTTACCCCTCATTCATTGGGTTTGCATTGGGAGAGATCACCAAGCACATTTGATTGTATCATACTTTTTTTTTCATTATTTACTAACCAAAATACAAAAAATATGTTTATGTATAGCTTTGTTTCTTTTGTAGGTAGTGTGTGCATCCACCAATGCCTCATCAAGCTCACAACTAGGGTTTGAGACCCTCAATGCAAGGATATCAATCAATATATGGTTCACATTGTTTCTAGACATCATATGTGGGTCCCCATGATCTTCATTTATCATTTTGATCAAGAATTCATCAAGAGTTTGAAGCTTGTTTGCCTTGGAAGGCCTAATTCATTTGGGTATCTTGTGTGACTTCCTCAACAAGTTTATTCAACATTTGATCAATTATATCAAGGTATACTTAAGTATATGTCATATTATGCATATATGATCCTCCATGATTCCAAAAGATCAAGAGAACTTCAAGTTTGCAAGTTGGTTCATGGTGGTTGACCAGAGAAAGTCAACTAGTCAAAACTTGGGTTCACTAGACCCTATCCCCTATAATTTTTGTCATATGAAAATGATTCCAAGAGAAACGTTACTCCTTATGACATTTAAAAACAACTTTTATGTTGAGGTTAAGAGCTATTTTTTCTTGTAAAGTCATTTCTTATGGTGAAAGATTATAGGTCATTTTGTTCGTGCCCTAGTTAGGAGGTCACCTTCCAAGGACCATAACTTGCTCAATTTTTATGATATTAAGGCCATCCAAGTTTCATGATCAATTTCACAATGTGCTATCTAACTTTTATTCTTTGAGAAACTTCAAATTTAACTTTCAAGGGCATGTGCCAAGAGGAAACATTATAGGTCATTTTGGGCCATTACCATTGAATAAGCAATTTTCCTCAACTTCTAAAATGCATAACTCCCTAATGAAAAACCCAAATTAGGTCACACTTGTGACCAAATTGAATAGGTTTGAAGTATGTACAACTTTGGTGAAGGAACTTTTTCCATTTGAAGCTCATGGAAAAAGTTATTCAAGGTGGAAGAAGTGAACATTTGACTTGGTACTTAGAAAATTTTCAATTATGTTTGATTTTCCAAACTTCCACCTCAAAATCCATCATGATACAAGCTTCAAATTGAAAAGTGTTCAACATGAAAGTTGTTACTCTTGATCCCACTTTTCCAAAAAGTCCATAATCACTTCATTTGGTCAAGGTTTGAATGACTTGCACATGGTTACTCTTCATGGTTCCATTTGGATAAATCTCATTACCACTTTTCAATTTCAAATGCATGGCTTCATGTTACACTTTCAGCATTGATCATGATCACTTTTGGACTGAATTACATCATCTCATGGGCCTATCACACGTCCATGCAAGCATGCATCTCACCTTTCCAATTTTGGCCAATTTTTGAAGTGTGCAAAAAGCAATGAGCAAGCCTATAAATATAAGCACCTTGAGCTCAAAAATGGATCCCTCTTGCCCAAGCTTCATCCCCATTCTCTCTCAAACCCCATTGAAAGATAATCTTGAAGATTTCTTGAGAAATCGAGTTTCAATTCTCATTCTGTTTTTGAATTGAAACTCCAAGAGTCCAAGCTTTTTAACCATCCAAATCATCTTCTGCAAGCTTCTAGAGTCAAGCCAAGCCAAATTTGAAGCTCCTCGAAGGTGAAATTTCAGAAGCTTGTCTTCCTCGATTCTCTCTTATTTCTCATCCATTTTGATTGATAGTTGGTTTGCTGAAGTCCTACCAATGTAGACAATAAGATTGAGTTGCTTTGAGGTCAAATCAAAGCAACTCAGATCATGAATCTCAAATTTCAAATCCATGTATCTTTCAATATACTTGGAATTGGAAGAAATGGAGGTCAGATTCGTACTCCTGAGCATTTTTCCTTCAAAATCATGTACTCACTTTACATTTTTCATTTGGTTGAGGGTGGACCAGTCCTGTGAGGTCCACCGGAGAAGATGACCAGAGCTAGGGCTCCGGTGATGGGCTGGCAAGGTCCAAGCCATCTGATCATGAATCCACATTTTAATCTCAGCCTTCCATTCTGATTACCACTTGTGTTGCGCGTTTGACTCAAGTGTTTGGTGCATTCTAGCGCGTGGCCATCAGATCTGCCACCTCAATTAATGAGGGAGATCTGATGGCCCTTGTTTTTTTTAATTTCTTTTTATTTTCCGATTTTCCATTTAATCCCTTTATTTTGTTTAATTCATATTAATTTCATTTTTAATCCAAAAAATATGGGACTTTCACCAAAAATCTTTAAATATTTTTCTCTTCCATATTATGAATTAAAATCATTTTTTGGATTAATTTTGATATTTTTCATGAATTAAATGTTTTTATGCATATTTTTAATTGTTTAAAAATACTTCCGACTTTTCAAAAATAGTGAAAATTTTTGTCTAAGGTCCTTTGACCTTGTTTGACCTAGGATAAATCCCTTGGCCATTTATTTGGTGTTTTGAAGGGATTTTAGGTTTTGACCAAATTAAAATGTATTTTAATTCATTTTTAAATTGTTTTTTCATTGATTAAATGCTTGAAAATATTGTTGAGCCATTCTTAGTGTCTTGTGATGTTTGACTTTCTGTTTGGGCCTTGGTCAAAGTTGATTTGACTTTTGTTGGATCAAAACTATTGGATTTAGGGGATTCATGAAATGTACATTGCATCTCCCAAATGAATGGATGGTTTTGATTTGATGAAAGTCCTCCCATGATCAATTTGTGTTTCTATATTCGCCTCCCTCTTCATCTTCATCCCTATTCTTTCCTATTCCATCATTTGACCAATGAAATCTCTAATGTCTAAAGGCTAATTGATTCATCAATGACCTTGTGTCAGATGAATCAATACAAGTATGATTGAGATAAGTCACTCCCTTTTGAATTTTATTTTAGTGTGTGGTATGTTTTAGGAGTTTGGTTCTTCATACCAAATCTCTAACATGCATTAACACCTATATTTTTATTGCCTGGACTTAGATAGTTGTGACTTCTACATAAGTCCAATTACGATTGCTTAAAATAGAGCTAAATTTGACCCTCGAGGCATAACATTCTAGTAAGTGAGTCTCCCATTCTTCATGGCATTGTGTGGAGACTTGACCTTTTTTTTTCTTTCATGAGAGCTAGTGGCATACGTGTTGAATTATCCAAGTTGGAGCCCTTCTCATGGAAGATGTCTTGGTTTAAGGATTCATATTTGTGAATGAATGGCTGAGTATTCTCCAAAGAATGACTTAATCAATTAAAATCACCATAAACACTTGACTAACATTTGACTAACTCTTGTTAATGTTGCTTTACTTTCAAGTCATTTACTATTATGCAATTTAAATTTCAGTCATTTATCATTCATTGCCATTTACATTTCATATAACTTGTTTATGATTATGTCAATTCACTTTGCTCATTTGAGCCATATCTTGTGATTGTATATATATTGTTTGTGTGTTTTGGTTTTGTTTGTGGTCTTAGGACCTTAGAATACCTAATAACAAGAAAAACCCTAAAAAAACATCTGGTGGACTGTTGAACTTGATCTGAACTTTTAGACTTAGGATTAGACAACATACCTTGTGCTAAAAGGACTTGGTCAATGCCAACATATTAATACTGAACTATTTTGAACTGTGCCTTCATCTGATACAAGCCTTGGGAATTTCTTGGGTTCATCTGCTACTCTATCTTTGTGCTTAATTGTTATTTTGATCTTGTGCTGATGCTTTGTTCTGAGTTGATCAAGGAATATTTTATCTAATACATTGAAAGACAATTAAGATTGCTAACTATTGAAGTTGCTTACTTGGATATGGATATCTTTATTTGATGCCTTGATCTTCATGATATCCAAATATTACTCATTTCTTATTGATCATCGCTTGATTAAAGTCCAAAGGAAAATGGGTTTCTATATGACACTCTTGTCTATTGGATTGCATCCCATTGGTCATATCTTTTCAACTTTTAACTTTCAAATTTGTGCTTAGGATAACCTCTTCAACTCCTCCCACTTCTTAAATTTCAAAATCTCTCCCCCTTTTCAAAAACTTTCTTTGCTTGTGATTTCAAACTTAAACTTTGTTTTAATAGTTAGAAACTTTGACCTTATGCCATTGAATTTTAAAACTCTTTCTTAAATCAAATTTGTAAATAAACTTAATCATATTGACTTGAAATTTTAAAAGACAAAAAAAAACTAACAACTCCATTCAAACTTTTGGCCCTTTTGTGCCTTCTCTTATTAACTTTTGTTAAAAAGCAATGCACCAACTCATTTGAAATTTTTACCACGAACTACAAGGTTTTGATCCCTCATTTTTATGTTGGTACGTAGGCACAAGACCAAAGGTCTTGTCATACATAAAAATATAATCAATGAATTCTTTTCTCATCCCCACACTCCATTTTTTTCTCAAACATCATTTATACCAAAAACACATGCACACATGAAAAAGCGATCCCTAGGAGTACCTAGGACACTTTGGGTGCTAACACCTTCCCTCTGTGTAACCAACCCCCTTACCTGTAATCTCTGGAATTTTATTAGTTTTGATTTGAAAACTTCTTATCCTTGGGTTTTGTTCGTACTTTTCCCTTCCTTTGGAAACAATAAAAGCGTGGTGGCGACTCTGGTTTAATTGACGTCAAGTTTATCCATAACTTGGTGGTCATGAATTTACCGTTACATCAAGTAGTATGATTCAACATATACTGGCACTGACGCTTAGAAGCCCAAGCCAAGGCGTAACATGTCTTTTCAAGCATAGAATACCGAGTCTCACAGTCGGTGAACTTCTTACTAAGGTAGTAAATTGTGTATCTCTCTTTCCATATTCATCTTGCTGACCAAGGACACAACCCATACTCTCTTCAAGCATAGTAAAATACATGATCAACGGTCTTCCTTCAACAGGAGGAGACAGAATCAGAGGCTCAAACAGATACTCTTTGATACTATCAAAAGCTTTCTGGCAATCCTTTGTCCAATCACAGGACTAATCTTTTCGAAGAAGCTCGAATATAAGCGCACATATGGCAGTCATATGCGATATAAATCTTGTAATATAGTTCAAGCGACCGAGAAACCCTCTGACTTGCTTCTTAGTTTTGGGCGTAGACATTTCTTGTATTGCTTTGACCTTGGCATGATCAACTTCAATACCATTCTCGCTGACAATGAAGCCCAACAACTTACCAGAACAAACACCAAAAGTACACTTATTGGGATTCAAACGGAGTTTATACTTCCTCAAACGTTGGAATAACTTCAAAAAATGTTCAACATGTTCTTCTTTATAACTTGACTTAGAAATCATATCATCAACATAAACTTCAATCTTTTTATGCATCATGTCATGAAAAAGAGTGGTCATAGCTCTCTGGTACGTTGCACCAGCATTCTTTAAACCGAAAGGCATCATTCGATAACAGAATGTTCCCCAAGGTGTAATGAAAGTGGTCTTCTCCATATCTTCAGGTGCCATCTTTATCTGATTATAACCGGAAAATCCGTCTATAAATGAAAAGACTTTGAATTTAGCTGTATTATCTACCAACATATCAATGTGTGACAGAGGAAAATCATCTTTTGAACTAGCTTTGTTCAAATCTCTATAATCAACACACATACGGACCTTTCCATCTTTCTTAGGAACAAGCAAAATACTGGCCACCCATTGCGAATATTCAGAGGTAACAAGAAAACCAACATCAATTTGCTTCTACACTTCCTCATTAATCTTCACTACCATATCAGGATGAGTTCTTCTCAACTTTTGCTTGACTGGTGGGCATTCTGGCTTCAACGGTAATCTATGCTCCATAATCTTAGAATCCAAACCAGGCATGTCTTGATAGGACCAAGTAAACACATCTGAATATTCTCGGAGAAGATCAACCAACCCCTTCTTAGCTTCTGGACACAATTGAGATCCAATCTTGACTTCCTTCACTTCATCATCAGAACCCAAGTTGACCAGTTCAATCTGCTCTTCAAACGGCTGAATGAGTTTCTCCTCGTGCTCAAGCAAATAGGATAACTCATCAAACACTTCTTCATCATCATTCTCTTCCTTAGCTTCAAACACAGGGAAATTAAAGTTTGGAGAGGGAGTAGGATCATTATAGCTAACCTGCATAATGATTTGATATTTTCATTTTAGAGAAGTGGAGTGCAAACAAATATTATGCAAATGAAAATTTCATTATTTATTTATGTTTTTTTTGTGATTACCAATTTTCAGAAAAAACGAAAAAGTAAAATAAACATCAGAGATGTGGATGAATACAATTGTACTTTATTGATGATAATAAGAAAATGTCTGGCAATTTTCACTTCTCCCTTATGCATAGGAGAAGGATTTTTATTAAAATAATGAAAACAAATTACTTTGAATGGTGAATAACAGTAGGAATATCAACAACAACCCAGTTATTGCAAGTCTGGTCATGTATCACAAAGTTGTCACAAGCCACGTCTTCACCACTGTCTTCAATAATGGCAGCCAAGTGTTGATTATTCCCATGAATGAACCCTCCACTGTGGAAAATTGGTTGCATGACCTTGACATTAGCGTTGAACGACCCTGGTTGAAATCCTAGCCCAACTATGTCCTTGTTCTCGGCGACTTCTACAATACGTCCCCATTTATCAATAATGCCAACCTGAATAGCCTTTTGCGCATCTTTTAAAGAAGACATGGGTGCCCCAACTTTCTTCAATTCATCAACAATGGACAAATCTTGGAACGACATTCCAACTTCCTCCTCAGCATCAACTTAATAAAAGGATGACAAATGGCTCACCAACAATGCCTTCTCCCCACCAACAACGACAACCTTGCCATTCTTCATAAATTTTAGCTTTTGGTGTAGAGTAGATGTCATAACTCCAACTTCATGAATCTATGGCATCCCCAATAAGAAAGTATAGGCCGGTTGGATACCCATCACTTGAAAAGTAATTTGGAAATCACTCAGACTTATCTTAACCGGAAGGTCCACTTCTCCAATGTCAGTTTTACGAGAACCGTCAAATGCCTTAACAACCACGCCACTATACCTCATTGAGGTGCCCTGATAGGAGACTCTTGACAAAGTTGACTTTGGCAACACATTCAATGATGACACAGTGTCAACCAACACATTGAACATAGCGTCCTCTTTTTAGTTCATCGAAATGTGGAGCGCCAAATTATGATTCCTTCCTTCCTTAGGAAGCTTTTCATCACAAAAGCTCAGATTGTTACAAGAAGTGATGTTGGCAACAATGTGGTCAAATTGATCCACAATTACATCGTGTTTAACATAAGCATGTTCCAACACTTTTTGCAATGCTTCTCTATGTGCCTCAGAAATCATCAATAAAGACAACACATAAATCTTTGACGGCGTTTGAAGCAACTTCTCCGCAATGTTAAATTCACTTCTTTGTATTAGTCGTAACACCTCATCATCATTGTTAGTCTTCAATTTGCTGGATTCACCAGACTGACATATTGGAGCAATAACTGGATCAACTGTAGGAATTTCCACCTTCTTACCTACTGACACGTCTTCCATAGCCTTCGGAAATATTGGACTGAACACACGACCACTACGGGTCACCTTCACAATATCCATAATATTTATCACTGAGTCTGCAACTAGAAGAGGAACCTCTTGACCATTCTTTATCATAATGGCATTATACTGGTATGGCACAGCTTTATCGGATGAGTAAGGGACGGGGTCTGCTAACCATATTACCAACGGCGATACCAATCTGTTGACATTACTACTATTGTTGTTATCAAAATCAATGACTACCCGCTCAGAGGTCTTGAACACAAGCACAATGACGTTCACATCATCTCCCATATCCCTTGATTGTTGAATCTGAATAACATTCTCATCCATCAACTTTTAAATGTCCCTTTTTACAATTACACATCCACATGGGTTCATACTGAAAATGACACAACCATCATGGTCATTTTCACAATCACTAATCAAACACATAGTTCTATGCATCTCAACCAAAGACCTACGGATACGTCGTACATCAAAAACTCTAGAATTCCATGGATAGTCATCTACCATGTTTACTGATGTGTTACCATGAGCAGGCAATGGGTTGGCTTTCACATTCGGTGCTCTATCCTTAAAGGACACCATATCATTCTTAACAAGCTTCTTAATTTCATATTTCAAGGGGTAACAATTTTCAATGTTATGACCAAGAGCTCCCTGGTGAAAAGTACAATGAAGATCAGGCTTGAACCACCATGGTAGTGGCTCAGGAATTTGCGGAGGATTCCTTGGTTGGATAAGATTCTTGAGTACCAATGGTAGATACAATTTTGCATACGTCATAGGAATACGGTCAAAAGAGACCTCCTTCCTCTCAAAATTTTGCTGATGATTGTAGTTGGTTCGTTGTTGCGGTTATTGTTGATGTTCTTGTTGAATTGGAACTGATTGATTGGTTGAATTGTTAGAAAAGACTGGAATTATTGATGATACTTGATGTTGATGTTGACGGGATTGGGAACTTTTCCTAACATGAGGCCTCCTCTTCCTCCCAACTGATACTGCATTAGTTTCTCCTTCCTTCTTTTTGGAGAAACTCCCACCATACTTCTTGCTAGTTGATGCTTCATCTTTGGACAAACGTCCCTCACAGACTCCCTCTTCCAATCTCATCCCCATATTCACCATCTAGGTAAAATCATTGAGGGCACTAGCAATCATCCGTTCATAGTAAAATGAACTCAGCGTCTTCAAGAAAATCTTAGTCATCTCTTTTTCCTCCAAAGGTGGACTAATCTGAGCAGCTAACTCCCTCCATCTTTGAGCACATTCTTTGAACGTCTCTTTGTCCTTCTGATACATAGACCTCAACTGATCTCTATCTGGTGCCATATCCACGTTATACTTGTACTATTTGACAAAGGCCTCACCCAAGTCGTTGAAAGTACAAATGCTAGCACTATCTAGGCCCATATACCATCTAAGGGCAGCTCTAGTCAGACTATCCTAGAAGTAGTGAATAAGCAGCTGATCATTATCAGTTTGAGTAGACATCTTCCTGACATACATAAAAAGATGGCTCAATGAACAGGTATTCCCTTTGTATTTTTCAAAGTCTAGGACCTTGAACTTCACCGAAATCTTGACATTGGGAACCAAACAGAGTTCAACAATACTCTTTCCAAAAGAATATTTTCCTCTCAAAATCTTCAATTCCTTGTGCAATAAAAGAAACGGATCCTTCACTTTGTCCATCTTCTCATAGACATATGGATCTTCAGACGGCTCAAAATGGTAGATGGTGTCCTCGACATGAGGCAGAGTGTGAACAATAGGAGGAGGCATTGACATGACCAGGTTAGATGCTAACAGAGAAGAAAAAGTGGGTGCATACCCTTCAGGCACAAAATTTGGTGGCATTCCCCAAAGGAAACCAGCTGGCATAGCAGAAACAGACTGACTAGCAGCAACAACATTTACAGATGGCGAGGCAATCTCTGAAATGATAGTCCTCTAAGGAGGAGGAGTTGCGGGAGGCGGAGATGGCTGGTTATGAGTAGCTATCACAAATTCCATTAGTGTCGTAAGTCTGGCGATCTCATCCTTTAGCTCTCTATTCTCTTGCTCTAGATGACCCATTCTTCTCAAACGATTAGCTCGAGTGTTGTAATGGTAAGTCAGCTTGGCTGATACACAAAAGAAGAAATGATAAGACACCTGGCGAAAGAATACTGTTATGCAAATGATACATGAAATGTGATTGTTTTTTAATTTTAAGGAACATATGAAGTCTTACTTGCAAATAATAATAACCAATAATAATAATTCAATTGACCATAAAATCTCTTTTTATTCATAAAATTTGGAAGGATTACATTGAGTACAATTTCAGAAACCAAAATACAAATATAAGAGAAAAGGAAACTATCATCCTAAGGATCCCTAGCAGCTATGTCAGATGCTCTGGCTATGGGAGCATACTTCCTTCGGATGCATCGAATCTCGGACTCAAAGGATGTCTTCATATGAGCTTTCTCGAGGACAAGCTGGTCAACAATCTTCGTCCAAGCACCAGAAGGATGAGGCATACTAGAGGTAACTAAACCTTCTGGCTCTCTCTGTATCTTAATTGCATGGTCTTCAAGAATCTCAATAAGTGCATCCTTGTCTTTCGACTCAAGTTGCAACTCCTCATGCTTTTAGTTCAAAGCATGGAATCACTCTTCCCATAAATCTCTCTCTTGCTTCATCTTAGCAAGTGCGTCTTCCAGCTCTTCTACATCTTGGTTAGGGAGAGTTGAAGGCTCAACCACAACCACAAACATAGGTCTCTCACAAGCGTATGACATCTTAAGCTCCAAAGCTCTCTTCTTCACCCAAATAGTGTAAGCTTCCAAAGTTATATATTTGCATGGACCAAGCTCGGATCTTCCTTTCCTATGCACACTATGCCAAGCACGCACCATTCTACTCTTTAAAAGTTAGGGATCTTTACCCTCTTGATAGAATAGACCCTCTACATAAGTGTTGTTAGGTTTATCTCTCAAGGGAAACCCAAGTTGACGACGGGCCAATGTTGGGTTGTGGTTGATTCCTCATTGCATAACAATGAGGGGCACATTAGAAAACTCACCACAATTGTTAATAATATCCAGGCTACCCAATGCAGAATCATACCAAACAATATCATCATTAATGAGAGACATAAGTCTCTGGGACCGTCGTAGACATTGTCGGTTCTCCATGATAGCAGGTGTCTAAGGCAAGTGTGAAATAAACCACCTGTACAGAAGAGGAACACATCACATAATAGTTCCACCACCTTTAAAAATCCTCAAATGCAAAGAGAAATACATGTCACCCAACAAAGTCGGAATAGGATTCCCAATCAAGAAAATTTTAATGGTGTTAACATCAACAAAACCGTCAATATTAGGGAACGAAACCAAGCCATAAATGACCAAAACCAAGATAGCTTCAAAAGCATCCATGATATCGGCTTGAGCAAAAACAGTAGCCCTACCAATGAGAAACTCAGAATTCAACCCAAGAATTCCTCATTTATTCACCATATGAGCATCAATCTGATTTTTCTTTAGATAAAGCGCTTCAACTATGACATGAGATCTCGGGATCTCCTCCAATCCACTGAAAGGTACCTTGTCAGAAACGGGTATACCTAAGAGATGGGCATACTCCTTCAACTTGGGCACAAGTTGATAGTCTGGAAACATGAAACACCGATAAAGAGGGTTATAGAACTGAACCAAAACACTCAGAAGTCCTTCAACCACATCAGTAGATAACACATACAAGAGCTTCCCATGATGTTGTTTGAAGTCCAATGGGTCTAATACAAAGGATGACAACTTCCTTAGCTCTTTAAAATAAAGACATCTGGAACTGTACTTCTTAGTGTTCCTTTGTACATAATCCATGGTCTAAAAATATTTGTAAATAAGACCTTAGTTCCTTGAAAAAAAATTGTTGATGAACGTCATGATGCACATGTATGCATGAACACAACAATAACAAACAAGGGATCACACACAAGGCAAACACAAACAAAGGTCAAGGGATGGATAAAGTCAACATCAAGATCAATCATCTATTTTGGTGGATTATGGTTTTCACCTTATCAACACCCAAGTTCCATTGATATTGACAAGACTTGATCGGATCAACCGAGAATCAAAGGGTTTATTATGAGTCACAAGCATGGAGTCAGGTTAAGAACCATCCCAAAGGAGTGTACTAAGGATAAAAGCTTGTAGATCATGTTCTATAAAAGTTCCCATAGTCTTAATCCCATCTATCAGATATTATAGGTTAGGATGACTGACTCATCAACCCATAATATTCTCAAGAGAAACTCGTCTGAGTATAGTATCGCGTAACAACTATTATCAGGTCTACACCTGAACAGTCTCTGCACTACGTCCTAAATAAGCCAAGTTGGGTTAAATGTTCTACGGTCCTTAGCTTCTCGGACCCCAAATTAGAGAAAGTAACGCCTAACCACAAATAACTTGTGTGACATTAGTAACTCCAAAAGAGTCTTCATTGAGTAGATGGGTCTCAGGCCAACTTGTTAAGGGCTACTCCATACAAGTTGAACATGATTATACCATCCTCCTATCTTAGTTGCACTCAAGTTAGGGTTAGAACTTATCTCACCACTCAGAGATTACAAAGCATAATAGACAGATTATATCACACAATCAATATACAAACATCAAATATATAAATATATACATATAAAAAATAGGTTAAACCCACTGAGGACTACTCCCCAGCGGAGTCGCCACTTAATTTCTGTAGCGGTAAATTCATGACCACCAAGCTATGGATAAGCTTAACATCAATAAAACCAAAGCCGCCACATCACTTTTATTGTTTCCAAAGGAAAAGGGAAATGTACGAACAAAACCCAAAGACAAGAAGTTTTCAAATCAAAACTAATAAAATGCCAGAGATTACAGGTTAGGGGGTTGGTTATACAGAGGGAAGGTGTTAGCACCCAAAGTGTCCAAGGTACTCCTAGGGAGCCCTTTCTTTATGTGTGCATATGTGTTTTTTGGTATAAAAGATGTTTGAGAAAAATAGAGTGTGGGGATGAAAGAAGAATTCATTGATTATATTTTTTTGTTTGACAAGACCTTCAAACTTGTGCCTATGTACCAACATAAGAATATGAGATCAAAACCTCGTAGTTCATGGTAAAAAATTCAAATAAGTTTGGTGAATTGCTTTTAACAAAATTTTAATAAGAAAAGGCACAAAGGGCCAAAAGTTTGAATGGAGTTGTTAGTTCTTTTTGTCTTTTGAAATTTTAAGTCAATATGGTTAAGTTTATTTACAAGTTTGATTTAAGAAAAAGTTTGAAAATTCAATGTCATAAGGCCAAAGTTTCTAATTATTAAAATAAGGTCTAAGTTTGAAATCACAAATCAAAGAAGGTTTTAAAAAGAGGGAGAGATTTTGAAATTTAAGAAGTGGGAAGAGATGAAGAGGTTATCCTAAGCATAAAATTAAAAGTTGAGAGTGGAAAAGATATGACCAATGGGATGCAATCCAACAGACAAGAATGTCATATAGAAACCCATATTCTCTTGGACTTTGACAGGCAACAAGAAATAAGCAATAAGCAAATAAGTAGTATCCAGACATTACGAAGATCAAGGCATCAAATAAAGATAGCCACATCCAAGCAAGTAATTCCAAAATCTAGCAGTCTTCTTTGGCTTCTCATGTATCAGATGAAATATTCCTTGGTCAACTCAGAGCAAAGCATCCGACACAAGATAAAAATAATAATTAAGCATAAAGATAGAGTAGCAGATGAATTCAAACAAGATCCAAGGCTTGCATCAGATGAAGGCTCAGTTCATAATAGCTTGGTCTCAAAATGTTGGCATTGACCAAGTCCTTTTTGCACAGGGAATGTTACCTAGTTCTAAGTCCAAGAGTTCAGATCAAGATCAATAGTCCACCTGATATTTTTTAGGTTTTTTGTTGATATTAAGTATTTTAAGATCCTAAGACCACAGACAAAACCAAAATGCACAAATAATATATATACAATCATAAGATATGACTCAAATGAGCAAAGTGAAAATAACATAAACATAAACAAGTTAAATGAAATGTAAATGGAAATGAATGATAAGTGACTGAAATTTAAATTGCATAAAGTAAATGACTTGAAAGTAAAGCAATATTAACAAGAATAAGTCAAATATTAGTCAAAAGTTAGTCAAGTGTTAGTGGTGATTTTTAATTGATCAAGTCATTCTTTGGAGAACACTTAACCATTCTTTCACAAGTATGAATCCTTAAACCAAGACATATTCCATGAGAAGGGCTCCAACTTGGATAATTCTACAAGTATGCCACTAGCGCTCATGAAAGGGAAAAAAGGTCAAGTCTCCATACAATACCATGAAGAATGGAAGACTTATAATCTCACTTACTAGAATGATATGTCATCAGGGTCAAATATATCTCTATGTTAAGCAATCTAAATTGGACTTTTGTAGAAATCGCAACTATCTGAGGCTAGTAATAAAAGTTTAGGTGTTAATGCATGTTATAGATTTGGTATGAAGAACCAAACTCCTAAAACATGCCACACACTAAAAGAAAAGATCAAGAGGGAGGGACTTATCTCAATCATACTTGTATTGGTCCATCTAGCCTTAAGACATTAAAGATTTCATTGGTCAAATAGAAGGAATGGGAAAGAATAGGGATGAAGATGAAGAGGGATGGGAAGATAGAAACACAAATTGACCAAGGGAGGATTTTATCAAATCAAAATCATTAATTCAATTTGGGAGATGAAATGTACATTTCATCAATCCCCTAAATCCAATGGTTTTGATCCAACAAAAGTCAAATCAACCTTAACCAAGACCCAAACAGAAAGTCAAACATCACAAGACCATAAAAATGGTTCAACATAATTTTTAAACAAATCAATTAAAAATCCAATTAAAAGTGAGTTAAAATACATTTTAATTTGGTCAAAACTTAAAATTCCTTCAAAATACCAAATAAATGGCCAAGAGATTTATCCTAGGTCGAACAAGGTCAAAGGACCTTAGACAAAAACTTTCACTATTTTTGAAAAGTTAGAAGTATTTTTAAATAATTAAAAATATGCAAAAAAAACATTTAATTCATGAAAAAAATCAAAATTAATCCAAAAAATAATTTTAATTTAGAATATGAAAGAGAAAAATATTTAAAGATTTTTGCTGAAAGTCCCATATTTTTTGGATTAAAAATGAAATTAATATGAATTAAACAAAATAAAATGATTAAATGAAAATTCAGAAAATAAAAAGAAATTATAAAAAATAAGGGCATCAGATCTCCCTTATTAATTGAGGTGCAGATCTAATGGCCTAGCGCGCGTGTTCCATGGTTCATTGCAGTCAACGCGTGGCACAAGTGGTATTTAAAGGCAATGGCTCAGGTTAAAACATCCCAACATGATCAAATTGCCAAGAGGTGTGCCAACACACCACCAGAGCTAGGGCTCCAGTCATCTTCTTCGGTGACCTTTACCAGACTGGTCCAACTTCATCTCAATGGAAAATTAAAAACAAGGGCACTATTTCAAAGAGAAAAAGCTCAGGATCCCGAATCTGATCTCAATTTTCTCCAATTCTAAGTATATCAAAAGATACAGGGATTTGAATTTTGAGGATCATGAATTGAGTTACTTCAATTTAACCTCAAAGCAACTCAATCTCGTTGCCTACATTGGTAGGACTTCGGCCAACCAAAAATAAAAGAGAATGGTGAAGAATTAAAAGAGAATCAAAGAGATGAAGTTTCTAAAAATTCATCTTCGAGGGAGCTTGAATATTGCTTCCAATTGGCCTTGGCTTGACTTCAGAAGCTTGCAGGAGTTGAATTAGATCAAGGAAAGGCTTGGATTCTTGGAGTTTCAACTTTAAAACTGAAGTGAAATTGAAACTCCATTTTCAATTGAAAACCTTCAATTTTATCCTCTAATGGTGAGGTTTAGGATTACAGGTTCAAAACATGGGCAAGGTGTCCATAATTCTGAGCATGAGGGGTCATATTTATAGGCTATGCAATTGGTTTTCACACTCTTCCATCAAAATGCCAAAAATAGCAAACTTCACTTGCATGGTTGCATGGGCGTGTGATAGGTCTATGAAATGATGTAATGAGGTCCAAATTTCATCATGTGAAATTCTGAAAGTGTGTCATGTAAACATGCAATTGAAATTGGAATGTGATCATGAGATTCATCCTAGTGGAGCCTTGAAGAGAAGCCATTTGCAAGTCATCCAATGCTTTTCCAAATGCGATGATTTTGGACTTTTTGGAAATCTGAGGTTAAGGGGAACAACTTTTGTGTTTAACACTTTTTCATTTGAAGCTTGGATCAGGATGAATTTTGAGGTGGAAGTTTGGAAAATCAAACATAAATGAAAATTTTCTAAGTACCAAGCCAGATGTTCACTTCTTCCACCTTGAATAACTTTTGCTATGGGATTCAAATGGAAAAATTTCATTCATCAAAGTTGCATATATTTCACACCTATTACATTTGGTCACAAATTTTACCTCATTTGGATTTGTCATGAAGGAGTTATGCATTTTAGAAGTTGAGGAAAATCTTTGGTTCAATGGTAATGACCCAAATTGACCTATAATGTTTCCTCTTAGAACATGCATTTTCAAGTTGAACTTGAATTTTGTAAAAGAATAAAAGTTGAAGAGAACATATTAAGTTTGATCATGGAACTTGGATGGCTTTCATATCATAAAAATTGAGCAAGTTATGGTCCTTGGAAGTTGACCTCCTTACTAGGGTTCAGACAAAATGACCTATAATCTTTCATCATAAAAAATCACTTTCCAAGAAAAACTAGCTTTTGACATCAACATGAAAGTTTCTTGTAATGTCATAGGGAGTAACTTTGAACTTAGAATCATTTTCATATGACATAATTTATAGGGGATAGGGTCTAGTGAACCCCAGTTTTGACTAGTTGACTTTCTCTAGTTAACCCCCATGAACCAACTTGTAAATTTGAAATTCTCTTAATCTCTTGGACTCATGGAGGATCATATATGTAAAAGATGATGTAATATGAAGTATCCCTTGAAATATTTGATCAGATGATAAGGAAACTTGTTTAGGAAGTCATACAAGATACCCAGATGAATTAGGGCTTCCAAGGCAAACAAGCTTCAAACTCTTGATGAATTCTTGATCAAAATGATAAATTAAGATCATGGTGATCCATATATGAATTATAGAGTCAAGTTTAATCATATCTTGATTAGTCTCCTTGCATTGAGGGTCTTAAACCCTAGATATGAGCTTGATGATGCCTTGGTGGATGCACACACTACCTACAAAAGAAACAAAGTTATACATAAACATATTTTTGGTATTTGGGTTAGTAAACAAATAAAAACAAAGTATGATACAATCAAATGTGCTTGCTGACCTTTTCCAATGTAAACCCAATGAATAAGGGGTAAGGAGGATGTCACGGTGTGATCCCAAAGTCTATGCATATAATGAGATAACATGAGGGATCTTAGGGTCAAAATTGGGGTCTTACACTATCTTCTCCCATCTATACTCAACACAAAATGGTTTTACAAAAACAACATCACCCCACAAATGGTAACACAAGGTAAACCTGTCAAGAACATCATAATGCCTCAGATCAGAATCAAGCAACAAAGTGATCCAAATTATTCTAGAAAATGCTTTAGAAGTGATACCAGAAACACCATGACTCAACCTTATAGGTGAAGAAGCATACAAAATCCATGTTTGACCATTGTTAAAGTTGAAAGTATGTTTTGTAATAGAATATTGAAAGAAAAAAGAGAATGGCATGGATTGTAGTGACTAAAAGAGGGGTTGATTGTGTTACAGAGAAAGTCAAAATGGGACTTCCCCTATCAAGAAAAAATGAAAATTTGAAGAAGGAATGTCTAAAGTAACACTAAAATTATTGTAAGAAGATATTTTATGATTGATATTTGAATAAATATCAGTTTTTTTTCTCTAAAGGAGATAGTCAAATCAGGGTTGAAAATCTAGCATATGAAAGAAAAGTTGAAGAAATGAGAAGAGCATGAAAGAGAAAGTGATGAATTTGATTATTTAATGAAATATGGATGAATGTATGTGTCACTAGTTTTTAGAATAAAACTTTGGAAGAAAGAGTTTGTGGAGAGGAGTGTGATTAACATCTTTGGGGAGAAGAAATTGGAGGGAGAGTTGGTGAAAATGAGGATGGCTGGATGACTTCGACCTCTCAGCCTTTTTTCTCTACTATTTCTATTTCTCAAACTCCACTAAAAACATAATGTCATTTTTTCTTTTTCATTGTGGCCTCTAAAATCCATTTTTCATTATGTATATATACCACAATTGCTAGGATTTTCTCATGACAAATGGAATAATTAAAAATCTGCCCTTGTGTGGTGGTAGTAAGGTAGTGGAGCAAGCATTTGAGAGTAGCTGAGATGCAAGTTACCCCAAATGATGGGACCAAAAAACAAATTTAAAAAGTTTATTTGAAAACAAGCTAAATTTGGAAAAAATAATAATAATAAAAATAGAAATTGTAAATAAATAAATAACTAGAAATAATAATAAAATTAAATAAACGAAAATAATAATAAAAATGTTGCCTCTCCACTTGCAAAAAAAAATTAGAAACAATAATAAAAATAAAACCAAAACAGGTGAAAAAAGGATAACTTACTAATTAAATTTTATATTCATATTTTATTTTATTTTATTTAAAAAAAGGTTCTTAAAGAAATTAATTCAAACAAAAAAAAATTGTGATAGAAAAAATAAACGCAATAAATCCATTTTTTATAAATAATTTAAATTTATTGTTCAGACAAAATTGGGGTATTACACCTATATATTTTACATTTTAACCTCTTTTTCTTGAATGAGTAACCCTAAAGTATTTAATTTTAATTTTGAATTTGTTGTACTAAGGTTCTGGATCCATCAATTTGTATATCAACTTCGAAATTAATTTACAAAAATAACCTTAAACCCTATATTTTCTATAGTGAGGTGAGGCGCCACTTTTTGTCTATTCTCTCTCATAATTTTTTTCTCACAAAAACCAAACTCCTTCATCGAATACTTTCAGAAAATACGCACTCAACAACAAAGATACCCTATGGGAAGAAAACGTCAAGGAAAACTGATGAAACCTCGCTTGAACGCAATGGGAGATGATAAAGCACAAAATGAAATCCAGAAGAATGATGATGTTTCTACTGACATTCGAGTTGAAAGGGGGAAGAAAATCTCATCTGGAGAGGTTGATCGTAGATCCAATACTAAGAAGACCAATAGGTTTTTTAGACCAAAGAAGATGAAGAAATATAGATCTCTTGCGTATATTTACAGGGTGACAAAACCCATTGATATTGAAATTTAAGGGGCAAAGGTGAGAACTTGATATGTAATTTCAATAAGTATCTCGAACTAGTTTAATTAAACCTTGATGGCATGAGAGATTAATTATTCTTCAATAATAAATGATAAATAGTTGGATTGTACCTCATTCTAATACCATTTAATTTAAAAATATATGACGGTATGCATGTTAATTTTTGGGTTGTTGATTGACTAGGAAGAAATTTTTCAGTTCTCTTTTCACTTTATGATTTCCATTTGCATATAATATATGGTTGATGATCTTGCTCAAAAGAAACTATCAAAGAGATGGATCTTATTCTATAAATTTAATATTTATGATAAAAATTAATAGGAGACAACTTACGTGTCTATTCAGTTAAAATTTGTCAGATTTATATTCATTATTTTGTGATTTTAATGGTATGTGTTGGGTATAATTCTTGTCTCTCATTTTGGATTGAAATTTCATACCATAAAGTATGAACATAAGCACTTCACATCTATGTGTCATTATATATGTTTAACTAATTTTATGGATTAAATATTTTGTATTTAGTATGCATATAATGTTTGTTATTACTAACAATAGTAAATATTTTGTATTCAATATGCATATAACGTTTTCCTAGAAAGATACATACGCCTGAGGTTGACATGCAATCATCAAGATCAGTGTCCTAATCAACATCACAGAAGGCATGATATGAGATATAGAAATTGGCGTAGGTTAAAGATGCATGCCCCATGAGATGGTGCCTTTGAGGTTGCTTAAATTGAACTTGCTAACTAGCCAATGACTTTCAAGTGGGTCAGCCATAAATATGCATACATTGTTGAAAATAAAGAAAATATATGGCCTAGTGATAATGGCATATTGTAAGGAACCTAAAATTGATATATACATGGTAGTATCAGACAAGGCATCATAACTAGTTTTGGATAGCTTGATGCTAACAAGCATATGGGAAGAAATAGATTTTTCATCAAGCATGTTAGTTTTAGGGAGAATGTCTCTTATCTATTTTCCTTGAGAGAAAAGATAGAGTGAATTTGAGACACAGGGGATTGAGGAAGGGTTATGTTGTTTTGAGTGACAATGATGTCATCTACATAAACCAACATGTAGACTAGGTCAGAGTTGTGAGAGTAAAGAAAAAGTGAAGGATCATACTTGCTAGGCACAAACATCAACTTTAGGAGGCATGACTTAAGGCAAACAAACCAAGCCCTTGCGGCTTGTTTTAAGCCATATAGTGCCTTGTGAAGTATGCACACAAGAGACTTGTTAGAGGATCAAAAGCCAAGAGGTTGAGTCATGTAGACCTCCTCTTATAAAAGGCCATTGAGGAGGGTATTATAAACATCAAGTTTATGTAAATTCCAACCTTTGAAGAGAGCCAAGGTGAGGATATATTTGGTGACAAGTGGAATTTTTTTTGAGTAGTCATCACCATATATTTGGTGAAATCCCTTGGTAACCAATCTAGCCTTGAATTTTTTACTAAGTAATCATAATTTTCTTTGAATCTAAACACCCATTTTCACCCAATGAGAAGTTTACCTGGAGGAATGGGGAAATGAACCATGTCTCATTTTTAAGAAGTGCGTCATACTCTTGAGTTATAACTGCAAGCTAAGTGGGATTGCCCAAAGCTTGTCTTATTCTACGAGGTTCAGCATGAGTAATGAGTAAAGTGGGATGTAATGTTGGGAAAACTATGTTATATTTAGACCTTGTAATCATATAATGAGTGTTTGGTGGAACTATGACAAGTTGAGGAATATTATATGAGTTTGTAAAAACTGAAGTAGTGGAGGAGGATGGAGAGTTATGACTAATACTGTGGGAAGAAGGGGACTTTAAGGTGAGAGAGGGTATGAAGTGGAGAGGAAGATATAAATGAATTAGAGGATGATGAGATAGTTGTATTTGTTGTATTAGGTGAGGGATGTTTAGTGATAGATAGAATGAGGGAAGAAATGGATGGAATAGAATGGGATCCAAAAGAATTGTTATTATAAAATAGGTGGACGTAATGAAACTTATGTTCATTGAAGATGACATCTTTAGAAATATAAAGTATACCATCAAGGGTTAGGCATTTGTAACCTTTTGTGAGAGGAATATTACCCTAACAAAAGACATTATTGATATGTTAATTGTAGTTTATTTTTGTTGTAACTGTTGAGGAGTGGATTACAAGAGTAGCCAACAGTCTTGAGAAAGGAATAATCAGGAGGAGTACCAAATAACTTGGTGCGGGAAACCTCAAACTTGAGAGAAGTGGTAGGTAATTTTTTAATAAGATACACACTAGTGCGAAAGGCAACAACCCATTATTGAAGAGGTAAGGAGGCTTAAGAGAGAAGTGTGAGGCCCATTTCCATATTGCGCCTATGTTTTCTCTCCACTACGCCACTTTGATGGTGAGTATGAGGGAAAATAACTCTGTGGTGAATACCAAATTTCTTGAGAAGTTGATTAAATGGGCAAAATTCTCCACCCCAGTCAGTTTGAGCCTCTTTAATTTTGGAAGAATGTTGGAGCTCAATCAAGGATTTGAATTGTTCAAATATGGTGAGTGCTTCAGAATCTTATAAGGAAGTAAATCCAGGTAAACCTTGTATGTGTATCCAAAAAAGACATATAATAGTGAAAGTCATTTGTGGAAGTGAAGAGGGTTGGTCCCCATAGATCACTAAATATTAGTGTAAGTGGTTAAGTGTATTGTGTGGTGGAGGAGTGAGAGGGAAACTTGTGAGCTTTCCCTAAACAACAAGAAGAACAAAAGTCCAGCTTTCCTTTATTAATGAATGGAATACTACAATTATTGAGGACCATCCTTTGAACTTCAATGCAAGGATGACCTAGCCTATTGTGCCATAACAAGTAGGTACTGGTACATTGATTTAAACCATAACTAACGGGAGTAATAGTAGTTGAAAAAGAGTTGGCATTAGATGGTGAATCAGGTAGGAGAGTTGAGAACACATAAAGGTCATCACTTCCTAGAGGCCATTGAAGTAAGATCTCTTTGGTTTCATGTGATTTGACAAGGCAAACATCAGGATGGAATTCAAATAAAACCATATTAGCATTAGCAAAATTGCTCACATTTAGAAGATTTCTTATAATTGTAGGGATATGTAGTAAGTTATGAAGTGTGAGTGTGTGAGTGTGAAGGATTAAGTGGTGAAGTGAATTTAGAAGAGCCACAAGAGAAAACAAACAAACCTTGTCCATTTCCAATGTAAACCTAATTTGTGTTGAATTATAATTCCTTGTGACGAAGCAGGTTGTTCGACAGATCAAGGAAGTTTCGAACCACCTAGTGTGTTGAGTTGTGTTAGTGTGTCGAAGTGTCGAAGCATGTTGCTTCACACAGGATTTTAACTTATGCCTATTTTAGTAGTGTTAGCTATTTTTGGCTTTTATAGTTTTGGGCTTTAGCTTGAGGTCCAAGTTAACCTAAATCTATAAATAGAGGGAGTAACCCTTATTTTCTAATGAGATGAATAGAGCATTCATAACATTGTATTCACAGTATTTTGCAGTTGCAAAGTGAATAAGAAGTTTTTCCACAGTTTGTGGGCAAAGAGAAACTCTGCAGAATTATATTTCTCTTCTCCTTCATCGTTCTTTACACTCTTTATTTCTCCATTATTCTTATCTTTCATTGCTATTGTATGGGTAATAACAATCTTGTTCATCAAGGTTGATTGAAATTCTCCATAGGTTATGGGGGATTTCCAACCTCTGGTATCAAGAGCTCCGATTAATCGATTCGTGGGAAGAAAATCACCATGGCAACGAATCATCCAAACGGGCATTTTCCAACAAATATTCCGATTCTCAAGAACACCAATTATGAGAATTGGTGCAAGCAGATAAAGGTTGTGTTCTGTTATCAATATCTTTGGGATCTTGTGAAGGAAGGAGTAACAACGCTTGCAGAAGCCGCGAAGGATCAAGAAAAGGCTGCACATAAAGAATTGAAGAAGAAAGATTATAAATCTCTCTTTATAATCCATCAATGTCTTGATGTAGATAACTTTGAAAAGATTAGTGATGCAGAGTCAGCGAAAGAAGCATGGGAAATTCTGGAGAAATTGTTTGGAGGCGCGGAGAAGGTGAAAGAGGTGAGGTTACAAACTCACAAAAGAACATATGAATTGCTTCAGATGGAAGACAATGAAAGCATAACTGATTTTTTCACCAAGGTTCCGAAACTGGTGAATCAAATCAAGGTATGTGGAGAAGTGTTGACATCAAGATCTGTTGTTGGAAAGATCTTTAGGTCGTTGGCTTTAAAGTTCGACCACGTGGTAGTAGCCATAGAAGAGTCGAAAGATTTGTCAAAATTGACAAAGGAAGAGCTTCAAGGGACGCTTGAATCTCATGAACAAAGAATGGCTGAAAGAGCTGCAAGAAAGTCGAAGAGTGATATGGCTTTGCAGGCTCAATCAGCGAAAGAAAGAAAGGGCAAAGGAAGCTAGAATGGCAACAAAGAAATATGAGGCTACAAAAATTCGACTGGTCGAAATCAGCAAGAAGGAAACTGGTCGAATCAGAGAAAACCCTGGAACTAAGGCAACCAAAGAGGTGGCGTTGCAGGTAAAGGAAGAGGTGGTGGTCAAAAGCCAGATAAGAGTCACATTCAGTGCTACAATTGTCAAAAGTATGGTCACTATTCTAGTGATTGTCCAGAAAAGCAGAAGAATCAAGAAACTTATGCAAAGCTGGAAAAACACGGAGGAGAAGAGACATTGTTGATGGTTACAACAAGAGAAGAAGAGAGATTCAAGGACCATTGGTACTTAGACTCAGGATGCTCATCACACATGTCTGGAAGAAAAGATTGGTTTGTCAACATAAAGCCCTCAATGAAGAACATGGTGAAATTTTCAAATGACAACACTCTAGCAGCTGAAGGTGTTGGTGATGTTTTGATTATGAGGAAAGATGGCAAGAGGTCAGTAATTTCAAATGTGTCGTACATACCAAGCATGAAGAGTAATTTTCTCAGCATAGGACAGTTGGTCGAAAAGAACTACAAGGTGTCGATCAAAGACAAAATGATGAGAGTTCTCGACTCAAATGGAAGGTTGATCTTGAAGACTATAATGTCTCAGAATAGAACCTTTAAGATTGAACTAAATGTGGTGGAGCATAAGTGCCTTGCAACAGCAGCCAACAGAGATGAATGATATGGCATTACAGACTTGGTCATCTCAATTTCAAAGACATCAGAGATTTGAAGAGAAGAAATATGGTTTCAGGATTACCAGAAATCGATATTCCAAACAAAGTGTGTGAAGAATGTGTGTAGGAAAAGCAACATAAGAACAACTTTAGTAAGGATGTAGGAAGCAGGTCGAAGGAAATTCTTGAAGTCATATACTCTGATGTATGTGGTCCTCTTTAGGTGGATTCGATTGGAGGTAAAAAAAATACTTTGTTACATTCATAGATGATTTTAGTCGAAAATTATGGTCTTACCTGATCCAGAAGAAAAGTGAGGTGATCGAGGTATTTGCCAAGTTTAAATATATGGTCGAAAGACAGAGCGGTCGAAAGATCAAGATTTTGAGTATTGTTGATGGTGGAGAATATGTGTAAAAAGATTTTGATTCATTATGTGTGAAAGAAGGGATTGTGCATGAGGTGGTGCCACCCGATACTCCATAGCAAAATGGAGTCACAGAAAGGAAGAATAGAACCATCATGAATATGGTTAGAAGTATGTTGAAAGGTAAGCATCTACCCAAAGTATTATGGGGAGAAGTTGTGCCGACTGCGACATATATCCTGAATAGATGTCCAATGAAGAAGCTAAAAGGAATCATGCCAGAAGAATGTTGGTCTGGTGTCAAGCCTATCTTGAGTCATCTAAGGGTGTTTGGATCTATAGCACATAGTGTAAGACCCCAATTTTTGACCCTAAGATCCCTCATGGCATCATATCATAGCATTACATTGCCTCAAGGATCTTTGAGCATCTTGCCTTCTTTCCCTGTGGGTGGGATCCTTTTGTGAGTGATTCTTGATCACCAAGCATTGCTTGCATTTGTATATTATTGCTTTTCTCATTTAAACACTAACCAAAAGCACCAAAAATATGTCATCTAACATTTGTTTTGCAGTCTAAGCAGTCATCAAGCCAGACAATTCAAGGTTTTCCTTTGTACAGGAGGTGATGGTATTTTCTTGGTATGAGGACCACATGTCATTATCTTGAGCTTATATGTGCTAGAGGTTCATTTTGGAGCAAATTCCCCAAGTGGTTGAAGCTCAAATTCCTCAGGCATTGTCCAGGTCATCTGAGGCCCATATGATCAACTGTGCAGTCAATTGAAGGCTTTGAGTTGTGGGAATTGATCTTGACATCCTCATTCATGTTCAAACAAGGCCTAATCATCATGTCAAAACATCCATATTGAAGATTTTGAGGTCAAATCAAAAGTTTCCCAAAATGGAAAGTGACCTGTAATTTCAAGTTTCCAAAAATGGCAAGTTTTTGGACCAAATTCAACTTAAATTTCCAACATCAAAGAAGCTTCAAATGGATTTTTGTCCAACATGAAAGTTGAAGATCTTTCTCTCCCATTTCCAAAAAGTCCAAGATCATGAGCATCTGATGAATGGTTAAGGAGATATGATCAGATGATTGCCAAGTGTGCATGAAACTTCAACAAGCCATAACTTTTTATCCAAAGCTCCAAATTGAGTGCCTCTTTTTGCATATTGCTCCTCATGACCTATATTTTCCAAATCCATCATCACATTGCATGAAATTTACTCATATGATCATTTGCCCATGCATGTTCATTTTGGAGGGAAATTTGGAAATTCAAAATTGGTGCATCATATGAACAAAATACCATTGCCATTGTGTTCATGAGTTGATTTTAAGTAAAATACACAGGCACATGCTACTGTTCACGTGTAGATTTGCCATGCACCACACACTTTTTCAATTTTAGTCATGCACCTTATTCTCACTAATTACAATTAACCATTGGTTAATTAGTTTTTCAGAGTGATTAACATGTCATATAAAGCCTTAATCCTAACAGAATTTCATAACAATCACATTCTAGATCTCAAATTTTTTCTTTCCCTCCATTTTTGCTCTCAATTGAAACTTCAAATTTTTCCACATAGCACCTGAATTTTATTGGATATTTGTGTTCTCTGATCATCATTGAGTGCAGATCAAGCTCTTGATTGAAGAATTCGAGCCAGAATCAAGCACATCAAGCTCAAGAACATGAAGATGGAATTTGCAATCTGAGCTAGATCTAGGTCGTGCCAAGCCTCAATTATTGCATCAAACTTCAAGTCATCATCTCAGGATTGGATCTGGATCAATTGAAGCCTTGAACACGCTGATTTCACTCGCTGCTCTTCAAGAAGGTTTGATTTCGAACCTTTTAATTCTTCATTCCATTGCCATGTTTAGGTAGAGCTTTTCATGCTGATCACACTGATGCTTTTAGAATTTGAAATGGTGAAGTATTGACTGAGTTATGTTGATTGGAAGTTTGTGTGTAAAAAATGTTTTCGTTCGATTCTCTTTATTCATTGAGATTTAGACTAAATGGATGCTCGATCCGTGTTGTACGTGAGATAACCTTTCGAATGATGTATGCCATGCCTTTTTCTGGAAAATTTTGATGAACATGTTACTGTAGCGCCACCGTCTTCATGAAGAAGACGGTGGAAACCATCGCTCCCTCCACCGCGCTAGGGTTTCTGGTTCATGCGCTGGATTTGTACTGTAGATAAGCCTTTCACTTCCATGTTGTCGGTTCGATCCTTGCTGAGCGTGCGTTTTCCATTTATTTTCCAAACCAAAACGACTGCGTTTTGGTACCTTGAGCCATACCTCCTTCGATTCCCAACTGTGTACATTTGTGGATTTATTTTGTTCCAGCGCGCTTCCAATTTCCACACCTAGTTCGATACTCCGCTCCAGCATTTTTTCAAATTTACTCAAACCATTTATCATTTCCCTCCAATTATCATGTGCATGATTCACATTATTTCAATATTTTCTCCAACTTCCAAAAATCATAACAAATAGAAAATGAATCCAAATCACTTCTAATTTTTTTCTACATGATCATGTGAATGTCTAATATTTTATGGTGCTGATTTTATGATTTTATCATTTCTGGAATTTTAATTGTGTTGGCTTCTTTGGACATGTATGCAAATGTGACATGCTTCATTCATTCTATTGTGAAATGCTCATACATTGGCCAATTGATTTGAAATTTGGTATGCTGATTCCCAACATATTGCATGATTTTTGAGGCTTGGTTGTGCATTTTTATCATTTTCCATATCTATTTTAGGCACATGGATGTATGGTGTGACAATGTGTGTCACACAATTTGATGTCATACTTGTTCATTTTCATTGACATGTCAATTGATCTTTTCTGATTCCAATTTTTTGCATGATGCTTGTGTTTGACATGTTGTATGCACATAAAAAATTTCATGATTGTTTGATTCATTTCTGTTTTGATATGGAATTTTCATTCTTGATGACCAATTGTGTGCTTTGTAATTGCCTTTGCCATATCTTGCTCATGTGATGACTTTGCTTGATGCTTTAGACTTGGTCCTTTTTAGGACATGTTCTTGCTTGATTAAATGAGCTTCATGTTGAATATTGGTTGTTGTTTTGACTTTTTGCTTTGCCTTTGACCCTAGTCTTTGCACTAGTGGTTTGTACTCACCTTTTGAGCTTTGCATTTCAGGTTCAAGCAATTAGCTCTAATGATTGATGTGATCTCATTACTTGAGATGCAAGTTACCTTGATTAACTAACCTTGCTGTTTTGTAGGTCATTTGAATGATGAAACAATTTGAGTTGCTTGCACTTTGTACTTTGCTTGGTGTAACACTGTTCATTGGTTTTGTCTAATTTCTGTTTATCTGTCTGGGTTACTAATTGACTAGCCTTTCACGCAGGTACCTTAGCCGCTTTAGCTCATTATTTGAGCTTTGCTTTGATTGTGGTTGGCATACCACTTAGGTAACCTCTCTAACTCCATGTAGTCTGGAAGCCCTGTCGTTTCTGTTTGGCAGGCATTTGGCTGAAGTCCTCCTTAAGAGGCAATGTCTGTGATTGTTTATATTTGTGCCATGTATTTCAAGTCCTCCTAAGTGAAGAGGCAATTGGCAGATAGAAGGGATTTACAATCAATCCCTTGCTATTCAGTTGAGTCTTTCATCTTGCTCGCACTACGTGCTGACACATTTGAATAAACACCCAAAATCTTGTATAGAGTCAGTCATGTGGAATAGAGTTCCTCATTCTGGACTCCCACACCCTCTTTGATTCAAGCTCACCCCGGCCAGGGTTAAGAGCTATGAGGTCTAACCCTCATTACCTTTCATCTGCTCACCCTGACGGTCAATGTCAGTGGTTAAGAGCATCTCAACACCCATAACAGTATTGGCTTGTTTGTCGAGGTTGATATGACCCCTTGACTAAAGCCCAACTTTGATTGAGCCTGTTGCTTGTGTATAGAGTGTGCTATTTGATTGATGTGATTGCTTGTGTTTTCTTTTGCATATTGCGTTTGCATATTGTCTTTGCATTTGTTATTTGCTTTGTTTGAGGAGTCAGATGTAAGACCATTGATTGGCTATCTGTTTCCTGTTCCTTTTGGGGAGCTGGATATAAGACCATTGATTGGCTATCTATTTCCTGTGTTTGTTTCTTTGTGGAGTTAGATGTAAGACCATTGATTGGCTATCTGTTTCCCGTTTTATTTCTTTGTGGAGTCAGACGTAAGACCATTGATTGGTTGTCTGTTTCCTATTATGTTTTCTTTTGTGGAGTCAGACGTAAGACCATTGATTGGCTATCTGTTTCCCATGTTGCTTTGCGGAGTTGGATGTAATACCATTTATTGGCAATCCATTTCCAGTTTTGTTGCTCCTTTGAACTTGCTTATTTGCTTATTGCTTTATGTTGCCTAATTCCAAAGGAACTTCCTTGGACCATTTCTATGATCTTGAGAAAGCAACTCCTGTTTGTGGCTTTGTCCCTTAACCCTTTTGTGCTTAATCTTGAACCTTGTTTTTCATCCTTAAACCAAATCAGAAAACTTTTGTGCAAACATTTTCACCTGTTTTCAAAACTAGAAACTTAGGCCTTATGCCTCTGATTTTCAAACTCTCATTTCTTAATACTCATTGTAATTGAACTCTAATTCATACTTTGACTTCATTTTGTGAATAAATTCTAATTGATTAATTTCACTCACTCAATTGCTTTTGTGGCCTTGCCCACTTCTCAATCAAGTTTTCATACATTAGCCATAGATCTGAATTATCTTAGTGGTTGATGTAAATCTCACCTTTGTCCTTAGTGATTGAATTGTAAGACTTCCATGCTTATTATAGGGCATAATCCTTCACTAGCATGTCGAAGTTATTCTCACATGGTGAACTTGTGGTTGCATAGGTCGAGTGTTCTCCCTTTGATAATGAAAGACCTTAGGGCTTTTGTTTAAAATCAACCCACTCACTTTTTGGAAATCTTTTAGCCGAACTACGGCATTTTGATCCTTATCTTTCATGAAAAGGTACGTAGGCAATGGGTTCATCCATCCAAACACAAAAATAACTAACTTGTACATTCTTCTCTTATCCCTTCAATCGTGTTTGCACAAAAATATTTCATAAACAAATAATAATACAATATTTGTGAAAAGAGGTTCCCTAGGAGTACCTAGGATGTTGTGGGTGCCTAACACCTTCCCACAACATAATTACCCCCTTACCCAGATCTCTGACCTTTTATTAGTTTTCTTTGCAAAACTTCTTAGACTTTTGTTCACTTTCTAGCCATTCCTTTGGATAAATAGAAGTGCGGTGGCGACTCTATCTTTGTATGATTTACCTTGGATCTAGTTAATATTTCCAATGGTGACGAATACACCGCTACAGAAAAGTGGCGACTCCCATGTGTCGCATCACGCGAAAAACCGGCGGGAAAACAAGAACAACAGAGCCGCCACCGTGCGTTATTTATCCCAAAAGAGGGAAGGGAAACGCTCAGAGTAAACCTAGGAAAGAACACGGTCTCGCGACCAAAGGGAATGGGTTCGGGAGTCGGTTATGCGAAGGGAAGGTATTAGCACCCCTACGCATCCGTAGTACTCTACGGGATCCACGCACAAAAGGAAGGAATATTGGTTGCTAAAACACTGCTCACACTCACACACACTGGCTGAAAGAAACGCAAGAAACTGACTGAAACTGACTCGGCAGGACTTCGTATCCTGGGCCTACTTAGTCTATCAGGCATAGACATTAGAGTCGAAGTAGTTCGGACTGGGGAAACGACACATGCTCGCTAGGATATCGCATCCTATGCATACGTATCTTCTCGGACGAGAGAAGAATCAGAGCATTCGTAGCTCGGCTGACACGCACACAAACAAACAAGACACACACAGGCAAAGGCAAACGTGGAGCCCGACTGCCAATCACTGGACTTATGTCAGCATCCGAACCAAAACGCACACAAAGAGGCAAACATGGAGCCTGAATGCCAATCACTGGACTTACATCAGCATCCGAACCTAAACACACACACACTGGAACCCAAATGTCACTCGATGGACTTACATCAGCTTCCAAGCGCACAACAACACAACAAGTTAATAGGGAGTCGGGGACTCGAGCCTATAACCGTCAAACACGCACTCAAACAGACAGACAACAGATTGCTAAGGAGTCAGGCACTCGAGCCTAGCAACTGTCAGACAACTCACACAAAAAAGAAAAGGGCGCCCGGAGAGATCAGCTCAATCTCCTGCCTACATACTTCATCTGGTATGAAGATCAGGGCGATGTAGTTCCCCTACGGAGGGATAAAGGACTAGCCTAACCAGATAACAGAGGGAGACACAACTAGGGAGACTACGACTCGAGCCTAGATGTTATCATGCAAAATCATCCCTAAGTTAAGGTTTCTAGCTAACTGGCACAGGGAGCCAGCCTATCCTAGTCATGACTTGCACAGGAAGCAAGCCACACACACACTTAACTTGCACAGGAAGCAAGCCAAGCAAAACCTAACTTGCACAGGAAGCAAGTCTAAACTAACCCTAACTTGCACAGGAAGCAAGTCAAACTATCCTAACTTGCACAGGAAGCAAGTCAAACTATCCTAACTTGCACAGGAAGCAAGTCAAACTATCCTAACTTGCACAGGAAGCAAGTCAAACTATCCTAACTTGCACAGGAAGCAAGTCAAACAAATCCTACAAGCACAGATAGCACACACTATACACAAGCAAGGGGCTCAAACAAGGCTAGGTTTTAGTCAAGGGGTCATATCAACCTCAACAAACAAACCTCTGGAATGGGGTGAGTGTTGCTCTTAACCTTGCCATTGAGGGGCTAAGGTGAAGCAGATGAAAGGTGAGTGAAGGTAAGACTTCACAGCTCTTATCCCTGGCCTGGGAGAGCTCAAGACAAGAATGTGTGGGTTCAGAAAGTGGGAACCCTTCTACACATTTAAAACTGACTCAACTGTACGATTGTACAAGATCTTGGGTTTTTATCTGTAATGCATCAACACAGTGGTGTGAGCAAAACAGAAGACACACTGAATAGCAGGGGATAGGTTGCATATCCCTTGGGTTCTGCCAATTGCCTCTTCACTTAGGAGGTCTTTGACTCTATGCAAGGACAAAATTAAACATCCACAAACATTGCCTCTTAAGGAGGACTTCAGACAGTTGCCTGGCCAAGTAACAGGCCAGGTCTTCCAGACTACATGAAGTAAAAGAGACATACCTCAATGCAAATTGCTTATACAAGCAAAGCAAAGCAAAAAAGTTCACAAGGAACTAAGCAACTAAAAGCACCTGAAACAGTCAAGCAGATGTTAGTATGTAAGTTCAAACAAAGCAAAAAGAAACAGACACCAACAGTTAATTAGAGGCACATGGATGTGCAAGGCACAAGGCTTAGGGCATGTGAGCCAAGCCACCTACAAAACAAACAAGTTAGGCAATGATATTTGAGCCAGCTCAATCAAAAAGAAGTGGTCTCATTGGTCAATTGTTGGTCAACCTGAAAACATGAGCTCAAAGGTGAGTAACAGGACCACTAGGGCAAGCCTAGGGTCAAAAATGAATGAGAAAGTCAAAACAGCAAAGGGCAAGCATCCAAAATCATGTTCAAACCATTAAGAAACACGAACACTTGGGTTCACATCCATATCAATCACTATCATCATTTCATGAACCATTTAGGTCAAAGTATGGCAAACAGAAGCTCATAGAAGTCAACAGCAAGACTTGCATCAAAAGTCAACTAAAACATTTCCAAAAATCACCAAATAAATCATGGTCAATCCTAACACATAGCATGGTAAGCATGTCAAATTTCACCTCATTTGGACAAGTGGAAGGCAGTCAATGAAAATCAGAAAGTCAAAGCAATTTTGAACATGCTCAATGAAGTCAACCAAACATGCATCAACTTAGAAAAATCATAAGTCAAGAATGGTGTATGATAAATGAATGGGACTAAAACCATGGCAAAGATGAGGATGTCTAGTTATCTCATGTAAAATTTCATGTCCATCTAATAAAGTATGAGAATTTCACAAATGAAATGGGAACATGTGTCACACAAAGTCAACAATTGACTAGGCAGGGGAGAAAATCTCAAACAATTAGGAAATGCCACAAATAATTCCAAGAAACTTCACATGTAAACTAGACATACAAGAGTAGGTCCATGCAAAAATTCAATCCATTTTGAGGTTAAGAAGCATGGTAATGAAAATCATGAAGTTGGACATCAATGGTGTGACACAAATTGTCACACCCTAATTCAAAAATTCATAACTCACAAACCACACAAGATAAATTCACAAACTCTACACCAAAATCACCATGAGTGTGTCTAGTTTAAGCACAAAAAATTTGGGAGCCATTGGATACATTCTCATCATTTCACAAATGTTTTGGCAAAGTGTACAAAATGTGCATACATGTCACAAACCCTAGCACCATTTAAAAACCAACCATCCAAAAATTCTGGAAAAATAATGATAAAAAACTAGGGATCATGGGGAAGGCAATGCAAAAAATCCCATTCAAATTGGATTAAAATTGAACAAGTTATGATTTTTGGAAGTTTGAGTGATTAAATGAAATAAAAATTGAAAATTAAATGGATTAATGGAATAAATAAAGAAACAATGGGGGGGTCAACGCCCCGGTCAACGCGCCAACATGGCCAATAGCAGGACGGCATGGCAATTCACTTGGACCAATGGCAGCGCTCCTTTTTAATATATTTTTTATAGAAGGCGTTTAAATAATGAATTGGCATTGCGCCCCAGTGGTAAAACACTTGGTATTTGAAGCAAAGGTCTGGGGTTCGAATCCCCCTCGCCCCAGGCCTTTTGGCATTTATTTAGAAACAAGGCAAGGCACATACAAACGCTACAGTAACATGTTGCAGAAAAACATTTATTGCAGAAAAATATATTGCAGAAAAACACTTACAGTAGCAGCGTTTCAACAATTACAAACCCAAGTCGAAATTTTTTTTTTTCCAAATTCAAAAACAGATATATCAAAACGTTCATCTCTTAATGCTCATCAATATTCCAAAATCAATTTACCCTAACACGAACTAACGAGGATGAACCGAGCCAAAACAAGTTCACACATCAAACTTCAATCCAACATAACTTTCAAAATAAACGACCATTTTCAATCATTCAAAGTGCAGTGTGATCAGGGAAAGGTGATCTACAAAGTGTGTGTCATGGTTTTGCAAATGAAGAAGTTCGAAATTTTACCAAGTTGGATGAACAGTCGTGGTTCGGTTGTTATTTGGTAGCTTTGGCCTGGAACAGATGCACCTTAAGCTTTGAAATGATGGATGCTTGAAGTACTTTGCTCACTGATGCTTGAAATGGAAGGACACGCATGATGCCATGGCTGATGTCTCTTGTAGCAGCAGTGGAAAAGGAGTTTACAGATGGAGGGAAGTGGTTGGAATGAGTTCAAAATGTTGTTTTGATATTGTGAACCAACAAAGCTTGCTCATGGTCTTTTGAGTTTTTTTTTTTGACAGAGTTTGGAAAAATGCCCAAAAATGAAGTTTGAGAGCACAAGGTTTTTTCAGTTGGTTATGTTGGCTGCTACTTGTGTTTACAATGGCAGAAAATCATCTTTGATATGCTGTTTGATGTTGCTTTAGGCAAGGCCAAGTTTGGTCCTTTGAGAGTTTTTGGATAGCTTTTGCAAAAGTGTGAAAAATGTGATCTTTTTAGAGAATGAGTGAGCCAATCCTTCTTGCTGTCAAATGTGGCTGCAGCTGGTTTTTTGTGACAGAAAATGAGGTAAAAATCTTCTGTTTTTGATGTACAAGGCATGGTCCATGGATTTGTGGGATGTGGTTTGGTGAAACTTGTACTTTCTTTCCAAAAATCAAGCAAACTAGCATGGGCTGTATGTACTTCATGGGAATGGGCTTCCAACAAGTTTTAAATAACATTTCTGAACATATTCCAATGGCCAAATGGTTAAAAGATGATTAAATCAAAAAGTCAACTCTTGGTCAAACTTGAATTTAAATGAGACAAGTCAAAAAATGCCATTTTGATTGGTGAAGTTTTGGCTTATGAAATTTATATTTTTGGAAAGAGGGGAACGAATGTGACTTGTAGGAAAAAACCCCACCCAAATTGGCCAAACGGTTTGAGAGATATGGCCTTTTGAAGTTCAAGAATTTCTGAAGTCGATTCGATCATAACTTGCCAACCACACATGGGAATTAAGAGTTCTTGGACTTTTTGGAAATGGGAGAACAAGATCTTCAACTTTCATGTTGGGCAAAAATTCATTTGAAGCTTGTATCATGATGTAAGTTTGAGGATCAAGACTTTCCATTTTTGGTAAGTTTCAGTTACAGGTCCAGTTTCCATTTTTGGAAATTTTTGATCTGGCTTCAAATTCTTCCATGATGGTGTTTGACATGATATATGAAGGCTATTTGGCCATGAATGAGCTCTCACAAACCAATTTCCATCATCAAATCACTGATTAAATGGACAGTTGACCAACAGTTGACTTTTAGGGTTTCTGGCTGACTGTGCATTGACTGATGAACTCCAAACCCTAATTCCTTGAGAACTTGACTTCAAATGATGTCCCAAGTTGTATGAACTCTTGATTATTGATCATGGTGCCCAAATTCCACAAGAATGGCCACCATCCACTGCTTTGACTGACTGTTGACTTTCTAGGGTTTTTTGACTGTCTGTGTATGAACTGATGACCTCTGAGCCTTCAACCCTTGACATGAACACTTCAAATAGACCTCCAAGTCATGTGAACTTGTTGGACAAACCCCTAGGGCCTTGACTCCTTGAGAATTGTGCTTGCTTTGCTTGTCTGACTGATCTCCTGATCAGTTTGACATAATTCCTTGATTGGCTTGCACTTGAGGCAAAAGAGGCAATGCAATGCTATGCAATGGACCATGATATGCTATGACCTAATATGAAAATGTATGTACAATGACAGGTGCAAATTTGAGGTGCTACACCATGGGGATGAAGAAAATTCCTAGTGGGTTTGCCTACTTTTCACACTTTATTGTATTATATTTGTCTATTGTTTATGACATATTTTTGGTGCTATTTGGGATTACTGTATTGTTTGTAATGATTGAATTGCTTGATATATCAATTGCTTGCTTGCTTGGTGATCTATGTGAGATGAGTTCTATACCCGAACTCGAGTGCACCCTATGATAGGAGAATGGCATAGTCTTGTCGACTTGTGTGGAGTTATTCCTTAGCAAGTTGACTTGCGAGTCCATTCACTTGGTGGAGGTCATGTTGGGATCATAATGTCACACAAGTCATTTGTGGTTAGGCATTATCTTTCCAATATGTGCCTTAGAAGCCAAGTACCTTAGTTTACCCAAGCCCGTCTTGGCCTATTTTTAGGACGTAGTGCGGAGGTCGTTCAAATGTCAGATTTGATGCGATTGTTACACGATACTACACTCATAAGAGTCTCTCTTGAGAATATTTTTGGAATACGAGTATTCGTTCCTCCGATAATATTCGAAAGATGGGATGATGACTATGGGAACCTCTGGTAGAACATGTTCGGCAGGTTTAAATCATAGTACACTCCCTTTGGGTGGTTCTTAACCGAGACTCCATGCTCGTGACTCACAACAAACCCGTTATTCATGGTTGATCCGTTCAGACATCCTTAATATCAATGGAACTTGGGTGTCGATAAGGTGAAAACCATAATCCACCAAAATGGATGATTGATATTAAGGATGGTTGAATCGTTCATATATCGTTAATATCAATGGAACTTGGGTGTCGATACGGTGAAAACCATAATCCACCAAAATGGATGATTGATATTAAGGATAATATGAACCATCCCATGACCTTTGTCTGGTGTGCTTTGCTTGATCCTTGAGTGTGATTGTTGCATTCATGCATTCATGCACTCATCTGCATCCATATCATCAGATAAAAAAGAAAATTTTCAAGGAACTTAAGGGGTTTATTTGCAAAATTTTCAGATATGGAAAGACTAAAAAGGCATACAAAGAAGTACAACTTCAGACAACCCGATCTGAAAGAGTTAAGGAATCTGACATCCTATGTACTAGATCCCTTGGGTTTCAAAGCTCGTTATGGGAAGCTTCTGCCTCTTCTGACTACTCAGGTTGACGAAGGGTTGATGGGTACTCTGGTGCAGTTCTATGATCCTCTGTATCACTGCTTCACTTTTCCAGACTTTCAGCTATTGCCTACCCTTGAGGAGTATGCTCATCTTGTGGGTATTCCGATTCTGGATCAGGTGTCGTTTAGTGGCTTAGAGAATATTCCTACTTCTCAAGAGATAGCTGACATGTTGCACATAGATGAATCCTTGGTTAAAGCTCATATGACTACCAAAGGTGGAATTCAAGGTCTCCCTTCTGAGTTCCTCATCGCTCAAGCTACCGTTTATGGGAAGGCCATGAGTGAGGATGCCTTTGAGGCCATATTCGTGATTCTTATCTATGGATTGGTATTGTTCCCTAACATCGACAAATTTGTGGATGTGAACGCTATTAGGATCTTCTCTGCTCTTATCCCATTCCGACTCTGTTGGGTGATACCTATTTCTCTTTGCATCTAAGGAATACAAAGGGTGGTGGCGCTATTGTGTGTTGTTTGCCTCTGTTGTATAAGTGGTTTATTTCTCACTTACCTCAGACGGTCGCTTCCAAGGAGAACAAGGGATGTCTACGGTGGTCTACGAGACTCATGTCTCTCACTAGTGATGATATCTCTTGGTATGATCGTGCATATGACGGTGTCTAGATTATTGACTCTTGTGGTGAATTCTCCAATGTGCCTCTTCTTGGTACATGTGGTGGGATTAGCTACAACCCTGTGTTAGCACGACGTCAGCTTGGGTTCCCCCTAAAGGATAAACCTAATAACATTCTGTTAGAAGGTGTGTTCTTTCAGGAGGGTAAAGATCCCCAAGGCTTGAAAGCCAGATGGTTCGCGCTTGGCGCAAGGTTCACAAGAAGGGTAGAAATGAGTTGGGTCCGAAGAACTGCATAGCTTTGGAGTCGTATACTGATTGGGTAAGGAAGAGAGCATCTGAGTATCTCATGCCTTATGACTATCCGAGACCTACACCTTTGGTTGTGGCTGGGCCTTCAACCCTCCCTAATCAAGGAGTAGAGGAGTTGAGAGAAGAAGACCTTTCACGTGCCTGGATCCGTGAAAGAGAAGAGTTGCTTCAACAGCTTAAGGAGAAGGATGCTCTGATCGAGTTCCTCGAGCATCGAGTGATTGACGATCCGAACGATGCATGGACTTCTCTACTTCCAAAGTCTTCCAAGTTCTGGAAAAGGAGGTATGATAGACTCGCCAAGGAGAAGGCGGATATGGAAGCAGCATATGAGAGAGAGATTAAGAGGCTTCATGCAGCTTATCTTCCAGCATCCCGAGCTTCTAGGGATCCATAGGATGTTTATTTTCCTTTTCTCTTGTAATAATTGACAATGTTGTACTTCTTTCTCAAATATATTTGATGAGATATTTTCCATATGCGATCAAATGCTTAATATTCAAAATTTGCAAATAATACCCTAAAGTTCCTTCGAGAATAAAAACAAATCATGTGCACGAGCATTGCATGCATCATTTGCATAAGCAGGTGTTGTTCTCAGCTTCTGGTCTTATGGTCTAACTCTGTGCTCTTCATTTATTTTGAAGACAAGCTTACTCATTGGTACTACACCAGAGCCAACTCTTCCAGATTGATGGATCATCTTGAGCAAGAAAACCGTGAGCTCAAAGAGGAAGTCGCCAGACTGAGTGCTTTGATGGAGTCTTTCCTAGCTGCACAAAACCAGTCGTCTCCAGCACCTGCAACTCCTCCCCAGAGGACGGTCATCTCTGAGGTTGTTTCTTCTACAGTGCCAGCTGCCAGTGCCCAGTTTGTGCCAACACCCATGCCGTCCAGGTTTCCGTGGGGGATGCCTCCCGGCTTTATGCCTGATATTCCTGCGCCAACTTTCGCTTCCATGCCGGCATCTAGCCCGGTCCTTGCTATGCCTCCTCCGGTCGTGCATACCGTTCCTAGGGTAGACGACACCATCTATCATTTTAAGCCGTCTGAGGGCCCAGATGTTCATGAGAAGATGGACGCGATGAATGAGCAATTTCTTGAGCTGCGCAAGGAATTGAAGAATCTTCGAGGAAATGACCTCTTTGGCAAGTCTGCCGCCGAGTTGTGTTTGGTTCCCGGTGTGAAAATACATGTAAAATTCAAGGTCCCAGACTTTGAGAAATATAAGGGGAACACCTGCCCTCTCAGCCACCTGGTTATGTATGCCAGGAAAATGTCTACTCAAACGGATAATGATCAGCTACTCATTCATTATTTCCAGGACAGTCTATCCGGTGCTGTACTGCGTTGGTATATGAGTTTGGACAGTGCAAACATTCGTTCCTTCAATGATCTTGGCGAAGCCTTCGTCAAGCAATACAAATACAATGTGGATATGGCTCCCGATCGGGATCAGCTCAGGGTCATGTCCCAGAAGGACAAAGAGACATTCAAAGAGTAAGCCCAGAGATGGCGAGAGTTGGCAGCTCAGATTGTGCCTCCGCTGGAAGAGAAGGAAATGACCAAGATCTTTCTGAAGACCTTGAGTTCATTCTATTACGAGCGAATGATTGCTAGCGCTCCTTCTGACTTCACTGAAATGGTGAACATGGGGATGCGACTAGAGGAAGGAGTCCGTGAAGGACGTCTGACCAAGGATGAAGGCTCTTCTAGAAAACGATATGGGGAGTTTGTGAAGAAGAAAGATGGAGAGGCACATGTTGTGCAATCCCATGTCAAACCCAAAAGACCCTTCGTGCGAAGGAAGCCTGTGCGTTCAGCCAGCAACCAGCACCAGGTGGCTCACATAACACCTGTCTTCAGTGATAACAACCAGCAATATCATCATCAGCAACACAATAATCAACAACCATCTCAGTAGTATCAGCAACAACATCGTCCTCAACAGCAGGCCTACCAGCCTCGCAGCAATGGTAATCAAGCTAGTACGAGTTATGAAAGGAAGAAGATCACTTTCGATCCTATTCCTGTATCATATGCAGAGCTGTATCCCTCTTTGATAGAGCGGAAACTGATTACTCCGAGAGACCCGCCAGCTATACCAGTCAACCCTCAGTGGTGGTATAAGCCTGATTTGCACTGTGTCTATCATTCGGGTGCTCCCGGTCACGATGTAGAGAACTGCTTTCAGCTGAAGACTAAGGTTCAAGACCTTATGAGATGCGGCATTCTGAGCTTCGAGGACGCAGGTCCTAATGTTAAGAAGAACCCACTGCCCGAGCATGGGAAGTCAGTTAACATGGTCCAGGGTTACCCTGGCAAATACAAGGTCAAATATGTTAGCCATATTCGACAGTCGCTTGTTGAGTTGCACCGTCTGCTGTGTGATTACAGTCATCTGGAGCACGACCATGACAAATGCCGTATCTGCTCTGTTAACCGTCTAGGCTGTCGCCAAGTGCGGAAAGATCTTCAGGAATTGTTAGACGATGGAACCATCGAGATTCTTCAAAACAGAAATGTTGATGAAGACGAACCAGAAGTTAACGTGATTTCTCCGGTGTTCAGGATCCCTGAGCCTGTTGTCATTCGATATGATGGTAGCAAGCAGAAGGTTTCTCCTGTCCTGATTATCAAACCTGCCGGCCCTGTGCCTTATTCATCTGATAAAGCAATTCCCTTTCGTTACAGTGATGTTGCTGTTGAAGATGGGAAAGAAGTGCCCTTGCCATCTCCGTCTGTTGTGAACATTGCTGATGTCAGTGGGTTGACCCGTAGCGGTCGTGTGTTTTCTGCACCCCCGAAGCCTCAGGCTGTTGCTGACTCTGTTGAGCGTCCGGTTGGGAATGCTGTGAAGTCTCCAAACCTGGCACTTGTTGTTAAACCCTCCTCTGTACAAAAGACTCCTGCTTCTGTTGGCCCTAATGGCAATTCGAAAGAAGACTGTGATGAGATGCTGAGGCTCATCAAAAAGAGTGAGTACAGTGTTGTAGATCAACTTCTACAAACACCATCCAAGATCTCCGTGTTATCGTTGCTTCTGAATTCAGAACCCCATTGAGAGGCTCTGTAGAAAGTCTTGGATGTAGCTTATGTTGATCACGATGTCACTATAGAACAGTTTCACAATATTGTTGCAAACATTACTGCTTGCAACACTTTGAGTTTCTGTGACTCTGATCTCCCTGAGGAGGGAAGAGACCACAACCTGGCATTACACATTTCCATGAATTGCAAAGACGACGCCATGTCCAACGTGCTGGTGGATACTGGGTCATCCCTAAACGTATTGCCAAAATCCATTCTCGCTAGATTATCATTTCAAGGGCCTCCCATGAGGCAGAGTGGAGTTGTTGTGAAAGCTTTTGATGGGTCGCGTAAGACTGTGATTGGGGAAGTTGATCTCCCAATCAAGATTGGACCAAGTGATTTCCAAGTTACCTTTCAGGTTATGGATATCCACCCATCTTATAGCTGTCTCCTTGGTAGACCATGGATTCACGAGGCTGGCGCCGTGACATCCACCCTACACCAAAAGCTGAAATTCGTTAAGAACAAGAAATTGGTCGTGGTAGGGGGGAAAAGGCTCTCCTGGTTAGCCACTTGTCTTCTTTCTCATACATTGATGTTAAGGATGAAGTTGGAACGCCTTTCCAAGCTTTATCTATAGTCGACCCTGTTGAGAAGAGAACTCCTTCATTTACTTCCTATCGAGATGCAAAACTGGCTGTTGAATGTGGTGCAGTTGCTGGTCTAGGAAAAATGATCGAGCTTGAAGATAACAAGTCCCGGGCTGGCATTGGCTTTTCTTCTGGGGTCTTCAACGACAAAGGACTGTTCAAGAGTGGAGGTTTCATCCACGCCGGTCAGAACGAGGAAGTTGCTGTTATTCTGGAAGAAGATGCAGAGGATACTGACAACTTTGTCATCCCTGGCGGGATCTGCCACAATTGGGTCGCTGTAGACGTTCCTACAGTCATTCATAGATCAGAGTAAAGTTTCACTTTATTTAAAAACCCTTCTCCCATGCCAAAAGGAGAAGTGATGACATTGTTGGCAACATTTATACAATGATATTTCATTCAATAAATTCATGTTAAATGTTTGTTTTTCCATTTGTTTTCACTTTTTGCTTTTTGCATGAAATTGATGATCACAAAAAACCCTGAAAAACAAGAATAAAAGCAATCTTTTCATCTGCATGATGATTTCCTTGTTTGATTTCTAAAAAGCTTTTATATTCAAAATCATTATGCAGGTTGATTCTTAAACCCATTGAACATAATGATCCAACGCCATCTCCCAAAATTTGAATTCCATGTATTCGAAGCAGAGGAAGATGATGTTGAAGGGGTTCCTGACGAGATTACCCGTCTTCTTGAGTATGAAAAGAAGATCATTCAGCTGCATCTTGAGAATCAGCAAAAACAGTCAAACTAGGGCATTTCAATGTAAAAAAAAAAAGAAGAGGGTGAAAAAAAAATCAAAATCAAAATCAAAATCAAGATCAAAAAAAAAGGGAAAAAAGTATACCCTCAAACCCCAAGTTGACTGATGCTGAATGGATTCAGAGTCGTTATGACCAACTGAATTTGATCGAAGAGAAGAGATTGACTGCCATGTGCCATGGTCAGTTATATCAGCAAAGAATGAAGAAAGCATTCGATAAGAAGGTCAAGCCTCGTATGTTCCGAGAAGGTGACCTTGTGCTCAAGAAAGTCTTGTCTTTCGCGCCCGATTCCAGGGGCAAGTGGACTCCAAACTACGAAGGTCCATATGTTGTTAAGAGAGCCTTTTCAGGCGGTGCTTTGATGCTTACAACAATGGATGGGGAGGATTTCACTCGTCCCGTGAATTCAGATGCAGTCAGGAAATACTTCTCCTAAAAAGAAAAACAGAATAGCTCGCTAAGTTGAAAACCCGAAAGGGCGGCTTAGGCAAAAATGAGCGTCTCGGTGGATTGAAAACCCGAAAGGGCGATCCAGGCAAAAATTAGAGACATGAAAAATATGAATTTGCATCCCGCTAGATTGAGTACCTCACCCTGGGGCAATCTAGGCAAAAATTAGGTATTTGGCAAGTAACTGCATCCTGACAAGACTTTCTGTTTCACAACCGTCTTTTCGTCAGAAATTCTTGCTCAGTCATCGTCAACTGAAGTTTCAAATACATCAGATTCGGAATTGGTGGAGAAATGGTCATTATGTTCAATGTAGCCCTTTCCAATATATATCACCGATTTCAAATTTGTACATATCTATGGAGTCTCGCCATTTGCAGACTACCATTTCATCAAATCAATTTGAGCTTTTATCCAATTATTTGCACTCTTATTTGTTTCAATTCAACAAATGTTTTGCATGTTTTAATTGATAAAATGTCATTGTTTTAAACAAACAAAATTTTTCACAAATTGTTTTTAAATAAAGTGAACATTCACAATGATTGAAGGATACTCAGGAGACTCTCAGTGCTCTCCCAATGGTGGTATGATTTCCAACAAGGTAAGATATTTGTTCATATCTCAGATAACTGTATCTTTTTCCTATAGAACCTTTTATGGTTTCTCCTCAGCGAGGTTGCTCAGTGCAGTGTTGGTGGAAGTTGTTCAACTTCATTTTTCTGGCAGTACAGCATCTTTCCTCCTAGCCTCTACTAGCCCTATGGTGGTTTTCATCTCCAGTAGAGTGCTGTTTTAGCCCTATGGTGGTTTTCGTTCCCATTAGAGTGTTGTTTGAACACTTTTGTGGGTCAGTCCCGAGCAGAGTGTTTGTTGAAAACTTCAACTTTCCTCTCCAGCATTATTCTCTCCCCAGCATGGGTGCTTTTCTTTGGAAGATTCGGTAGTTGGTGGGAAGACATCCCAGTACTTCGTCATTTCCTCGGATAGATCCCCAACGGAGTTGTTGGTATGATGAACTTCATATATGCTATCTATCCCCATCAGAGATCTGGTTGCTTCCTGGCATCTCTGATCCCTAGCGTGAGTTGCTGTTGTGGCGTTTCTGCCTGTGCATTGAACTCTTTTCTCCAGTTGTGACTGACAATCCCTCCGGAAACCTCTTGAGGCCTTCCTCCCCTGCAGAGATTTGGTGATTTCCTGATACCTCTGATCCCCAGTAGAGTTGCTTGTGTGACAGGATCTACTTGTGTGATCTTTTCTCCTTCAGATGGGTCTTCCCCAGTGAGTTTGCTTGGAGTTGCTTTCGTGGCAGTTTTTGCCTGTGCAGCAAGCTCTCTTTCCCAGCTGAGACTGATGATCCATCCTTGCAGGTGATCTTTGTTGTCTTTGATCTCGGCAGATTGGATGTTCTCCGGCGATCCTGGCTTTCTCTTTCGAGATGTAGTACTGGGCGTTTGGTTCCTGGACTTGTTTGTGTTAGATATGTCTGTTTTGTCAGCATTCATCAAACATAAATCAAGCATATTCATGCATACTTTCAACATTCAGATATTCATGTTGCATTTATTTGGCCATATATCTTTTTGTTTTTTTGTCTCCTGCTAATTGGTGATATAGATCTCTCCAGTAGATCTCCACAAGCAGATGTCGGGTGTCTAATCTCTCAATATAGAGTCAGCCCCTTAAGCAGAAAGTGTTTGTCCTTTCCTTTTGCATTTCCCCACTGAGTTATATCCTCGTGGATAACGGTTGTTTCCGTTCCCTCCCGACACACATAATGGGATGGGTTTTCCCTTTTGAGTTCTTTCCTCATTAGGATGAGTCTTGATTCAGTTTGCCTTTTTGGATTGTTCCTAAATTGGCTTCTTTGTGGCTGTCTCTTGGGCTTCCCTGTGGTATAAATGAATAGTTGCTTACTAACCGACACTCATTCATCTTATCCTCAGTGGAACTTGTGGCCTTCTGCCTACAAACCGGCAGTCGTAAGTCCTATCTGTGTGGTTTACTGCCTACTAACCGGTAGTTATAAATCCTACTTTTCATCCCCTAGCAGAGGTAACCTTTGTGGTTCATTCTGGTTGATCGCGGATTTTGTGGCCTTCTACCTACTAACCGGTAGTCGTAAGTCCTATCTGTGTGGTTTATTACCTACTAACCAGTAGTTATAAATCCTACTTTTCATCCCCTAGCAGAGGTAACCTTTGTGGTTCATTCTGGTTGATGGCGGATTTTGTGGTCTTCTACCTACTAACCGGTGGTTGTAAATCCTATTTTTCTCGCTCTGTTCCTCAGCGGAATCTTTGGTCTTCTACCCATCATCTCGGTAGTTGTAAACCCTATTTTCTCTCCTTGCAAAGTTAACCTTTTTGCTCATCCTAACCGATGACGGTTACTTTTCCGTGGTTTTCTGCCTACTACCCGGTAGATGTAATCCCCTCTTTGTGGTTATCATTACCCAGTTGGCGGTATTGATATTCCTTCTCCCTTTTGGATATTTGCTTTGATTAAGCAGTTTTATCTCTAGCGGGTCTTCCCCTTCCTTGTGGGTATTTTCTCCGAGTAAGCAATTTTATCCTCAGCGGGTCCTCTTTCATTTACCATTTGCCGGTAATGTTTGTTGTCCCTTTTGATTGGTCATCATTACATACCTAGTTTGGTATCCTGATGCCTTTCCTTTTGGTTGATTTATCCTTTAACAACCTACAACCCGGTTATGGATAATCTTCCATGCGAGTATATTATCTACGTTTTGACGTCTATAGATAATATATCTCATGCACTCTTCGGTCGAAGCCTTTCGTGTTTCCCCAGTCGAGTAAGATTCGTTGTCCCTTTGCGGAATCGAATATTCTATCCCTTTGCTCTGATGATTGCCTTGCTTGCAATTTATCCCCAGTGAGTCATCTCTCGTCTACCCTTTTGTTGTTGGTAACGATTGTTTCTCTTTTCGGTTGATTTATCCTTTAACAACCTACAACCCGGTTATGGATAATCTTCCATGCGAGTATATTATCTACGTTTTGACGGCTATAAATAATATATCTTATGCGCTCTTCATTCGAAGTCTCGTTCTTCCCAGTTGAGTAAGATTCGTATTCCTTGTGGAATCGAATGTCCATCCTATAAACAAGTTTGCTTTTCCAGCTTTCTTCAGGATGATGAGTGTTTTGGAACACAAACCAATTCACGATTTCGGTTGATTTATCCTTTAACAACCTACAACCCGGTTATGGATAATCTTCCTTGCGAGTATATTATCTACGTTTTGACGGCTATAGATAATATATCTCATGCACTCTTTGGTTGAATCCTTTGTTTGTTTCCCCAACTGAGTAAGATTCGCATTCTTTACAGAATCGAATGTCCATCCTATAAACAAGTCTGCTTTTCTAGCTTTCTTCAGGATGATGAGTGTTTTGGAACACACACCAATTCACGCCTTGGTCGGTCACCTGTTATATGCCTACAACCCGGTATCATTGGTGTCCCTTCCTTTCTGCTCCCCATTATGACCTCGGTCCCCTGTGGAGTTAGATTTTTCCTGAGTCGAAATATACCTTTTTCAGGTCTTCCTCAGATGTTTTGGTCGATTGATATCTCTCACCCGTACACAAGTCTTAGATATTCATTCTTCCCGAGTTTGTTACTCACTAACCGGTAACATCTCATCCCTTTGCTTTCCCTGGATAGTCTTTTCAGATTTCCCCAGCGGAGTAGTTGTTGTGATTCGCTTTTTGCTGTATTGGCATAACTTTCCAGTACATGCATTTTCCCGGCAGAGTTGTCTTATCAGCTCTTTCCCCATTCTGAGTCCGGATTTTTATCTGAAGTATCCTTTGTGGATAGTTTTGCTGTGTTGGCGCTTTCCCCAATACACGCATCTTTGAGTCAGCTTGAGTCTTTCCATTGGATTTGTCCCCTTGGGAAACTTTCTTTCCCCAGTGTCTGTCTTTTACTTCCCAGTAAAGTCTCCAGTTGCAAGTCGTGTCCTGCTCACGCATTTTTTTTCCTTCTCTTATCCCCATAAGAGTCCCGTCAGAGTCTTTGTTCCACTAGGAAGTGCATCGTTCCTGTGGATTTGTCTTTTCTCCTGATTTTCTCTTCTTCTTTGTGGACCCATATTCCCCATAGAGTTAGTTTGTTTGCATACATACATTTGCATCATGAGGTCTCTCAGGGACCAAAATTTGTCTCATTGTTGTTATTTAAGCTCATTCTACCGCGTCGGGATGAAGATTTTCACCTTCACTTCTCCTGCTAGAATGATCTTAAATAGGGGCATCTGTAAGACCCCAATTTTTGATCCTAAGATCCCTCATGGCATCATATCATAGCATTACATAGCCTCAAGGATCTTTGAGCGTCTTGCCTTCTTTCCCTGTGGGTGGGATCCTTTTGTGAGTGATTCTTGATCACCAAGCATTGCTTGCATTTGTATATTATTGCTTTTCTCATTTAAACACTAACCAAAAGCACCAAAAATATGTCATCTAACATTTGTTTTGCAGTCTAAGCAGTCATCAAGCCAGGCAATTCAAGGTTTTCCTTTGTACACGAGGTGATGGTATTTTCTTGGTATGAGGACCACATGTCATTATCTTGAGCTTATATGAGCTAGAGGTTCATTTTGGAGCAAATTCCCCAAGTGGTTGAAGCTCAAATTCCTCAAGCATTGTCCAGGTCATCTGAGGCCCACATGATCAACTGTGCAGTCAATTGAAGGCTTTGAGTTATGGGAATTGATCTTGACATCCTCATTCATGTTCAAACAAGGCCTATTCATCATGTCAAAACATCCATAATGAAGATTTTGAGGTCAAATCAAAAGTTTCCCAAAATGGAAAGTGACCTGTAATTTCAAGTTTCCAAAAATGGCAAGTTTTTAGACCAAATTCAACTTAATTTTCCAACATCAAATAAGCTTCAAATGGATTCTTTTCCAACATGAAAGTTGAAGATCTTTCTCTCCCATTTCCAAAAAGTCCAAGATCATGAGCATCTGATGAATGGTTGAGGAGATATGATCAGATGATTGCCAAGTGTGCATGAAACTTCAACAAGCCATAACTTTTGATCCAAAGCTCCAAATTGAGTGCCTCTTTTTGCATATTGCTCCTCATGACCTATATTTTCCAAATCCATCATCATATTGCATGAAATTTACTCATATGATCATTTGCCCATGCATGTTCATTTTGGAGGGAAATTTGGAAATTCAAAATTGGTGCATCATATGAACAAAATACCATTGCCATTGTGTTCATGAGTTGATTTTAAGTAAAATACACAGGCACATGCTACTGTTCACGTGTAGATTTGCCATGCACCACACACTTTTTCAATTTTAGTCATGCACCTTATTCTCACTAATTACAATTAACCATTGGTTAATTAGTTTTTCAGAGTGATTAACATGTCATATAAAGCCTTAATCCTAACAGAATTTCATAACAATCACATTCTAGATCTCAAATTTTTTCTTTCCCTCCATTTTTGCTCTCAATTGAAACTTCAAATTTTTCCACATAGCACCTGAATTTTATTGGATATTTGTGTTCTCTGATCATCATTGAGTGCAGATCAAGCTCTTGATTGAAGAATTCGAGCCAGAATCAAGCACATCAAGCTCAAGAACATGAAGATGGAATTTGCAATCTGAGCTAGATCTAGGTCGTGCCAAGCCTCAATTATTGCATCAAACTTCAAGTCATCATCTCAGGATTGGATCTGGATCAATTGAAGCCTTGAACACGCTGATTTCACTCACTGCTCTTCAAGAAGGTTTGATTTCGAACCTTTTAATTCTTCATTCCATTGCCATGTTTAGGTAGAGCTTTTCATGCTGATCACACTGATGCTTTTAGAATTTGAAATGGTGAAGTATTGACTGAGTTATGTTGATTGGAAGTTTGTGTGTAAAAAATGTTTTCGTTCGATTCTCTTTATTCATTGAGATTTAGACTAAATGGATGCTCGATCCGTGTTGTACGTGAGATAACCTTTCGAATGATGTATGCCATGCCTTTTTCTGGAAAATTTTGATGAACATGTTACTGTAGCGCCACCGTCTTCATGAAGAAGACGGTGGAAACCATCGCTCCCTCCACCGCGCTAGGGTTTCTGGTTCATGCGCTGGATTTGTACTGTAGATAAGCCTTTCACTTCCATGTTGTCGGTTCGATCCTTGCTGAGCGTGCGTTTTCCATTTAATTTCCAAACCAAAACGACTGCGTTTTGGTACCTTGAGCCATACCTCCTTCGATTCCCAGCCGTGTACATCTGTGGATTTATTTTGTTCCAGCGCGCTTCCAATTTCCACACCTAGTTAGATACTCCGCTCCAGCATTTTTTCAAATTTACTCAAACCATTTATCATTTCCCTCCAATTATCATGTGCATGATTCACATTATTTCAATATTTTCTCCAACTTCCAAAAATCATAACAAATAGAAAATGAATCCAAATCACTTCCAATTTTTTTCTACATGATCATGTGAATGTCTACTATTTTATGGTGCTGATTTTATGATTTTATCATTTCTGGAATTTTAATTGTGTTGGCTTCTTTGGACATGTATGCAAATGTGACATGCTTCATTCATTCTATTGTGAAATGCTCATACATTGGCCAATTGATTTGAAATTTGGTATGCTGATTCCCAACATATTGCATGCTTTTTGAGGCTTGGTTGTGCATTTTTATCATTTTCCATCTCTATTTTAGGCACATGGATGTATGGTGTGACAATGTGTGTCACACAATTTGATGTCATACTTGTTCATTTTCATTCACATGTCAATTGATCTTTTTTGATTCCAATTTTTTGCATGATGCTTGTGATTGACATGTTGTATGCACATAAAAAAATTCATGATTGTTTGATTCATTTCTGTTTTGATATGGAATTTTCATTCTTGATGACCAATTGTGTGCTTTGTAATTGCCTTTGCCATATCTTGCTCATGTGATGACTTTGCTTGATGCTTTATACTTGGTCCTTTTTAGGACATGTTCTTGCTTGATTAAATGAGCTTCATGTTGAATATTGGTTGCTGTTTTGACTTTTTGCTTTGCCTTTGACCCTAGTCTTTGCACTAGTGGTTTGTACTCACCTTTTGAGCTTTGCATTTCAGGTTCAAGCAATTAGCTCTAATGATTGATGTGATCTCATTACTTGAGATGCAAGTTACCTTGATTAACTACCTTGCTGTTTTGTAGGTCATTTGAATGATGAAACAATTTGAGTTGCTTGCACTTTGTACTTTGCTTGGTGTAACACTGTTGAATGGTTTTGTCTGTTTTCTGTTTATCTGTCTGGGTTACTAATTGACTAGCCTTTCACGCAGGTACCTTAGCCGCTTTAGCTCATTATTTGAGATTTGATTTGCTTGTGGTTGGCATACCACTTAGGTAACCTCTCTAACTCCATGTAGTCTGGAAGCCCTGTCGTTTCTGTTTGGCAGGCATTTGGCTGAAGTCCTCCTTAAGAGGCAATTTCTGTGATTGTTTACATTTGTGCCATGTATTTCAAGTCCTCCTAAGTGAAGAGGCAATTGGCAGATATAAGGGATTTGCAATCAATCCCCTGCTATTCAGTTGAGTCTTTCATCTTGCTCGCACTACGTGCTGATGCATTTGAATAAACACCCAAAATCTTGTATAGAGTCAGTCATGTGGAATAGAGTTCCTCATTATGGACTCCCACACCCTCTTTGATTCAAGCTCACCCCGGCCAGGGTTAAGAGCTATGAGGTCTAACCCTCATTACCTTTCATCTGCTCACCCTGACGGTCAATGTCAGTGGTTAAGAGCATCTCAACACCCATAACAGTATTGGCTTGTTTGTCGAGGTTGATATGACCCCTTGACTAAAACCCAACTTTGATTGAGCCTCTTGCTTGTGTATAGAGTGTGCTATTTGATTGATGTGATTGCTTGTGTTTGCTTTTGCATATTGCGTTTGCATATTGTCTTTGCATTTGTTCTTTGCTTTGTTTGAGGAGTCAGATGTAAGACCATTGATTGGCTATCTGTTTCCTGTTCCTTTTGGGGAGCTGGATATAAGACCATTGATTGGCTATCTGTTTCCTGTGTTTGTTTCTTTGTGGAGTTAGATGTAAGACCATTGATTGGCTATCTGTTTCCCATTTTATTTCTTTGTGGAGTCAGACATAAGACCATTGATTGGTTGTATGTTTCCTATTCTGTTTTCTTTTGTGGAGTCAGACGTACGACCATTGATTGGCTATCTGTTTCCCATGTTGCTTTGTGGAGTTGGATGTAAGACCATTTATTGGCAATCCATTTCCAGTTTTGTTGCTCCTTTGAGCTTGCTTATTTGCTTATTGCTTTATGTTGCCTAATTCCAAAGGAACTTCCTTGGATCATTTCTATGATCTTGAGAAAGCAACTCCTGTTTGTGGCTTTGTCCCTTAACCCTTTTGTGCTTAATCTTGAACCTTGTTTTTCATCCTTAAACCAAACCAGAAAACTTTTGTGCAAACATTTTCACCTGTTTTCAAAACTAGAAACTTAGGCCTTATGCCTCTGATTTTCAAACTCTCATTTCTTAATACTCATTGTAATTGAACTCTAATTCATACTTTGACTTCATTTTATGAATAAATTCTAATTGATTAATTTCACTCACTCAATTGCTTTTGTGGCCTTACCCACTTCTCAATCAAGTTTTCATACATTACCATAGATCTGAATTATCTTAGTGGTTGATGTAAATCTCACCTTTGTCCTTAGTGATTGAATTGTAAGACTTCCATGCTTATTATAGGGCATAATCCCTCATTAGCATGTCGAAGTTGTTCTCACATGGTGGACTTGTGGTTGCATAGGTCGAGTGTTCTCCCTTTGATAATGAAAGACCTTAGGGCTTTTGTTTAAAATCAACCCACTCACTTTTTGGAAATCTTTTAGCCGAACTACGGCGTTTTGATCCTTATCTTTCATGAAAAGGTACGTAGGCAATGGGTTCATCCATCCAAACACAAAAATAACTAACTTGTACCTTCTTCTCTTATCCCTTCAATCGTGTTTGCACAAAAATATTTCATAAACAAATAATAATACAACATTTGTGAAAAGAGGTTCCCTAGGAGTACCTAGAATGTTGTGGGTGCCTAACACCTTCCCACAACATAATTACCCCTTACCCATATCTCTGACCTTTTATTAGTTTTCTTTGCAAAACTTCTTAGGCTTTTGTTCGCTTTCTAGCCATTCCTTTGGATAAATAGAAGTGCGGTGGCGACTCTATCTTTGTATGATTTACCTTGGATCTAGTTAATATTTCTAATGGTGACGAATACACTGCTACACATAGATATGTGCCAGATCAGTTGAGAAGAAAACTTGATGACAAGTCCAGTCAGATGATCCTGATAGGATATCATTCGATTGGAGGATACAAGTTGTTCGACCTAGTGAATAAGCAAGTAGTGGTCAGCATGGACGTGATCATGGATAAACTTAAGGAGTGGGATTGGACTGAGAATGTCAAGAAAGATTCAGTGAGAATCTTTTGTGATTAACTAGCTAGTGAAGTTGAAAGAGAAGTTCGACAGGAAGAAGTCATAGGTGAAGCAAGTACAAGCAGACCTCAAAGAACAAGACACATGCCTGCAAGGTTGCAAGAATATGTGATTACATCAGATGATGTAGTCGATGAAGAAGGTGAGTTGGTACATTATGATTTCTACGCAGATGTCAAACCTATCAATGCAGCTGATGCATTAAAAGATTCGAAGTAGATGAAAGCAATGGATGAAGAACTGAAGTCAATCGAAGTCAACAACACTTGGTCATTTGTTGAATTTCCCCAAGACAAGAAGGCAATCGATGTGAAATGGGTATACAAGGTGAAGTTGAATCCCAAAGGAGAAGTGACTCGACACAAGGCGAGACTTGTGGCAAAAGGATTTCTTCATAAAGAAGGAATCGACTTCGATGAAGTTTTTGGACCTGTTGTTAGGATCGAAGTAATCAGGTTGGTTGTTGGTCTAGAAAACATGAACAACTGGCAGATGTGTCATATGGATGTGAAATGTGCATTCCTTAATGGCCCCTTAGAAGAATAAGTTTATGTTGCACAACCAGTCGGGTTTGTGAAACAAGGTGAAGAAAGAAAGGTGTACAGGCTGCATCAAGCCCTGTACGGACTTAAACAAGCTCCAAGAGCTTGGAACAAGAAGATAGATGGCTTTCTAAGGGAGAAGAAATTTGTGAAGTGCACAAGTGAACATGGAGTATATGTAAGACGAAGCAAGAGTGAATTGCTTATACTATGTCTCTTTGTAGATGACATGTTGATAACAAGTAGCTGCAAGAAAGAGATCGAAGACTTCAAAGGTGATCTCAACAAGGAATTCGAAATGTCAGATCTGGGTGACATTTCATATTTCCTTGGCATCGAATTCTACAAGAGTGGTAGAGGTTTGATGATGCACCAAAGAAGGTATGCATGCGAAATTCTCAAGAGATTTAAGATACAAGATTGCAACCCAACTTCGACTTCAACTGAGCCCAGATTACAACTGTCGAAAGATTCAGATGAAGATGATGTCGACCCAACCCAATATAGAAGACTTATTGGGTCACTTTGATACCTTTGCCACAAAATGTCTGACTTAGCATACAGTGTAGGTATGGTGAGTAGGTTCATGCAGAAGGCAAAGGTATAACATCTAGCAGCGGTGAAAAGGATACTAAGGTATCTGAAAGGAATTCTCGACTATGGAATTTTGTTTCCTGCAGCCGATAAAGGAAAAGAATGCAAATTAGTGGGATACACCGACTCAAGTTGGTGTAGTGATGTTGAGGATCAAAAATCCACAGTTGGCTATGTGTTTATGCTAGGTGGTGCTCCAGTTGCTTGGAGTTCGAGAAAGGAGTCCGTAGTGGCATTATCATCGTGCGAAGCAGAATACATAGCTGCTTCTCTTTGTGCATGTCAAGCAACATGGATGGTGAATCTGGTTGAAGAGATAACATCAAAGAGTCATGGAGCAATTACCATCAAGATCGACAACATATCAATTATAAATCTGACAAAGAATCCGATAGCACATGGTTGAAGCAAGCACATCGAGATGAAGTTCTATTATTTTTGAGAGCATGTGGCAGATGGGAAGATGAATGTGGAACACTGCAGAACTGAGAATCAGATTGCAGACATTATGACGAAGGAGTGCAAGTCAAAGTGTTTAGAAGACTAAAAGCTATAATGAATGTAGATAGCTTAGACACAATGAATTAGGTGGTGTCTTGAATTGTAATTCCTTGTGTCGAAGCAGGTTGTTCGACAGAGCAAGGAAATGTCGAACCACCTAGTGTATTGAGTTGTGTTAGTGTGTCGAAGTTTCGAAGCATGTTACTTCACACAGGATTTTGACTTATGCCTATTTTAGTAGTGTTAGCTATTTTGGGCTTTGACTTGAGGTCCAAGTTAACCTAAATCTATAAATAAATGGAGCAACCCTTATTTTTTTAATGAGGTGAATAGAGCATTCATAACATTGTATTCACATTATTTTGCAGTTGCAAAATGAATAAGAAGTTTTTCCACAGTTTGTGGGCAGAGAGAAACTCTGCAGAATTATATTTCTCTTCTCCTTCATCGTTCTTTACACTCTTTATTTCTCCATTGTTCTTCTCTTTCATTACTATTGTGTGGGTAATAACAATCTTGTTCATCAAGATTGATTGAAATTCTTCATAGGTATTGGAGGATTTCCAACAATCTAGTCCTTTAAAGGGAGAATGTTGTTGAATGTTATTCCTTGAGAGGCAACATGATGAGAAGCCCCTGAAAATGGATATTAATTCATGGATCTTGTGTGATCAGAGTTGAACAACATAGCTTGAGGTACAGGTACAGTAGATAGAGGATAAACTTGAGGTGAGGATAAAGGATTAAGATGAGAGCCCCGAGCTTGTGCTGGAAGCTGAGATGCTTGTTTAGAAGAGTGAATAGGAGGAAGCATAAATTAAAGTGTGCTAGAGAGAGACATTGAAGGAAACAAAGTATGGTATTATGGACCAAAGAGACTCCAAATGGAGTAAGGACATGGAAGAAGTTCATAGTGATGATGTGGTGTTGACATCAGCTGAGTAGGATATAGAGGTGTATAGGAAGATTTTTGTTGTTTAAAATGCGAAGTAGATGGAATTTAGTCACGTTTGAAGCAATGATAGCATATAGATGTTTCATGACCAAGTTTGCTGCACACTTGACACTGAATTTTATTACCTCGTCCCGATCAACCACAACCATCATTAGAGTATAAGCTAGCTGATGGTGCTGAGTCTGAGTTGTATGGAGTCGACTTAGTGGAATTAATTTGAGGATCAATGGAGTATACTGGTAAATTGGAAGCAACGGAGAAGGTGGTGAGATTCGCATTCACATAAGAGATATTGTTCTTGTGAAACCGATCCAAACGTGATTTGTGATAGAGAAGTAGGGTTTCAACCTCCTCTATGGAAACCGATCCAAATTTATCGGTGATTAGACTGATAGTTGATTCTTAATCGTGAGGGATATCTTTGAGAATAACATCAAGGTGTTCGCAACAAAATTTGGTTCACCAATAGTATTGATTGAACTGATTAGCGATTGGATGCGAAGAAGGAACTTAGAAATTGAGTTGCTGCAGTTTTTTCCTGATTCGTATGCCTGCGTTTAGATTGGATTTAAAAGAGCTTTATTGTAGTGTGTTGTTGAAAATACACATGGATTGTGTCCAACAAAATCCATCAATTCTTACAACCAATCACTCGACGAAGCATGTTGCAAGATATGGGGGATTTCAGTCATGCAAGGAGAAGTTGATCTTGCTGCTCCCAGGATTCAAACGCAGAGGTGACACTATTGTTGTTTGCATCTTTAGCATTAGCAAATTTAAGTGGAATTTATGGATTGATACAAAAGAGATGGAGTTTATGTGTTCTGATTACAGGTTATACCTGTTTACACCATATGAGACGACTTTCTAAATCAAGCTTTTCAGAAATGGCAGAGAAGGATTACTTCTTCTTCAAAGAAGATGAATTGATGTGCTATAGGGAAAGACCCGAGGCCTCAGGATGATTGGGGTTGTGTGATAGTTGAGAAACTAATTATACATTAATGTTGTTGAGAGGTACATACTCTTTTGTCTAACTGAATTAGTTACTTTGTTCATAGAATCTAGGGATTTAGTTAGAGTTGGTTTTGATTGGGGATCACTATTGTGCAATTAGTGCACAATGGGTACATGGGAGTGATTTCCTATTCTAATACCTTTTATAGTTCACATAACAATTATTCATATAATAGATATGTTCATGACTATCTGTAGTATGAGTTATGAAAGACACATTGTTTAGTTAATATTTATTTCTTTCCGATTTTCTTTGTTTTATATGAAATATTGATCTTTGTAGGAATGAAACCATTATATGAAAGATCGTGATAGAACAAAACTCAGTTTTTTTTCTTCTTCTCCGTCTTCTTAACATAAGTTTGTGTTCATTTATTGTACTTAAATTTCGTTTCTCTTATATTCTATTTTTCTAATTTATTATTAGTCAAATTTTTTAATTCAATATTAGTTAATTTTTTTGAATGAATATTTTATAAATAATATTAACTTATGCCTCTAGAAATTTCTATTAAAAATAATAAACAAAAAGTTAATTTTATATTTTTATTCTAACAATACATAATTTTTAAAATAATATTTATTATTTTTATTCTTGACTAGTGTTCTTACGACATAAATTAACATTATCCGTCAATAAAATCGGCAACCCACTCCACCTACTCAATTCATAAGAAAAAATGGATGTCTATGTAACACTCATAGTTTATACCAGACTAGTTGAAGATATTTGAAGCCAAAAACTCAAACTATAAAATATTTAATACTACATTAAAAAATTATTTTAATCATCTTGTTCTTTTAACCTCAAATTTATTTAATCTACTAACATTTTGAAATTTTAAATAAAATTTACCTAAAATGAGATAGTCCAAAAAAAAAAAAATATATATATATATATATATATATATATATATATATATATATATATATATATTTATATATATATTTATATATATATATATATATATATATATATTTATATATATATATATATATATATATATATATATATATATATTTATATATATATATAAGGTTATAATTGTTCCATTAAAGAATCAAAAATAGAGTAATAATCAGTGGCCAAAGACAAAGCTAAAGATTATAGTAAGAAGATAGGGTAAATGGAAAGTAACAATAAGGCAAGAAGAGAGAAATCGAAGGTGTCAAAAACTCGGAAATAATGAAGATTTTTTCGCTTAATGTTATAGGAAGTGCTAGCATTGTCAAGAGAAGGAGAATCAATAGTTTGATCAAGTTAGGTAAACCTAATTTCATTTTGCTTCAAGAAACAAAAAGGAGTTATGTCGACGATAAGTTTATTTGTTCGTTGTGGAGTCAAGAGGAGGTTTTATTGTCGTGTTCTTACACGTCTGGGCAATCAGGAGGATTGCTTTCTATTTGGAAATCTAGCGACTTTCAACCTGTTTTCTCATTCTCAGGATATGAGTTTCTTGGTGTCAAGGTTATATAGAAGGGTTCGATCTATTATATCCTCAATGTTTATTCCCCGTGCAACATTTTTTTGAAAATAATTATGTGGAAGAAAATATTGGTTCTAATCGACAATCATGTGGATGGAGATTGGATCATATGAGGGCGATCTCAATGCTATTTCTAGGCTGTAAAGGAAGCTCGAATTTTAAAAAATAGGGAGAGACGTGGGAGTTTAGGGATTTCTTGGGTTGTAGTGGTCTTGTGGATGTGCCTTGCTTGGGAAATAAGTTTACGTGGTTTAGTGGAGACGGGAGATCTATGAGTAGAATTGACAGATTTATCTTGTTATACTCTTTAGTGGATAGGTGGGGGTGGTGAATCAAGTGGTAGGGAAGAGAGACATGTCAAACCATTTCCCCATTTGGATCAAGGTAAATTCTCTGAATTAGGGCCCTAAACCTTTTAGGGTGCTCGATTGATGGTTTAAAAACAAGAATTTTGTGCCCTTAGTCAAGAACTGTTGGGATAATCTTGTGATGTTAGGTCGGAGTGATTTCGTTCTTAAAGAGAAACAAAAGTTGTTGAAGGTGAGTATTAAGAAGTGGAACGAGGAGGTTTTTGGTAGGTTAGATTTGGAGGTTAAGGAATGTGTGGGGGGTTGAATAGGGCGGACGATTCCCTTGTTTAGTGTACCCCAGGCGAGGTAGATGGATTAGTCGAGAAAAGGAAGATTGTTACTTCGGACTTTTGGAAGAAAATTTATTTGAAAGAGAATTTTCTCATTCATAAGTCTAGATTAAAGTGGTTAAGGGACGGTGACCGCAATAGTAAGTTCTTTCATGTCATAATTAAGTCTAGGAAGCGAAAGAAGTTTATTGGAACCTTTGTAGATGAGGAAGGGAGTGTGGTCAAAGGGGTTAAGGAAGTGAATGAGGGGATTATGAGTCACTTCAAGATGGCCTTTTCAGAACTTGAGTCAAACAGACCAATTTTGGAAGACGTTCCTCTTCGGGCTCTTTCTCCATATCAAAGTAGAATGTTGGAGTCTCCTTTCTCATAATTCGAAATAAAGGCGGTTGTATGGGATTGTGAGGTGTCTAAAAGGAGATATTGCAATAACTCATGTTGTATTTGTTGTACTTATTGGAAGTGTTAGGATTTTAGGAAAACAGACATCGTCAACTTCGTCAAGGATTTCCCCGGCCATCCTAAACTAAACAAAGTTGTAACTTCATCTTTTTTCACTTTAATTCAGAATAATTCAGATCCTCAAGGCCTCTCGGAGTTCAGACATATTTTTTTTGGTTGGATGCTTGCAGGAGATTATTTCCAATGTTTTAGCAGCTAGATTGAAAAGGGTGTTAGAGTTTCTCATCTCTCTGTGTCAGACTGCGTTTGTCCTTGGAAGGTATATGTTAGATGGTGTCCTCGTTGCAAATGAAATTTTAGATCTAGTGACAAGAAACAAGAAGAGTTGTATGCTTTTCAAAATCGATTTTGAGAAAGCATACGGTAAAGTAAGTTGGAATTTTTTGAGATCCATCTTGAAGAAGATAGGGTTTGGTATTTGTTGGTTGCAATGGATGGAAGCGTGTGTGTTTTCTAGTTTTTTTGTCTATTCTAGTAAAAGGTAGTCCTACTGCAGATTTCGCGGTCGAGGGAGGATGACAACAAGGAGATCCACTATCCCCTTTTTTATTTGTCATGGTCACTAAAGGTCTTGTTGGTTTAATCAGTAAGGCTACTTCTATTGGTGATTTTTATGGTTTTCAAGTCTCGGAGGGGAAATCGATTGAGGTGTTGTAATTCGCAGATGACACATTTCTCTTGTACGAATGTGGTTTGAAGAAATTATGGAGAATAAAAGCAATTCTAAAAGGGTTTGAATTGGTGTCCGGTCTTGGGATCAATTTCCTTAAGAGAAAAATCCATGGATTGAACTTAAATCAACAGTTTGTATTAGCAGTAGCAAACTTTTTGGCGTGTAAAATCAAAGGGAACAACTTTAACTTCTTAGGTATCCCAATAGGCTCAAACCTAGAAGAATCAGTTCGTAGAAACCTCTGGTGGAGAATATTAAGGGGAGGCTTTCAAATTGGAAATTCAACATTCTTTCTCAAGGAGGGAGACTTACCTTGATCATTTTGGTTCTTAACTTTTTACCTATATTCCTTCTTTCTTTATTCAAGGCCCTGGTAAGTGTTTGGAAAAAGATTGAGAGGATTCAAAGGAAATTCTTTTGGGGTGGTTCGATAGACTCGAATAAAATTTCCTGGGTGACTTGGAATCAAATTTGCAAGGACAAAAGTATAAGAGGCCTCAGTGTTTGAAGTATCGAAGACTTTAACTTGGTGCTTAGTAACAAATGGAAGTGGCGATTGTTGAATGAGAGAAAGTCTATATGGTATGATATATTGGGGGAGCGTTACGGGAACTACGAACACTCAATTCTGACAGACAAGCTGATTGGATCGGGGGTTTCATTTTCAACCTGGTGGCGTGATCTTATTTATTTTAGAAGAAGTGTCGGCAAAAATTCTTTCAAGTTTTGAGATAATATTAAGTTTGTGGTAGGCGACTAAAAATCTACTCCTTTTTGGAGTGTTGTCTGGTGCGGAACTCCTCTTTCGTTGAAGTTTCCTGAGCTTTATAAAATAAGTTGTCTGAAAACTGAGATGGTGAGTAGTATGGGGAAATGGAACAATGGTTCGTGGGTTTGGGGTGATTTAGGTATTCAAGTAGTGAACAGGGTGAGGTTTGTAGATAACTTATGTGCTTTGCAGGTTCTTTTGTTACCGCGGGTGCTGTCTCTGGATAAAGCAAATGAAGTTCAGTGGGAATTTAAGAATTTGAATAAATTCTCGGTCGGGGCGAGCTACTCAGCATTAGGAGTAAACACAGTTTCCTCTACTTTGGTTTTGCTTGTCTCTGATTCTCGCACATTTAATCTATTGTGAGCAACAAGTATTCCCATGAAAATTAAGGTTTTTGGCTGGAGAGTTTTGTTGGACAGATTAGCAAGCAAAGACCAACTTTTTAGAAGAGGCATTTTAAGCTTATCTCATGACCTCCCTTGTGCTTTATGCTTATGTGAAGATGAAAGCTTGTTGCATTTATTTGTAAATTGTGGTGTATCTAAACAAGTATGAGATGTTATATTCAAGTGGATTAAGATAGATGTCGTGGTTGAAGAAGGAATTATAGACTACTTCTTGGGAGTTAGTTCTGTTTTTGTCAAGAAGGTGAGTAATAATAGAGTTGGTGTGATTTGGTGGGCTGTCCTTTGGGGGATTTGGATACATATAAATTAGATCCTTTTTTAAGGCAAGTTTTGTAATGTGAATAATTTAGTATGGACTATTAAGTATTATAGTTGGAAGTGATCTTTGATTGGTGATATGCCTAATTCCAACTTTAGTTTTTATGACTTTTGTGTAGCTCATCTGCATTGTTTCTCATAGTTTTTAGTTGGTCTGGCATATCCGTAATTTGTATTTCGGGCTTGAGTACCTCTTGTACTTAATTTATTGAAATCTTTTGCTTACCAAAAAAAAGTGATGGTGGATCAAATCCCTACGCGGTGGAGAAGGGAAACTTGTAAGGTAAAAACTCCAACGCTTAAGTTGTGAGGGAAAATAGTGAATTAAAATTGATTTTGAAACTCATTATCTTAATTTGGTGTATTTTCTATATGTATAAAGAGAGAAGAAAATAATGAACTCGCCATTTGTTATGATTGAATTGTGAAGAGTCGTTGAATGCATTTACAATTGAAATCATTTATAATCATCAAGATGATAATTCTCATGTGCAAGAAGATTTTAGAAGAAGTGAAATTCCTTCATAATAGTCCGTCAAAATTGATGTGGCCGACACATATTATAATGTTTTATTAGTGTGATTTTATTTTCTAACACTTGTCTCCTTCAATTAATTTTATGAATCTTAAAAAAAATTAAGATCAACATTCCTTCAACAATTCACTTCAAAGTGCTCAAAAGACTGTAAAAAGAAAAGAAAGTGGAAGAGTGAAATAAAAATTAAAAATATTTTAAAAAATATTTTTTATATACATATAATAAATAATAGAAGACAATGATAAACTTTTGGAAATGAAAATTACAATTAAAAATAAATATTTTATTTATGTTATACTCATTGTTATTTTATTTAAACTACTATTCCCTTGGTGTAAAATACTCTCATGCTATATACTTTTTTTTTATAGATACCTAGTTATAAATTTTTTTCTTATATTTATAAATATATGTATAACTCACTCGTGCAATGCACAAATTAATATTCATTGAAATATATGAATTATTAAAAATTCTGTGTTATATTGTATAAAATAAGACTAATATATATTAAAATCTAAATAATATTAAAATTCCTGCTAGATGTAGAGGTTGACATGCAACAAGATTACTCAAAGACCGATGTTGATACTATATCTAAAAACACATGTTGATCCCTTATACGTGGAAATTGATAAGTATAAAGAAATGACGTATGAATACTGCTCTAGTCCAATCTCAAGGTCTAATTGGCTGTGATCGAGCCTAACACCAAGTTATATTTTCGAGAGAAAATTTTTATTTCATTTCCTACCCTTATATAATATCTCTAATTTTTTTAAAAAATATCAATTTTATTCTTATTTATTTTTAACCAATTTATCATTTCATTTTTAACTATTCAATTGAAATTTTCGAAAATTATACTATTCATCCTCGTACCGGAATACATTAGAAAAGATTTTCGGTATATTTTTTTTCAAATCGAAATATTTTGTGGAAGATATTCGATTTAATGCATAACGTGTTTCGGAAGACTTACTTGAATAGTTCCGGTTCACTTTTAAAAAAAAATTATGAACACTTATCATATGTGTTTCGGTTAATAGACTAACATATATCAAAAGTCTTTCCGAAAGACTTCCGGTGTATTATTTTTATGATCTAAAACTCTTCTTTGTAGTCTTCCGGTTTGCATTGTTAATTTTTTTATTGACATTTTTTTATTGTGTAGGTATGAAAATTTTCCCCCAAATATGTGTAGATATTTCTGATACTTTTTAAACTACTCAATGATTTGGTACACGAGAAGAGGTGATCAGGTGGATTAAAGAGGTTGGAATATAATAAAGTAATTGTTATTATCACTCGTTCAAATACTGAAACATGAAAGAGAGGAGAAGTAACAAAGTAATATTTGGTTGTGATAAAGCTGAGAAATACAGGGATACTGATAGTGGAACCCAAAGTGCGTCCAAAAAACGTGGATGCCCATTTAAAATCAGGTCGACTCCGACGAAAGATGGATCTGGTTGGAAGATTGATGTAAAATGTGGGATCCATAACCATGGTTTACTTGATCGATTAGAAGGTCATTCCTTTGTTGGTAGGTTGACCACGGATGAGAAGCAGCATGTCGTTGATTTGACAAAGAGACATGTATCACCTAGACACATACTACTTTCCTTGCAAGACCGAGATCCAGAGAATGTCACTCGGATCACACAAACATACAAGCATAAGAGTATGATAGAAAAAGATATAAAAGGTCCTAGAAGTGAGATACAACATTTGTTTAAGCTTATTGAGGATGCAGGTTATGTGTATTGGAGTAGAAAAAGGGATGACTCGGAAGTTGTGAGAGAGATATTTTGGGCCCATCCCGATTCAGTTAAGTTGTTGAATATTTTTCCTATTGTGTTAGTTATGGATAACACCTATAAAACAAACAAATATAGACAACCTTTGCTTGAAATTATTGGCATGACATCAACCGAGTTAACTTTTAATGTCGCATTTGGGTATATGGAATCTGAGCAGACAAAGAATCTTTGTTAGGTATTGGAGAAACTTAAAGAATTGTTTGTGAAGAAAGATTTGTGTCCACAAGTGATTTTGATAGATATAGATCTTGCTTTGATGAAAGAAATTGAAACAGTGTTTCCAGGGCAATTTATTTGCTATGTGGATTTCACATTAACAAAAATGTTTGTGCAAAATGCAAGCAATATGCGGTGAATGACATGCAAAAGATGATAGACACATTATTCATGAAAGTTGATTGGGCTAGTGATGAGGTTGAGTATAATCAACGGTTCATCAACTTGAGCAGGCATGTGTTGATTTTAGTGGATTTCTTAATTATGTAAAAGACACATGGTTGACTCCATATAGACAGAGATTTGTTGGAGCATGGATTAATCGAGCGCTACATTTGGGTAACACGACGACTAATCGATATGTGTTATATTTTTTACTATGTATTTTTTTATATGTGATATTTTTAATATTTTCAATATTTATTATTTTTAGGGTTGAATCTTCTCATTTAAAGTTAAAGCAGATGTTAGGAAACAGTATAGGTGACATGGTCAAATATTGGGAAGCTATGAATAACAACTTGAGGTTACAACAGGGAAACATTAGAGCTTCTTTTCAAAAAAAATTACGAAGTTGAGCACGCACACATGAGTCCATTTTATGGCAATCTGTGTGGTTCAGTGTCTCGAACTAGTTTGAGACGTATTGCTGAAGAGTTATTAAGAGTTGATTATGTTGGAACTAACAGGAAAATATATGGTTGTACTCTTAGAACATCTTATGGGTTACCTTGTGCTTGTGAGTTAGGAAGATACACACTTGGTGGTATACCGATATCAATAAATATTGTTCATGTTCATTGGAGGAAATTAACTATGGAAGTTGAGTTAGAGGTAGATGCAGATGATGGATCAGAGGTGGATATGAGTTGTGGAATAGATGAATTGTGGAAACGGTTTAGGTGATTATATATTTTTGGGAAAAGGGCATTAAAAAGTAGGGTTTGTGAGCTTTCCTACCCCACAATGACTTCATTGTGTCCACCGCCTGAGAAATTAAAAACCAAAGGATGAGTGAAGAAGAAAGGAAAAAACCAGTAAGATATGATGTTTATAGGGACCCTTTGTATCATGAGTATGTTAATCAGGCATCTCAATCTTCACAGAGAAAATCTCAACCACCATAGACTTCGAAGAAGTTGAAATTATCAAAGAAGCAACCACAATCAAAGAAACATTTCACTCTTCAATTTCCTAATTATATTAGGTCATACATTAAAGATGTAATTAATGTTGTATCAGATGGTAATTTTGGATTTAGAGTTATTGCATGATTGCATGGATATGATGAGGATGGTTGGTTAATGGTTCGTCGAGACTTGGAGTTGGAAATAATAGACAAGGAAAGACCAAGTTTGTATGACAGGTTATTTTGTAATCAGTTAGCAGAAGTGAGAGAATCTTTGATGATAGAATCCTTTGGTCCACAACCACCATAAAAATGGTTGACTCTACCAGATATGGGTTACTTGATAATGAATCACTATAATGTTGTACTTGTTTTTGTTAACCAAATGTCTCCATTTATTGCATTGGTTTTGTTAACCAAAATCATTGGGTTTAGGTACGTATTTTATTTTATATGACTTACTGTTTGAATTATTTTACTTATTTCACTTTATTAAATTTGTGTTTTAATTATTGTTATCAGGTAAACATGAAAGAGGGGTTTCTATTGCCACCAGTCACATTAGATTGGAAGAAGTTTCGTTGTCCAGCAGTAACGTCTTGGATGTTAGGATTTACAGGATATCTACAACATTGGAAATTACTTACGCTTATATTAGCATGAATATGTAATAAAAACATGAATATTATATTATGTCATTCATTTTTAATACAATCAGTTCTAAAAGTTAATACATAAACCAATGTGAACGAGAAATATGAAAAGCTTCAAATATATTAGTAAAATGCGGGTCATCCTCTTCAGCATTAATATGTAATAAAAACATGAATATTATATTATGTCATTCATTTTTAATATAGTCAGTTCTAAAAGTTAATACATAAACCAATATGAACGAGAAATATGAAAAGCTTCAAATATATTAGCAAACTGCGGGTCATCCTCTTCAGCATTAACTTGTCTGAGATAACGATGAATCAATGTAGAAACACGAGCCCAATTAGGATCAGATGGTCCTGCTTCATAAACAGGAACATGCACCTCTATTGGCTCATCGCGATAGAGCGGGACCAAACGAGTATGCGAAACATAATAATATCACTCCATGTATCTATCATCTATATCAGATGGAGTAGTGCCCAATATTGTCGAACGGATCACAAAAACAACGCTCTGATGGTAACAAATCCAATCAACATCAATATCATTAGCCATCATACAATCAGGAGGTGGGGGTGGAACATACTTCATGTATCCAAACTTACGTATACATCTGTCAGGCAAGTATAGAACAACTATGTCACCCCACTTTAAACACCCCTTGTACAGACATAATTCATCAAACTCACGCCATACTTTATGATCCTTGAATGGACGCTATATGATGTCGGCAGGTACCAGCTCGTCCAAAATAGGTCACAAGTCATCCACCTTCCGGACTCCTTGCTTATAGGACCTCTCATCGCTCGAGGAAGACCAAAATTATCAGTTGGTTTCCAATTCTCTTCTTTTTTTAACTGTTAGAAAATACTCGTGAATCCAACACTGTTACAATATAAAAACATAATAAACAAAATAAATTAAATTAATATACTTTATAAAATTAATTAACATATAATAAACAAGATTAAATTAAATACCTGTACGGGAGTAGGATATCTACTGAGCTGCTTGCAACTGAACATGGACGCATCTTCGAGTTATATGTAAAGGGTAACCAATGAAATTGTTCCCCAATTATATCCCAAACATATTTCTAAGTTCGTAAACAGTAAGAGGTATCGTGCCTCGAAAAGCGTAAAGGTCTTGTCGGCAAAAATTATGGAACCCACCAACATCAACAAATATGCTCTATTCGCATATGCCCAGCTGGAAACAACTATACGTTGTACGAATAAATCGTATAACCACTCCAATTTATAGTAAGAACCCCCGAAGCTATGAACATGTGTCTGTGCCTCACTCTGTGACACTCCTAAGTAGTCAACAACAAGTTCAACATCAACCTCTTCAGTGACATCTTGAGGGCTTTAGAACACACCCCTGATGGGCAAGTGAAGCAGACAAGAGACGTTATCCAAAGTAATGCCCATCTCACCAAACGACAGGTGAAATAAAGATGTCTCTAGATGTCATCTCTCCACAAATGCGGATACCAGGTATGTGTTTATCTTTGTTAAACTATTTCTCTAAACTGAAGATAACCCAAACCTAGAAACTCAACTCTACATCTGTTGCGGAAGAGCTTGTGGAACCCTCGATGTCAGCTTAAGTCTGTGTCCAGCAACCTTCAACTCTTTCTTTGGACCTCTCTCCTGAAAACAATTAAAACATATATTATTAAACACAATATAAAATATTCAAATATTATTCAATATCAAATATAAGTTGTTTATTTACCTCACAAAATCATAAATGTAGAGCAACATGACACTCGTACTTTACCAAAAGAGACGTATCGTACGACCCTCCTGGATAGCCAACCGGTTTTTCCGTAGATGTAGATGTGCCCCATCCTAAAATACGATCTGGAATCCTACCGTCGGCACCTCGTCTTCGAACCACTATAATTTTTTTTTTTAAAATGCACCTGAACACTTTTAGAAAGAGTTCCGATGTGAAAAAAATGAAGTTTAAACACAGTAACACTTTCAATAAGACTTTCGATGATTTAAATGAAAACCGGAAGTCTTTTAAGAAGAGTTTCAGTAAATAGTTTGAAAACCGGAAGTCTTTTAATAAGACTTACGGTAAACAGTTTGAAAATCGGAAGTCTTTTAGTAAGAGTTCCGGTTCAACGTCTCAAATTTGGAGTGAACCTGAAGTCTTGTACAGAGAGTTCCGGTATGTTTATTGTGAACCGGAAGACTTACTCTATGAGTTCTGGTTTACAATGGCAAAAGTGATGTTCCAGAAGTCTTGAAGAGAAAGTGAAGTAAAAAATGAAATTTTCATAAATATGGCCTATTTATATGAGTGTATTTTGGTCCAAAAAATCATAACATAGGGGTATAGGTATAATTGATGGGGTATGAGGTAAAATTTTCTTTTGAGAGGCAGTAGTAGAGGCCTACAGAATGTCGAATATGGCAATCACAGGATACCCATGTTACGACATCATTAGGATGGTGTCACTTTTTAGAGTTGTTTTCCACAAGAAGGTTTTAGCATCATAGAATCTAAGATGAAATTTCCTTAGAAGGACACCTGATTAGCAAAAATTATTGGAGAAGAAGTCTCAAATCATATTAAAAGCGATCTTCTAACATATACCTCTTTCATACACCAAGTCAACACATAAGGTTTTAGGTCTTTGAAACCCTAAACCTCACTATAAAAAGCCAATTATGGTGTCACATTAAGGTACACATTTTTAATCTTAAATTTATATGGCATTAAATCTTCATTGAATTATGTGTCTTGAAACTTCAAAGTTGTAAAAGAGAGAAAATGTGAAAGCTCTCTTAGTCTTACGCTTGGCGTGTGTCTCAGTTTAATATAAAGATATAAGAGTAATTCTCAAGATACTAAGACAATCACACACAAGTGTGTGCGCGCATATACACACACATAAAAAGTCTCTTAAAACATATCTTATCTCTCAAAGTCTATTAAAAACCTATCAAGGTTTATGTGGAATCTATTAAGAAGTATTTATAATCAATTGGAATTTGTTTTTGCATTGCTTAGTAGATTAAAGATAGGGTCTAATCAATTAGAGTAAGGTAAACAACTTCTTTATCAATTAGAAAATTGTTTGATCGATTAAAACATGTAAGCGTTATAGGTTTTCCTTATTGATCAGGATTGCTGCCTTTTGAAATGCCTTAAATGATTAAATAATAATTTAATCGATTAAATAGTTTAGTTTAGACCATGGATCAATTTCTTTTTGAGCCAAAATATGGCCTATATAAAGGAGTCTTCTCCTCATTCTATTTCACACCAGATATCAAATCCATATATATTATTTCTGAATTTGACTCTCTCCTATTTCATCATTTTCTATTTATTCAAAAAGTTTTCTTAGTGGCAAGAGGGTGAAAAATATCTGTGAGAGTTTGATTATACTAGTAAGGTGCTACATTTTTTCTTGTTCAAAGGTATGATTCTCTTGAGCAATATACTTGTTTGGTTCTTCTGATTAACCTATTAAAATCTTTATTTGGCTCTTGAGATCGACTGAATAAATTCTCTACTTGAGTTGTGAACTCAGCCTATTAAAAGCTCAATTTCTATTGGGAATCATCTTGTCTAAAATTTATCATTGTTGTAAAAGGTTTGTTAACATATTCTTAAAAGCTCAAGACCCATTATTAGTGGAACTCTCTGGAAAAAAATTCTTGGAGATAGGAGTAGACCAAATGGCAGATCGGGCCTGTATGAATCTCTAATGCACCCTCTCTAACTTTATCTTACTAATTTATTTTCTTTACTTTTTATCTTTTTCTTATTCTTCTTCTTCTTTTTCATTGTTGTATCTTTGTTTATATAATATAAATTGTTTTTATGAAGTTTTAAATAAAATTGATTTCTAATTAGCACAATTCACCACCCTTTTGTGTTTGGAGTTACTTGTTTAACAAATGGCATCACAACCTAACTTTTGTTTTATGACTAATTTAACAGGAGGAAGGATTGACTTCAAACAATTCACTAAAAAAAATTCATTCTTTAAAGGAGAATGGTATGCTCTACGAAAATAGAATATGAGAATCTTTATAGAGGAGTGGATTTTGTTCCTACATATAAAGTTAATGGTGTTGTGTTGAATAAAGAAGAAGATAATTGGACAAAAAAATAAAGAGAAAAAAGGCAACACGGTTTGAAAGCAAATACTATAATCACTAACGCTTTTAGCATTGATGTGTTTTTGCAAGTTTATCACTATGATAGTATAAAATAAATGTGGTACACCCTTTAAGTTGTCCATGAAGGTATAATAGATGTAAAAAGGTTAAGGATGAACATTAACTCTTTACCCAACAAGTAGAGAATTTATTCAGTCGATCTCAAGTAGAGAATTTATTCGGTCGATCTCAAGAGCCAAATAAATTTTTTAATAGGTTAATCAGAAGAACCAAACAAGTATATTCGGTCGATCTCTACTCAAGTAAAGAGCCAAACAAATATGTGATTTACAACGTGGGTAATAGATGTAAAAGGTGAAGGTATAATATAGTAAAAAGTGTTTATGCATATAATTAATGTTTTCTTAAGGTTTCATTCTTAAGAAAACATTTATTATATGCATAAACACTTTACCCACGTTGTAAATCACATGATAACTCTTGGAAAAAAAATTCAAAATGAGAACTTGGTTGTTAAATTTCTTAGATGCTTAAATCATAATAGGCAATCCAAAGTTATTGCGATTTCTGAATATAGGGATTTGTCATCCATGGGCTTGACTACTCTTTTTGGCAAGTTTTAGAAATATGAGATGGAGCTTAAAAGACTTGAAAATGATAAAGAAGGTGTCAAGAATTATAAGAAACGTATTTCTCTAAAATTAACAAATGTCAATTGCACATAGTCAAAAGATGAAGATTTCCAAAGTAAGTGATGAAAACATAAATTTCATATTTCCCAAATTTAAGGAATTTCTGAGGCATGAGAAATTTCAATTGCACATAGTCAAAAGATGAAGATTGCCAAAGCAAGTGATGAAAACATAAATTTCATATTTCCCAAATTTAAGGAATTTTTGAGGCATGAAAAACATACTTTGTCATTTCAAAATCAATAATAAGAATTAAAAAAGGAAGATCTTCAAATGTTCCTACACGCGTTCAATGCGGATAGAAATGCCACATTAGATCAAACTACCCTTAGAACTAAAGAACAAACTAGAATCGAAGAAAGTTCACGAATCCTAAAAAAGAAGAAAAGAAAGCCTACATGGCATGTGATGACAATGATATGAAATTCTCATTTGATGAAGAAGTCAACATCTATCACATGGAAGATCATGAAGAACACGAGGTAACTCATATTTTGCTTATCATGATCTATTTCGCATTTGCAAGAAATTAAATATAGAAACAAGTAAGTTAAAACATCTTGTATTCATCTCTAAAACCACTATTTCTTTCCTTAAACTTGAAAATAAAAACCTCTTTGAAGAAATAGAAAGTCATAAAGAGAGAGAGAGAGAGAGAGAGAGAGAGAGAGAGAGAGAGAGAGAGAATGTTTTAACTAAAGACTCTTCCTTTTCTCGAGAATTATAAGTAGAACCTACAAGTGTGGTCAATGTGGTGTTTTAAAAAGTGAAATGATGATTTACAAAACACGCTTGATCAATTGGCTAAAGGAAGAGTGATGTGATTTATGTTTTCCTTCTCTTAGATGCTTTCATCAAGTGCACAGATTGTATCGGAGTATAAAAGGTTGTCGAACCCATGGGGAACTATAGTTAACTTTACCGTTATCTATTTTTGTTATGTAAATTTAAGGCTAATTGGATTTTGGATGAAAAGGAGAATTAAAACAGAAAATAAAACAAGTTTTTTTATAAAAATAATATGTAGAAGCGAAACCGGAATATGGTTTGCGTCAATCAGTAGTACTCAAACCTAAGTCGGATTTATTAATTGAATTGGGACAATGTTTTTCTTTAACAGGTAGAAACTTCATTTAAATGAACTGTTTGCATTCGCTAAATTGGAACCGGGTTTAATTCTAAACTCTACATTGTCGTTGTCGCAGTTCAGCTTGTTAAAGTATAAAACCTATATTTTTGAAAATTAAGAACTTCTAATTAATTAAAAAGTCATTTCGGGTGAAAAACTGATTTGAAGGTGATACCGGTTGTTGCTCGCGTAGCACCAGAGTTCAAACTTACAAATGCCTATTGTCGCAACACATCTATTCCTATAAATTCTATTTTTGAAAATGATTGTTCTTGCAATTTAAAATAACATTTGTCGTCACTCTTGATTTACTTTAAAATCTTATTTTTATTATTTTTTTATCTAAGTATGGGTTCCTTTCTTTCGAAACAGAACCAATATCTCTAAGTTTAACGCTTTTGCGGTAAACAATTCCAATTTAAAACAGTATAAAAGTCAGTCCCAAAATGAATTCAAATTTAATCAATAGTTTCCAACTCAGATGCGACTATCGTCAAAACGACGGTCCTCACATTTCGGAGCCTAAACGGTTTAGCCGAATATATTTTGCATAATACTCATGTTATAATTAGTATGTATGAAAACTAAAGACTTAAACATAATATTGATAATGATACAAAGTAATAACAACAACTAGCATGCAATATATATATATATATATATATATATATATATATATATATATATATATATATATATATATATATATATATATATATGTGTGTGTGTGTGTGTGTGTGTGTGTGTGCGCGATACTAGTTGGTGATGATACTATGTGAAATATAAAATCAAAACAACAATAATTAAAATTAATAGAACAAATAGAAACAACAATTATTATATTGAAACTCAATACAATAAAGTGCAGAAAAATTAAAGAAGAAAAATGCTTACTGAAAATAACGGAGTGCGGGAATTGAAAACCGAAAAACTTGAAAGAAAACTTCTAGAATTAAAATAGCGGCAAGCTTAAACAACAAATGATCCAAGTACTAGCAGGAAACTTCATAATTCTCAAAGTTATGGTATAATTATTACCCGATGTGAACAATTAAGTACTTTTACAAAATGATTTTATCTGCCTACTTAATACTAGAAAACTTGGATGGTAAAAACCTAAAAAATCAGCCTATATATAGTTTTTCAATTGCTGAATATGGGATGAAATTGTGTCGAGGTCGGTTGATAAAAATATGTGGGAGTGGGAGAAGACTCAATAATTTTATTGTTGAAAATCTAGACACGAAGCCCATGGCGGACGCCATGGCCTCATGGAAAATGCCATGAGTGCAACTTGGGGGTCATGGCAAGTGAAGGGGTCATGGTAAATGCCATGCCCCTGTGGCGAACGCCACAAGCTCAAAACACCCTCCTTTGACTTTCTTCATGTTAATGTGTCAATTTTCTCCGCTTTTGGCTATTCTTTGCTCCGTTTTCTGATATATCAACTCCTACTTGGAAAATACCTGCAACAAGCCAAAAATATCAACATAACACTACATAAAGACATGAAATGGATATAAAACATATAAAAATGCATGTATATCGAGTCAGAAATGTGATGCGTTTCATGGTTGTCAAAGAGAGACCTAGAATTTTATTATAGGCAATCAATGAGCATCTTATAATAAAACGATCTAGGTTATGAACCTAAAAATAATGTTAAAAGTTTTAGCAATATATACCTTGAAAATAAGATCTCTAAATACAATACTCTTAACTGTAATTATTGTAATAAAAATAGCCATGTCGCTCGATTTTACTTTGTTAAGAAAAGTCATGATAGTAAAAATGTATTTTCTCCGTATCATCTCTCCAAAGAATATCTTTAAATGAAGAAGAGAAATGTGCCTGCTCATAATCATATGTATTCTATTAACACAAGAGAATCCAAAAAGAATTGGGCACCAAAAATCAAAAAGTTAAATTCTAATGTTGATCGATATGCTTGACAACTCGAACTCAAAATATCATATTGATAGTGGTTATTAAAATCTCATGAATAAAGAAATAAACACGTTCTTTTATTTCAATCCTACGGGAAGATAAGTTTCTTTGTATAGTAACAACACAAGTAAACTTGTTGGATCTCAGACTATTGTTAAGAGCCGTAATCCCATCGTAGAGTTTTTTATTTTTATTTTTGAAGTTTTATAGCATAAGTTAGATAGTATTAAGTAATTTGTGTGACAGGTAAAAATTTATCATCTATTTCTTTAATATAAATTACTTTTAAAATTTCTAAAATAAAATTTGTATTTTTCCTCTATTCAAACTTAAAAAAAACATGATTATAGGAAAAGTCGCACACTTTACCTTTGTTGATTTAACCTCTTTTTCTATTAGAGGTAGGATTTGTTGTTTGCGTAGGTATTCTTGATGAAAACTTTTATGGAAGATTAAGATAAAAGAAATGAGTCAAGATAAAAGTGAAAATAAAGAAATATTTAGAAGAAGATCATCAAAATAAGGAATCAAGTGTAGATCATCGGGATCTTTCCAAAGAACGGAGGACTGCTAAAGACCATCCTATAATAAACGTAATTGAAAATATTTCTAAGGGAGTCACAAATTGGCACTCCCTTATCAAGGTGTGTAACTTTATGATTTTTTTTTCTCAAATTGAGCCAAAGGAAGTTGATCTTTCATCAATGAACATTGGTCTTTTGCAATCCAAGATGAGTTAAATCAATTTGAGAGAAAAAATGTCTGAGAACTTGTTCCTAAACCTTCATATAATGTAGTTATTGGAATCAAATGGGTCTTTCGCAACAATTTTGACTAAAATAATTTTTTTATAAGAAATAAAGCAAAACTCGTTGTAAAAAGGTACAATCAAAAGAAACAAAAATTTCAAAGAGACATATGTAACTATAGCTAGATTAGAGGCCATAAGGATGCTTTTAGCATCTCATGCATTTTAAATTTCAAAACTCTTCCAAATGGATGTAAATAGCATTCTCATGAATGATTACATCCATGATGAGTTTCATTTTGATCAACCTCCGAGTTTTATAAATCCTTCTTTTTCTAAATCATGTGTTCAAAGTAAAAAAAAAAAAAAACTCTTTACAGTCTAAAACAAGCCCCTAGATATTTGTATGATCTTCGAAGCAAGTTTTTGCTTGAATACAAGTTTCAAAGAGGGAAGGTTAATATAACTCGTTTTAAGAAATTCGAGCATGAATTTTTACTTGTACATATTTTTATCGATTCATACTACTAACGAATCCTCGCGCAATGACTTTTATGATGCAGGAATAAATTCAAAAGGCTTATGATGGGGGGAGCCTTAGAACTCTCTTCATTTACAAATTAATCAATCATAGTAAGGCTTCCTTAATCATATTAACTTAAAGAATGTAAAAAGATATCTAGAGCTCTACATCGACAAAAATAAAGAAGGAATACTTTGCAGCGTTGAAACAAAATTATCAGAAAATATGTCCAAAGTTTTTCTAAGGGGAAATGATTGAGTAATTATTTCTTATAAATAGTATCACCAAGAAAAAAATATATTCCACAATAACATCCTGATTTAGAGAGATTCAAGGAAAATTGAGTTTAATTCAAAGAAAGAATCAAGGGGAAGAAGACCTTTAAAGCTTACCAACTGGTCGGTAATAGGTAAGTCACTTGGTAGAGAATGAACTCGTAAAACTCTGGTTATTCTTATAACAAGTACTAAATTATGGCATATTTGTTATATTTATTTTTATACTACTCGTGTGTTGAAAATAAAGTTCTTTTTTAGAAAAGTGGAAGGTCAGCAAAACAAATTTTGATAATAGAACAAACCTTAAAGTTAGATGTTGCCATTTATGGGAGAAGTATGATCTTATGTTCTTCTTAATTGTGCCTCTTTTGTGCTTATTTCCACCTCTTTGTCAGGTAAATCATTCGTTTATATAAAAAAAATTATCTATGTGTTTGTGATATTTATCTTTATCTTTCCTTTTTGGCAATGCCAAAGGGGGGTAAGTATACTCTCTATATTTGGGAGAGAAACTTTAACCACTCGAATATTGTGGCCATGTCTTTCTGTTTTTACTACCTCTCTGAGATATGTGTTGTCATCATCAAAAAGGGGAGAATCTGGATCTATGTGCTTGCAGATAGAACTGTGTACAACTGTCAGATGACCTTGGTGATCTTGATGATGACAACCACACCTAATGAAAATGGAGTTTAGTGAAGTCTTATATGACCTCTGGTCCAATAAACTCTAAGTATGAAATCTGATAAAATAAGTTATCTCAAGCCTCACCAGTTAGTAGAATCAAGTTCCATATGAAGTTTATTAATCAAACAAGGAAACTTGAAGCTTCAAAATTGTGAAATAGAGGAAGTGGGAAAAGCACATTGGGTCATGCACTTAGCGTGTGTCTGAGTGATCAGTTCAATTTAAATGGTATAAGAGTAATTCTTAAGATACTAAGGAAATCACACACACACATACGCACACGCACATACACACACACACACACACACACACACATAAAAACACACACCCATACACACCCACACACACCTAGAGAGAGAGATAGTATCTTAAAACCTTTATTATTTCTCAAAATATCTTGAAAACCTATTAAGGCTTGTGTGGAATCGATTAAGAAGTATTTCTATTCAATTTGGTAAGCTTTTACACTGCCTATTCGATTAAAGATATGTTATAATTAATTAGATCAAGGTAAATGATTTCTTAATCTATTAGAAAAACTTTTAATCTGTTAAAACATGTATCTGTTGTAGGGTTTCCTTTTCGGACTAAGGTTACCGCCTTTTGGGGTGCCTTAATATATTCAATGATTATTTAATTATTTAATTATTTTATTTGACCCATGGATCATTTCTTATGTGAGCCCAATTATTTCATGTATAAAGGAGGTTTATCCTCTTTCTATTTCACACTATAAATTGAATCTTAAGTTATTATTTTTTACTTCTAGTCTCTCTTGCTTCATCTTTTTCCATTTCTTCACAAAGTTGCTTTAATGCCAAGAGGGTGAAAAATACATGTGAGAGTTTGATTGTACTGGTCGGGTGCTGCATTTGCTCTTTTTCTATGGTGTGATTCTCTTGAGCAATATTCTTGTTTGGTTCTTGAGATTAACCTTTTCAAATTTCTATTTGGTTCTTCATATCAACCGGTTAAAGTCTCTATTTTGTTTATTAATTTAGCCTATTAAAAACTCTATTTGGTTTGGGGATCACCATGTGTAAAATCTCTCATCGTTGTAAAAGGTTCATATGCATGTTATTAAAAGCTCAAGACTTATTATTAGTGGAAGTCTCAAGAGAAAACTCTTAGAGATAGGAGTAGGTCAAGTGGCAGGAAAAACATGTTTAAATCTCAGGTGCACTCTCTCTCTAACTCTATCTCTTTAATTTCTTTTGTTTCTTCTTCTTCTTCTTCTTCTCTGACATTGTATCTTTCAACTAACATGAACAGTTTTTAATAAATAATTTTTTCAGTAAACTTAATTTCTAAATAACACAAGTATATTGTTAAACATAAAGTTCACCATCAAATATAGATTCAATACCTTTTTCATGAACCCTTCGTTCTTCACAAGATCTTTGACTTTGTCTATAGGAAACTGTTATCAAACATTTTAATCATGATCAATATCCAAAATGGTGAACAAAGGAAAAGAACAATACTGAACCAAGCAACCATGATCATTATAAAATTGCTTTGATTTAAAATGACATATGTTCGAAGATAGAAATAAGCAAAGATGAAGTAGTAAAATACTATAAAAGAGAAGAGATAGAGAAATAAGTAGTGGAATAAATATAAACAATAGAAAAAAGAGATATAAATATCACACTGGAGATTTATCCTGGTTTGTCCTAAACGGCCTAAGCTACTTGACCTACTCCAGTCTCTAAGAGTTTACCCTTGAGATTTCCACTAAAAAGAATCTTGAGCATTTGCTTAGAATCAACCCAAAGAACCTAACAATATAACTTGAGCTTTTGCACATGATCAATGCAAAAACCTTTGTTTATTATTGGAAAGTTACTAGTGTATATATTTACACCATTGTCAGAACTAGAACCCTAGATCTCCAACTTATTCTTAATCGCTTAAGCACTTACAAATATTTATTTTAAGAAGTTTTATAAAATTTATGAGGTTTCAAATACTTTTTGTGTGTGTGTATTTCCTCAGTACCTCATGAATTACTCTTGCTCAATTTACAATTAACTAATAAAACTATAAGATAAAAAACTAAGCATATGATCAAGAGAACTTCCATAACTTCACACTTCAATTCCTTTTAACTTGATTTGACTTTATTGGCTATTTCATCTCATAATTGAGTTTAGTTCCTTTATATTTAACATGTTCCTTTGATTCAATGTTGGTTTTATTTTTCATCTAAAACTTTAACACTTGAAATTGGGCTTGCTTCCTTGAATGACGAGAATTTAAATATATTCTTTTTTGCTCAAAATTTATCATCAAAACCATTGGAAGACATTACCTATACAACACATATAACCACATTCTCCCACTTTTTTATAATGACAACACATCTCTTAGGAAGGTGGTACAATAGAAAGAAATACATAGAAGATTTGGAGTTATTAATCCCCCCTCCCCCCTTGAGATTAAAAATCTCCCCTTTTTCATCAGCAAAAAGGCAGAAAAAGGGGGAAATAAACAACACATAGAACAGATCATAAGCAGTTAAGATAAAAAATGTTATTTATATTAGGAATAGGGGAGGATTACATAATGAAAACAAAAGCTAAAATTAAAAAAATAATAAATAAAGAAAACAGCAAAAAGCATATGCTACTAGATGTATACATCATTATCATCACCAAAAAGCCTAAGAGGGATGAGAGGGATGAAAAGGAACGAGAGAAATGTTACCTTTTTATGAAGTTCATTTTAGTTGACTAAGGGAAGATTTAATCGATAAATCCTTTAAAGGCAATTGATTTTTGATTGGTTGCTTGAAATGTTGGAAAAGTTTTTAGGTTTTATCGATTAAAAAATTTGGTTTAATCGATTAATAGGTGCGAGATTTGAAATTCAACTAACCTTAATGAATAAACCCTTATATTTAATTAATTGAGAGGCAAAAGATTTCAACTCCTTAATTATTTTGGGATCTAAAAAAAATTTAGGGTCCAATTTACTTTTAAGACCCAATTCTTCCTTACAGATATTCATTCTGAAGTTTCTAACTTTGAGCCATATCTCCCTATAAGCACGAAATCTTTGGATAAATGCTCCGGACAACCATTTCTAATGATTATTGAGATATTTCTTCATATGGTTCTTTGGACAATTCTTCAAGTGATTCTTTAGATGATTAGTCATTTAAAATTTTTTTTGATGTTTCTTCATTTGATTCTTTATATGCAACTGAATTTTTCTCTTTATTCTTAATTTGGAGTAATTAAATTAACTTTTTGAGTGTCTTGATGATTTTTAACTTATTTGACTTAACCTATAAATTTTCAACAACATTAAATTTTAGTATTGGGTCAGGTTTCCAACACCAATTCTTAAATCTTAGATACTCGTTAGAAATACAAATTTTAAAATCTTTACCAAGAGATTTAATACATGAGAACCATCTTTTAATATTTTCTTCATTTTCATGTAGTGTCTCGCATTCTTGGTCTAGTGTGTTCATCCTTTCCCTTTTGATTTTAGTAGAATTTTCATATATCATTTCAAGGTTGTCCCACACTTTTTTAGTAGTGCTACAATTAGAACCAAAATTTTACTCTCTAGCCCTTAACACATTTATCATTAAGGACTTTTTTTAAATACTTTGTTGCATTTTTCTCTTTTCTTCTATGGTCCAAAAATTACTAAGTTTTTCACTACTTCATTTTTAATGGAATGAATAGGAAAAAAGACCATCTAAAGCAAAAATTCAAAAATCAAAATCATCTTAAAACATTTTTATTCTTTTTTTATATGGTAAATCCTTCACCATTAAACCATGGGTATGTGTTCATAAAAGGCTTTTTATTATAAAAAAAATTGAATTCATAATTATACCTCCAAAGACGATTACTCTAATAATAGGAGTTAGGATTTAATACAACTTGTTTACCAAGTAACTCCAAACTCAAGAGAGGGGTGAATTTCGATATTAGGATTTAAAAGACCAACTTGTAAAAATACTTTGCTTTAAAATTATTTATGTTAGAAGAAACTAATAAGAAAGAATGACGCAGTGGAGTAATAGAAAATAGAAGAGACTAAGAAATAATAAGGGGAATAAATATAAATAACATAAATAAAAAAGATAAATAGGTAGAAAGATCACACTAGAGGTTTATCTTGGTTTGTCCTAAACCATTTATCCTACTCCGGTCCCCAAGAGTTTCCTCTTGAGATTTTCACTAAAAATAATATTGAGCTTTTGTATAGGATCATCCTATAAAAACATTACAAAACAACTTGAAGTTATGCATATGATCATCCCAAAAATCTTTCACAAACAACCTAAATCTTATAGACAAACTCAACTCAATAACCTTCCACAAACAACTAAAGTTTTTACATAGGCTCAACTTAATAACCTTAAACCAAATTTTTACAAATTTAGCTAGAAACCTTCAAATATATTACAAACATATCATAAGAGAACTAGGTTATTGAACAAACAATTTCAACAAAGCATCAGTATAACACAACTCTCATATGAAACTTTTCACTCTCTTGGTATTAAGACAATTCTAGTGTAAAAGGGCTTTATAATCTAATTAGAGATAAAAATATAAGAGAGAGTTTCTATTCAAAAAACTGATGAGTTTTTAAATAAGGAGAAATCTCTTTTATATAGGAAAAAATCTGGCTCAAAAACTCAAAATCCATGGGCTTATTAATCTTTCAATTGATTAAAAACATGTTTCAATTGATTAGCTAATGCCAAAAAAGAAAATTTTGAATTTCGACATCACATAATCGATTACAAGCTTTATTAATTTATTAGGAGGTGTTTCACTTTGTTTTAATCAATTAGAATCAAAGCTTAATTGATTAACGTATGTATTTTTCCTTCCTAATTAATCAAACAAACTTCGTAATCATTTAATCACTTTCCTCGATTAGTTTTAAGAAGTTTTAAAAAAGATGAGAGGTTTGAAATAAGTTTTGCGCGCGTGTGTGTGAATTTCAAAGTACCTCAAGACCTACTCTTTCTTCATTTTTAATTACTTATCAAACTATAAGACACAACATTAAGCACAAGATCAAGAAAGCTTTCATAACTTCACACTTCAATTCCTTTCAACTTAACTTGACTTTGATATGATCTTTCATTTGGAGTTTAGATTCGGTTTCTTTTGATTTAACATGTTCCTTTGATCCAACTTTGGTTTGCTCTTTGGTTTGGAACTTTAACAATTAAATTTTGTATTTCTAATTTGATTGATGAGACTTTGAATATTAACTCAGTTGTCATCATCAAAATTATTGAAATACATTACATGCACAACACGAACCACAACATCTTTGTTGTACCGAGGAACAACTCCACCTCGATCTTTGGCAATCAGAAATTTCTAACATCACCTTTGTAGATCCATAGTGTCACTTCAAACAATGGACTCTTTACGGGGCAAAAAGGTTTGACCACCTCTTTTAGCTCTACATGGAGACAATATAACTCCACCATCTCTAGGACCGTCAACCCATATCGCAAAACAAAGAGACAAAAACGTTGGTGATGGGTTTGTTAGTTACTATTTAGTGTCAATCAACAGCCCTAGATTTAACATACTACGATTATGACCATGAAGAGTTTCCTTTCCATCAAATACCCCACGTTCATCAAAAAAGCAGAAACTACTCCCCAACACCACATAAATTCTCACCATCTAGATTGGTATCTCATGGGTACCATCATCATCTCTATAGGAATTCATCACCCTCATTCTCTTTTTACAAAATTAAAATAGATGGAGACATTGCCAACATAAATGAATATCCCATAAAAATATAGTTCCATAAACACCTGTGAATGAGGACTTATGATGGGTAGACGTACCTAGACAAACATATGGAGCTTGTGGAGGTCCGTTTGAATTTACAATGTGTAGGAAGATCCGATGAGTGCCAAATGTTTGTCCTCACCCTGAAGGCTGGAGCCATAAATGGTTCCTTGGTTCTAGGGGTGAGTCGGTTGGTTATGGGAATAATGTTCCTATAATTTACCGCATTAAGAAAGAGTCCAAAATTAGTGGAGAGCCCACTGACGATAAGACGGGAAATAAGGAACCATTACAATCATACATCGAGTGATTCAATAGGAATTCAATCTTAATGAAAGTTGTAAACGATAAGATGAAGAAGTACCTTCTAATAATTGGAATCCATATTGGATCTAAATTTGAATAGAGCTTTGGGATCAAAGCCTAAAGAACTTACAATAGATTTCTCACCAGGGCAGAAAAATACACACAATATGAGGAAAGCTAGCCGCAAGTAAAGCCATATACGGAGGAAGGACAAATAGGGTCGAAGGAAGAAAATTTCAATTGAAGAAGCAAAGGCAGACTTTGAAATAAGAAAATATAAAGATAACAAACATGACCATCAAATTAATCAGGAAAGTAAAGGAGGCGGATCAACAATAACTTCATTTATGTGAGTTATCTAACACCTAAATAGTTTGACTCATCACTTGCATCTTAGAATGTTAGTGTTTATTTGATATGTTTTTAAGTAATTTGTTTTGTTTATAGATGAGTATAATTCCTTCTCCATCCTTGGAATTTAACTTGTTTCTAGTGTGCATGAATAGTCTTTGTGATAAAACCTATACGAGTGATGTGTAAGGTTTATTCTCAATAGTCTTTGAGTTAGAAGATGCTAGTTGATCTTGTCATAGTTGAATATGACGCTAAAAAAGAGAAGATTCTAGAGGAATATGGTAGGAATGAGGTGTGACATGAAAGTATAAGTATGGACAAAATCTCTCAAAGAATCATAGTGTTTCTCATGTGCATTGACTATTCTAGTACATGTACCATGAAAAGAGAATATGTCTTATACTTGGGTTAAGTTTATGGATAATTTGTAAGACCTTATATTACTCATAAAATTAAATGTCTAGAATAATTAACCGAGGCATTAGAATCTTGGTACTGGATATATCAAAATATATTTGATTAAAAAAAGAAACTAGTAAAAGACGATAAAGTCTTTGCACATAATAATACTACAAGCACACAACTGAACATCCCATCCCATCCCATCATTAAATATCCCTCTAAGTCCTTTTCTTGTTAATTGGTCATATGTAAAAAAAAAATACATGGGCTAAGATGATAATCTTAGTAGGTTTCTATCTCATTTCCTCAATTAAGTCAAGACGATCGGCTATTTAGTCCATAATCTCTTACTCAAGTTCTAGAATAAACTACCTATTTTTTAATGAATTATAATGATAATTTATACATTCTTTAAGAACTACCAGGATAGTCACATATCCATAAACATATAGAGATAATATGCATCCATTATAACTTATGAAACTCATGTTTCGTGCTTAGCCAAGTGAAGCATGCAGAATTGTGCATTGTGATATGAATTTCCTCTATACCAAAGTTAGTCACTCATTTAGAATGTTCTCATGAAGTTATTACTGCATGAATTCACACACCACAAGAATTCCAATACACTACCATGTCCATGCTTAATCCAAGTCAATCTTAGTGTAGTTACCACTTTTAATGTAGATCTTTAACCTTAGTTAAGTTTCTAGTTACATAATTCTAACCATGTAGACAATTATGAGAGTCCGTAATCACATATATCTTTCTAATATAATCATTTGATTTCGATGATAAGAGGAATGGTTAATTCTAATATGAATGGTCCTCCAAGATCATCTCCTACTTGAACAATCCTCGAATATTTTCTATGTTTTAGGAGATTCATGATTATCCAAGCTCATATTCTGAACTGGAAGATCCTTGAGGCTCATTCTTGGCTTAAGCAGAATATTGAGTAATAATTTGTGTGTACTCGTTAACACTCAATCGAATATCAAGCCTATAAAGGTGTAAACATTTTTCTTATGTTAGATTGGGTTAACCGATCCACAATATACCAAGTTTCAAATATGTAAAGCATCAAAAAATTTGTTTTTATGATAGCTCGGTCGTAGCAGTCTACTTACCAATCCTATTTAATTAGATGTTGAGATTTTATATTTAGTGTTATGCTCCGTTATCCATTTTCAATTGTTAGATAATCTGAATGGAAAGTGGAAGGGTGTTTTTTTTAATTCCTTAGTTATCCCATTGATATTCTTGTTTCTTGTTCTGTCGTTTGGGAGTTTGGGATTTTGGTTTGCTCCCCTTTTATATATTTTATTTCTTGTTTTTTATATTATATTTATAGAGGACATGAGTCTTTTTGGGTGTCGATCTAGTTGAAAGATTAAGTTTCTCTTTGATGACAAGATGCTCTTATTGATAAGTTGTTAGTATTAGTGTTTGAGTCACTTTTATTAAGGAGAGAAAGAGAGAATAAAGAAATAAGGATTGTATTATTGAATTGAATGAATAATCAAACTGAATTATAAAATGTCTATTTATATACACCTAAGTGATCGGACTATTAAGTAAAATAAAAAAAATTAAGTAACAAACCCTAAACCTTAATTACCTTTAGGCTTGGGTTACACACTCAACTTAGATTATATCTAATATCTCAACATATCCCCCCTATAATCCAAGCTTTCAAAACACATTATTCATTTTTTATCTGAACTATTCCTAATTTCTTTCTCAGCGTTAGGAACATGTCGATCTTCAATCCTTTGGTGAAAATGTCAGCCAATTGTTCTTCATTTGATCAATGTCTTACTTCAAGTTCACCTTGATTCACCTTCACCCTTAAGAAGTAAAATCTAGCTTCTATGTGCTTACTTCTTCCATGCAAAACTAGATTCTTCGCAAGATTTATGGCTGACTTATTGTCAATCTGCGGTACTAGAGGTTACTTCACTTCGACATCGATATCTTCCAGCACAAATCTGATCCAAATTGCTTGAGATGCAACATAGGATCATGCTATATATTCAACCTCACACGATGTCAATGCCACCACAAGTTGCTTTCTCGAGCACCGTGAGATTGAGGCACCAAATACTTGAAAGAAATGTCCAGTAGTGCTTCTTAGATCTTCCTTATCTCCACACCAATCAACATCTGAATAACAAGTAACCATAACTTCTTTGCTTTCAGAGTCTCATCAAAATAAAATTCCATAGTTTGTCGATCCTTTTAAGTATCTCAGAATTCTTCTTGCAGCCTTCATGTGTGACACCCTTGGTTCACTTATAAATCTACTCACTAATCCGACTAAGAAACATATATCAGGTTGATTGTTGCACACATATCTCAGAGATCCGACAATTTGTTTGAACAAAGTTGCATCGACTTTGTCTTCCTCTCCATGCTTCTCCAACTTCAAATTTGGTTCGATAGGAAAAGATGCAAGAGTTTAATCATCTATCATGAATCTCTTGAGTATCTCCTTGACATACTTTCTTTGATGTAACACCATACCTTGCTTTGACATTTGAAATTCCAAGCCTAGGAAGTATAAAAACTTTCCTAGATCCGAAATTTCAAATTCCTTCTTCATCAGCTCTTTGAACTTTGACAAGTTCTTCAAGCTATTCTCAGTTACTAGAAAGTTATCGACATATAAGTAGATGATTGTTATTTCTTATGCCACAACCTGAACATAAACACCATAATCATATTTGCATTTGACGAATTCCAATTCGACCAAGTATGAGTCGATCTTCTTGTTCCATGCCCTAGGTTCCTGCTTGAGACCATAGAGCGCTTTGTGCAACTTGTATACTTTCCTTGCTTCCTCCTGAATCACAAACCCAGGAGGTTGTGTGACATTCACCTCTTCATCTAAAGTACCGCTCAAAAATGCCAATTTCACATGTAAGTGATGTGTTGACTAGCCTTTATTACATGTCAAGGCTACCACTAGTCGAACAGTTTCCAATCTTGCGATTGGTGCAAAGAATTTAGAGTAGTCAAGTCCTGCTCGCTGAAGAAATCCTCGAGCTACCAATCTCACTTATGTCTTTCTATCGATCCATCAACATTGTGCTTCAACTTGAACACTCATTTCACTTTAATAACGTTTGCATAGGCTGGCAACTCGAATAACTCCCATGTGTTATTTCTTTTGATTTCTTGTAACTCTTCGACCATATAAGACTTCCACTTCATATTCTTTAAAGACTCGCTAGTTGATTGGTTCAACACCTGCAAGTAAAACAAAATGAATTAGTTATCCATATGTTGTGACTTCATCATCACCAACCACTTCATAGTCTTGAAGTCTTATTGGACGAGCTCTAGTTCTTTGAGGTCTCTGACTTGTGCTAGCCATAACCTCTCTGACTTCGAATGTGTCGGGTATGTCAGCAACAACTTCGACTTCAGCTGGAATATCGACAATATCTTCAACTTCAATATCATTACTTGCTTCGTCGAAATCATAGCTCATTACTGGCTTATATTTTGCATTACTAGAATTCCAATTCCATGCAGAATTTTCATCAATCACAATATCTCGACTAATCATAATCTTTTGATTAATTGGATTGAACAACCAGTATGCTCCAGTCTTATGATATCCTACCAAAATCATAGGTTCACTCTTGTCATCAAGCTTTCTTCTTCTTGCATCAGGAACATGTTTGTAACACATAGAGCTAAACACCTTCAGATGACTCACTAATGGTCATTTCCCCCTCCACACTTCTTCAGGAACCTTGTTCTTTAGCTTCTTGGTAGGGCATATGCTCAGTATATAAACATCATACGGAACAGCTTCACCCCATAAGGATTTTGGAAAATTCTTCTTCTTCAGCATGTATCTCGCCATGTCAAATATGGTTATGTTTCTTCTTTCTGATATTCCATTATATTGAGGAGTATAAGGAGAAGTTACCTCATGATCAACACCATGTTTTGCACAAAATGCTTCAAATATATTGGATGTGTATTCTCCACCTCCATCTGTTTGCAGAATCTTGATCTTCTTTTCACTCTGGTTTTCGACAAACGTCTTGAATCTCTTAAAGATTTTGAATACTTCGTCATTTCTCCTGATCACATAGATCCACAACTTTCAACTAAACTCATTGATAAACGAAACAAAATACCTATTTTCACCAATGGTATGCTCCTCAAAAGGACCACATATGTCTGAATTTACAACTTTGAGTATGCAAGAAGATCTCATTGGCATAGTCGAAACTAAAGACTTCTTGGACCTCTTTCCGACTAGGCAACCTTCACAGTATTTGTCGGGTATCTCAAGACTTGGTATACCAGTTACCATATCTTGAGTGATTAGTTGATTGAACGACCTAAAATTCAGATGGTCAAACCTCATATGCTCCAACCAACTATTTTTGTGGTAGACAACTATTTTCAGACATTGTACCGACACAAAAATTATTAATCAATAATAATGTAGTTATGAATTATCATTAATAAGATAGTAATTATTAATAATGTTTTTCATCTAAAAATAATAATAATAAAAATAATTGTTTATCTTATCAACTTCTATCCTGCACCACTCAAACTTAAACTGACAATCACTCTTTTTCTTTTACATTGATAACTTTTAATTTACCCGTTGTTAAACCTCATATTAGTGTTGATATGATGTTATTATATTGTATTAATACTGTAATTTGGCAGCAACATGTTTTAGGCAACGATTATTTTATTAGACATGCATTTAAATGTATTAGAAAAACTTAAGGAAAAATAGTTGACAATTATTTAGAGATTGTCTATTGATTGGAAGAGACAAAGTCATCTTATTCTTAAAAGGAAGATATCAAAACTCTTATATTTAATTTATTGGATATGAATCTTTTATTTTTTATTCTAGTTTTGCTTGTATTGTGAGTGTATATATATTATACTACAATTTTCTATGTTTTGAAAATCATTGTTCAAATGATAAAGTAATTAATTATGTGATTAGTCGTTTATTTTCTAAACCAAAGATACTAGTTTATATCAACAAGTATCAGAGCATTAAGATCTTAGAGATTATATAGTTTTCACGTGAGATATGGAGGAGCGTATGAAAATTCAAGAATGTCAGTTTTAGAGGTTGTAATATGTCTCGTTCGAAAATCGAAAATAGATGCAGTTGGTGAATTGGATGTTTTGAATCGGTGGTGTTGATCTCTATTACGGCGGCGTATGGTGAACCTGCATGATTAGCATTTCAACGTCCAAGTTAGTTAAAGGTTCAAGATGAGTATTGTGTTTAAAGTGGATATCAGATAATGTACCTTACTTTCTTAGTGAACTGACTTTTATACTTGGCGTCAAGTCGAGTAGAATTGAGGTGAATTAGGCCTTAGCTATTTTGGGCCTTTGGTCAACCCAGAACAATTTTACCCAAGCCTTTGTTGAACACTGAGTGAGTTGGGGATGCCTTCAGTGATTTGGTCGGCCTCCAGAATGATATTCGGTGCAAGATAGAACTGGAACGCTTGAAGTCAATTGAAAAAGTAGTAGTGACAAACGCATTAATTGAAATTCTATCATTGAAACATTTCATAGCCTTTTTTGACATGTGTGCTAATGCAACAGGTTAGGGCATGGAGAGGCTTATAGAACACTCGAGTACACTCGGGTTTGCCTTTATTCCCAAGGAGAAATTTGATTATTGATTTGGTAACCCCTTTCTTTGGCTTATAACAGTTGTTCAATCGCCTTCGCCTAAAAATAGGGGGTGTTAAGCGTTTTAGGAACTTTTCACAATCTTTGAAATTCAAGCATATTCATCGTCACTTTCTTGAGAAACTCCTTTGGTTTTTCTTTCCTGGGAGTATCAATCAGAGTGATTGCAATGCCCTCGTCAAAAATCTTTTCCTTATTTATTCACTTTGCATTATCAATCTCGCCCAACCAGGCTCGACGGTGGAGGAACGAGTGGAGTTTTCGTCAATACCTGATATTATATCCCTCGAGGGGGAGGAAACAAAGGATTCCTGACCGCTTTGTTGGCTATGGTCGTTTGTCGCTGAACGAAGGAGCGAGTAGCTTTGGAAGATGCCATCATCTAGGGATTCATATGCGAGGGGTTCAATTCCAAATTTGGAGGAATTTGAGTGAAGATGGAGATATGTGCTTCTACCTAAGAAGATTTAGTCCTGATTTAGTTGAATCCAGGAATGATCAATCGTGGAAGTTATAGGAATCAAATGTTTATTCATATAGACTGCGCCAATGTTCTACTCTAGAATTGTGTGAAGATCGATAAAGCAATATCAATAACGAGTTTCAGTGGTTTGGTCTTCTGATGTAGTGGAACGGGAGTTGACTTGTAAGGTTAGCACTCCAACACTCAAGTCAATAAGAGAGTAAGAAATGGAGTTTGAATGAAAAACTAATTGTAACTTAAGAGTGATGTGAGTTCTCATTTAAATAGGATGTTTGGTTGGCAATTGTATGCGAGTAAAAAGTAGTTGACCGTTTGATCATTTTTGGTAGATCGTGCCTGGTGATTTCATGAAGAGAGTTCTATTTGATGGAGGGAAAAAAGGATGGCATACTTTATTCGTGACCATCCCTCATCCAACTATTGGGGCTTATTTATTGGGCCTTGTGTATTTGGTCGGTCCTGAACATATACAACAAAATAGATTTGATTACAAAAGAAACTAGTAAAAGACGATAAAGTCTTAGCACATAAGAACAGTACGAGTACACAATTAAAACAACTAAAACATAGTAAATCTTAAATTTATAGAGGGATTTTATTTTTCCCGTCATAATTTTAATTTTACTAGTAATTTTCGAGGGGGTGTGAACTTTCTGGCAGAAAAAAAAAGCCCACATACTTATATATTTTACATTTTCAACCTTTTTTTCTTGAAAGAGTAACCCAAAAGGATTTAAATTTTATTTTTCATTTGTTGTACTAGTGTTCTGGATCCATCAGTGTGTGAATATCAACTTATAAATAAATTTACAAAACTAACCTTAAACCCTATATGTTCTAACGTAAGGTGAGGCGCCGCTTTCTTTCCATCCTCTCTCAGCGTTTCTTTCTCACAAAAACCAAACTCCTTCATCGAGTACCCTCAAGAAATACGCGTTTAACTACAAAGATACACTATGGTAAGCAAACGTCAACGCAAGTCGATGAAACCCCGCTTGAATGCAATGGAGGATGATAAAGCACAAAATGAAATCCAGAAGAACGATGATGGGTCTGCTGACACTCAGGTTGAAATGGGGGAGAAAATCTCATCTGAAGATGTTGATCGTAGATCCAATACTAAGAAGATCAATGGGATTTTTCGACCAAAGAAGATGAAGAAATATAGATCTCTTGCTGATATTTACAGGGTGACAAAACCCATTGATTCTGAAAATTAAGGGGCAAAGGGGAAAAGGTGAGAGCTTGATTCGTACTTTCAACAAGTATCTCGTACTAGTTTTATTAAACCTTGATTGCATGAGAGGTTAATTATTCGTCAATAATAAATGATAAACAATTGGGTTGTACCTCATTTTAATACCATTTAATTTAAAAATATATGACTATATGCGTGTTTGTTTTGGGGTTATTGATTGACTTGGAATAAATCTTTCAATTCTCTTTTCATTTTATGATTTTCATTTGCGTATATAAGATATGGTTGATGATCTTGCTCAAAACAAAAACTATCAATGAGATGGATCTTATTCTTGAAATTTTATATTTATAATAAAAATTAATAGGAGACAACTTATGTGTATATTCAATTAAAAGTTTCTGAATTGTATTCATTATTTGATGATTTTAATGGTATGTGTTGGTATAGTTCTTGCCTCTCATTTTGGATTTAAATTCCATACCATAAATTATAAACATAAGCAATTCACCTCTATGCATTTATATGTATGTTTAACTAATTTTATGGATTGTGTATTTTATAATCAGTATGCATGTATTTATTTGTTAGTCTATACTAACAGTTGGTAAAAATTTCATACTCCAACATGTTATAGTTATGAAAAAAGAATGGGCATTAAGGTGTTGATATAATCATCATGAGAACTTTTATTTTTGAGAGATTAATATAATTTTATTATATGCATCATGTCAATCTTTCTATGTGTGGTGGCTATTTAATGGAAATGAACCTAACTCGTTAAGAGGTAATCCTAAATGTAGAACTTAAAGATGTACAAGTTTTTTATTTCTATTGAGAATTAAGTCATTCATCTTATATAGATTCTATATTTTGTTTACAAAGAATGAATGAGTGTTTATTTCATGTTTACGATTTTCTAGTATAAACATTTAAGTGTATCATCTAATTCATGTCTAATAGTTTTCCAAATCAAATTCATATATTAGCATAAACTTTAATTGGTTAAACATCTTCCTCACTCAAGACTTGTAACCAATTTTGTTTCAAAAATGCTAAACTAAGCATCTTTCATTTTAATTCTATTAGTGTATTGTAAAGACATTCATATAACCATTATTTATATAGTAGATATGTTAAGACTATTTGTTGTATGAGTTATGAAAGTAGTTTTTTCGGTGATGTGTGTGTTAATACTGATGTATGTAAACACAATTAAATACAAGATGATGTTTTTCTCTTAGCTTTAAGGAGAAATCTTTCAAGAATTATCTTCACAAGAAAATACACTATTTAAGTCTATGAATATGAATCATTTTTTATTTAATAATTCCTCCCTTAAAGTGATTCCTTCCTAAGATAATGGCCCTTCTTCTATCATATAGATCCATCATGTCATATTTAGGAGATCATAAGAATATCTCTCTAGATCTGGTTAGAGCACGGAGAGCGTTATAGTTCACTCGAGTACACTCGAGTTTTCTTGTATTTCCAAGGAGAAATCTGAATGTTGATCTTGTAACCCCTTTCTTTCGCTGATCAGAGTTGTTCTATCGCCTTCGCCTACAAATATGGGGAGTTTAGCATTTTGGGGACTTTTCACAATTCTTGAAATTCAAGCCTATTCATCATCACTTTCTTGAGAAAATATCTCGGTATTTATTTCTTGGGAGTGTCAATTATATTGATTGCAATGCCTTTGTAAAAAATATATGCCTTCTTCATTCACTTTGAATTATTAATCTCGCTCAACCAGGTACCTCCCTCAACTTAGCTTTTATCTTTCATCATTTCCTATTCTTTAGTTAGAATGAGTGATATCACCATTAACTTAGGAAGAGATTCTGGAAGTGATACCTCTTCTACTGCGGAAACGGGGTAGTCTCCTTATTCTCATCTTCCTCCTCTGGAATTTGAATGCATGGGTCTATAAGTGATAGTCTTATATGATGAATTTTAACTCAGAAAGGGTATCTAGAAATTCTTTAGAGGAAGGAACTTCTTCATCTAACTCGTTGGATGCCCTCTTATCGAAATTCGACGCATATTTGAATTATGTTGAGGTCCCTATGCCCCATCCTGTCTTGATTGAGGAGGAAATATAAGATATCCAGCAGATAAGGGAATGTCTTAATGACTTCATTCAGCTCATTCTAAGAACTACTAGCTGCGAACCTAGTATTGTTGAGGTGAAGAACCATTTGGATTTCCTGTGTAGATTGGACACATTTTCTTGGATAACGCCTGGTGACCATTCTAAAGCAGATCATCTAGCCCGAAGACACACGAAGCTGGTGGAACCCATCGATTCAGTGAGGTACGGCTAGGTAGGTTCAGAGGTGGTGGGAGCCCCGTTTGTTCTGAACATCGAGGAAATGGTAGAGGTTTTCAACAACGTGATGGGCGACCCTCTAGAATGGTATGCTCTTCTAGTGAGCCCGGAGAAGAGGGTATGAAGTTTCTTCTATGACTGTGTGGTCCCTCTCTATGAGTGACTATTCATAAGGATATGATTGCGGCTGCCTTTCTCCGACTTTGAGTTGGTACTTATAAAACACTTGAAAGTTGCTCCTTTTCAGATTCACCCGATATCCTTGGCCTACATGACGGTATCTAGTTGTGTGTAGAGCATAAGTATTATATATAACACCCTAACAACCCCAACATGAATTAATACTAAAATAAGACAACTATACACATTGGGTGTCACTCAAACACAACATAAACCTGCTCCATAACACGGTTTAGATGAAGCATGCAATAATTTAAATACTTGTCATCACATGCTCTCCTTTACATGGGCTCATCACAGCAGAAATAAATCAATTGAAGTAACTCAATAACCAAATAATTCTCATGACATAAAACATGGTTATGGCAAAATGCCTTGAACATCACCAACATTGAAAATAAAACAAGTAATCAAACAAATCATTCACCCGCCCAGTGTTACAGATCAGAGCAACAAAATCTAAATATCGCATAAATGGGAAAAAGAAGAACATTCTCAATGCCATCCTTCATCTTCTAAGTGGCTACTCTTTTATATGCATGTCTGTACACCAACCGACATTCAATTCCAAGCAATTGAGCAAACTAATCTCTTTCTAGCAGTATGACGGGTTACCCGTTTCCAAGGTGACGCCCTTCACCGCCCATGTCACCTTACACATCATCACCATGAAGCTCACCCCACATATTCATGCCTGGAGACCATGACGGTCTATCCATCAGGAAACTGACACCTGTCAGCACCTCAATGGTTGTGACGACCCGATCGTCACGAGGATGACACCCGTCACCCTGAAGCAGAACACAAATTATGCATTTTGGCCATGGAGTTCAAATCAAAACTATGATTTTCTCTTCCCAGACCCTAAATCAAACAGAAAACATCAGGAAAAATATTATCTAACATCAAAACATCATTCACCTCTCACTTAACACGCATTTTATTAGATTAATCATGGATTTAACACACTTTATTCATCAAAATCACCATACACATGAAAGCACCAATTCATACCAACATCATTAACAAGAACACACAAATCTCATGGTAAAATAGTACATGAATTTCATATAATACATCATACATATCATACAATTACATAATTCAACTCCTATTCATCCATCACTCATAAAAAGGGAAAATTGAGTGAAAAACCTAATGGGATTAAGGACTTCCCTCTACCCAATCATGCATTCTACATAATATTAGGAGTAATTCCCCCCCCCCCCCCCCCCCCCTCTTTTACCTTATATTTTCCATCAAAACACCTTCAAGCTCTATCAATGAAGGTTCTCCTAGCCCTTGTTTTCCTAGCCTCTTCCTTCTCAAAATTTTGTTTTCTACGTACTAACCCAAAAAATCTCTACCAACTCCTTTTAAATAGAAACATGATTCTCATCAATCAATAATTCCCACCAATGCCCTCACTTATTCCTCCATTTACTATAACACCATTTTGTCTCTGGTTTTATTTGAATATATTAATACTCGTTACTCTCTAATTTTCTACTATTCCACCAAAAATCTCCTTTTTCTATCTTATTTTAATTAATAAATCAAAATAATTACAATTCTAATTATTTAATTATTTTAGTCTTTCTAGTCCTTCTATCACCCCACCTACACTCTTATTACACCCCACAAAAGCCCCACATACACATATAAATCACCATACATATTTAATTAAAAGCGCATCAAATTATCAATAAATAAAATAAAATAAAAAATAATCCGATTAAATAATTTAATCAAATTTCGGGGTGTTACATTGGAGGCCCGTGCTCAAGTTGTTTTTCAACCTCTTTTATCTAGTCTGAACTTCTCAGGATAATTATCGTGATCAAGAGCTCATCGACTTTCACTCAGACGACCCTTGGTTCGATCAATCTACATAGGACTGAGGTGATTTTTTGGAGCGTTTCTTGCTAGTGAAGCCCCGTAAGTAGGAGGTTCTTCTTACTTTTTGCTACTCCTCTACAGGGTCTTCCTGCTTCTGCAAGGGCTCCTTCTTAAAGTATTGGTTTTCATACCATTTCTTATTAGATGTCATTTCCTACCTTACCAAAAAAGATTTTCTTTCCCCTGGTAAGTGTAGCGGTAAATTTGTGACCATCAAGCTATGGATAAACTTGACGTCAGTAAAACCAGAGTCGCCACTGCGCTTTTATTGTTTCCAAAGGAAAATGGAAAAGTACGAACAAAACCCAAAGATAAGAAGTTTTCAAATCAAAACTAATAAAATGTCAGAGATTACAGGTAAGCGGGTTGGTTACATAGAGGGAAGGTGTTAGCCCCTAAAGTGTCCTAGGGAGTCTTTTTTTGTGCATATGTTTTTGGTATAAATGATGTTTGATAAAAATATAGAGTGAGGGGATGAGAAAAAATTCATTTTATTATATTTTTGTTTTTGATAACCTTCGGTATTATGCCTACGTCCCAACATAAAAATGAGGGATCAAAATCCCGTAGTTCGTGGTAAAAATTTCAAAGAAGTTGGTGAATTGATTTTAACAAAAGTTTAACAAGAAAATGACACAAAAAGGTCAAATATTTGAATTAGGTTGTTAGTTCTTTTTCTATTTTTGAAATTAAAGTCAATATAGTTAAGTTTATTTACAAGTCTGATTTAAGAAGAAAAAAAATTAAAAATTCAATGCATAAGGCCAAAGTTTCTAATCATTAAAACATGTCTAAGTTTGAAATCACAAGCAAAGAATTTTTTTGAAAAAAGGGAGAGATTTTGAAATTAAAGAAAGTGGGAGGAGATAAAGATGCTACCCTAAGCAAAAAATTAAAAGTTAAGAGTAGAAAAGTTCTGACCAATGGGATGCAATCCAACAAACAAGAATGTCATATAGAAACTCATTTTCCTTTGGACTTTGACAAGTAATAAGCAATAAGAAATAAGCAATATCCAAGCATCATGTGAAGATCAAGGCATCGAATAAAGATAGCCATAATGTCTGAGCAAACATTCCAATAGCTAGCAGTCTTCAGTTTCTTCCAATGTATCAGATGAAATATTCATTGATCAACTCAGAACAAAACATCAGGCATAGACAATAATAACAAAATAAACAATTAAGCACAGAGACAGAGTAGCAAATGAATCAGAGAGGGCATTCAAGGTCTTGCATCAGATGAAGGCATAATCAAAGATAGCTCAGTCTCAAATGTTGGCATTGGCCAAGTCCTTTAGCATAGGGAATGTTGCCTAGTTCTAATTCCAAAAGTTCAGATCAAATCCCAACAGTCCAACCAAATGTTTTTAGGGTTTTTGTTATTATTAGGTATTTTAGGGTCCTAAGACCACAAACAAAACAAAAGCAAACAAACAATATATACAATCACAAGATATGGCTCAAATGAGCAAAGTGAAAATGACTTGAAACATAAACAAGTTGCATGAAATGTAAATGGCAATGAATGATAAAGGTACTTGAAATTTAAATTGCATAAAATAAATGACTTGAAAGTAAAGCAACATTAATTAAGAAGTTAGTCAATGATTAATCAAATGTTAGAGATGAGTTTTAATTGATTAAGTCATTCTTTGGAGAATACTCAACCATTCATTCACAAGTATGAATCCTTGAACCAAGACATCATCCATGAAAAGGGCTCCAACTTGGATAAATCAATAAGTATGCCACTAGCTCTCATGAATAGAAAAAAGGTCAAGTTTACATACAACGCCATGAAGAATGGGAGACTTACAATATCACCAACTAGAATGTTATGTCTTAAGGGACATATTTATCTCTATGTTAAGCAATCGTAATTGGACTTATGTAGAAGTCACAACTATCTGAGGCCAGGCAATAAAAATATAGGTGTTAACGCATGTTAGATATTTGGTACAAAGAACCAAACTCCTAAAACATACCACACACTAAAAAAAGGGAAGGACATATCTCAGTCATGCTTGTGTTAATTCATCTGACACAAGGTCATTGATGGACCAGCTAGCATTTAGACATTAAAGAAATCATTGGTCAAATGAAAGATTGGGAAAGAATATGGATGAAGATGAAGAGGGAAAGGGGAAAGGTAATGGGAAATAGAAACACAAATTGATCATGAGAGGAATTTCATCTGATCAATACCATCCATTCATTTTGGGAGATGAAATGTATATTTCATCATACCCCTAAATCCAATGGTTTTGATCAAACAAAAGTCAAATCAACCATGACCCGGGCCCAAACATAAAGTCAAACATTACAAGACCATCAAAATGGCTCAACATAATTTTTAAACATTTAATTAATTAAAAATCAAATTAAAAGTCAATTAAAATGCATTTTAAAATAGACAAAACCTCGAATCCCTACAAAACACTAAATAAATGGCCAAGGGATTTATCCTAGGTCAAACAAGGTCAAAGGACCTTACACAAAATTTCATGATTTTTGGAATGTCATAAGTATTTTAAAACAATTAAAAATTGTAAGGGCAAACTGTCATACAACATACGATCATAGGTTTCGATGATCACAAATGACCACCATGGATGAATCGGCATTGTCGATTCCACCTCTACAAAACAAATGCAACATATCACCTATCATATCCTTTTCTATGCTCATCTAAACTGTTATATTTCATACAACATATGTGGATAAAATATGATCATGACAAAATGCATGAAAACCACAAAAATCGGAATTTTTGCAGATTTGCAGGGTTTGAGTCGACCGTAGGGTCGGCGCATAACATAGTGCATTTCCCACGGGTCAGCGCATAACACAACGCATTTCCCACGGGCCAGCGCACAAAAAGATTGCGTCGACCGCAGGGGTCAGCGCATGAACCACGAGTCAGCGCACGCCGACCTATGGTCGACGCATACTGATGTATTTTTTAGTCTGTCCAAAACTGCAGGCCATGCATCGACGCATAGACCTGCTATGGTCGACCGTTCGTGCGCAAATTCAGTTTTTAAGCATTTCCCACTCTGTTTGAAAAGCTGTTAAGTGGGTTGGTTGGTTGGTTACTATAAATAGAAGTTTAGTTACCTGTATCAACCAACATTTGTCAAATTGATTCAAGTGTTCAAAGAAACAAGAAAAAGTGAAATAGGTGTCCAAGATTCATCATCTTCATCTTCAACATCTCACAACACTTCAACTACACACAACCATTTTTGAAGTGCTTTCTGATTGGTTAAAGGTGATAACGTTCGAAGCCGAGATTGGGGAATCCGGTTCGGGTTGAAGCTTGTGACAGGTTTTTTCTTGAATAAAACCGTTAGGGTTTTGTCCTCCAAGACTGGTTTGTGTTTGGGGGTTTTTGGACAAATTCTTCATCAATTTTCAGCTGAGCGAAGGTGATTGAGAAGAGGAAGTCTTCATCAATCTAGTAGCGGATTCAGTGATATTGAAGGGAAGATTTCGGGTTCGATTTGTTGTAGTTGAGATCAGCCGGGCCGAGGGTTTGAAGAACTGAGGGTTATTCAACAAAGGGGCTGGAATCGAAGGTCTATCAACAACAATCGAAGGACTTAATTCACCTTGAATCAAGGAACAAGGAGTGAAAGCAACATTCAACGTCTTGAGAATTCTGTTGTATATTTGCTTTGCAATCCTTGTATAAACGGTTATACTCAACAGGTGATATCTATTAAATCATCTCAATTCTAGTTTTAGAATTGAGGGCAGACGTACCCCGAAGCGAGGACGACGGGGGAACTGCCTCATCAAATCTTTGTCTTCTCTATTTTTCAGCATATGTGTTTTAGCTTAAAAATAAGTGATTTTCGTATAAGCACTTTTATGAAACCTTGATATTAATTGAGTAAGAAGTTAAAACTCTGTTTTTGAATCCAAAGTACAATAAAATATTGTACTAGACTGATTAAAATCACTTACTCAACATAAATATCACTTGGAGTGTTTTTGCACACCAAGTGTTTGATAATTTGCCTAAACCAAAGTTATCTTAGTTGTGTATCTAGTTTGGTTTGCTCTTTGAATCATTGGAACTAGGAATCCTAGTAAGTGAAACAAATCATTGATAGTGTGACTAGTGTAGTGATTCGTATTCTACATTATCACTAATCCATAGGCTTGACGCATATCCGGTTTTCCAATAACAGTTCGTTTTAGACTATATTTTCCTCGGCCGCTTCCGCACTTAAAACAAATTTTCAAAACCAATTTTTTAAATTGGTAGCGCCGACTCAATTTTTAATTGGGATCTATTCAACCCCCCCCCCCCCCCTTTTAGATTCGTGCCATAGTCTAACAAGTGGTATCAGGAGCTCCGGTTAACTCCGTGCTTCAAAATATAACTTTGATAGAAAATGGCTAACGAACCTAAAGGGGCTTATAATAGAGCTCCCGTTTTCAATGGTGAAAATTATAGTTATTGGAAAGACTGTATGCGGGTGCACATAAATTCCATAGATAGAAAAATATGGAACGTTATTCTCAATGGTCCAATTGAAATAACCATGATCAATGAGAATGATGAATTAGTGCCAAAGCCCGAAGCACAATGGACCGATGATGATGAAAAGAAATACAATTATGAATGGAAAGCCAGAAATATCCTAATCTCCTCATTAGGTGTAGATGAATACTATCGTGTATCCCATTGTCCTACTGCTAAGGCCATGTGGGATTCACTACAAATTGCCCATGAGGGGACGAACGATGTTAAGTTGGCAAGAATCAACACTCTAACACAAGAGTTTGATCTCTTTTTCATGGAGCAAGGGGAAACCATTGCTGACATGCAAAAGAGATTTACTCATCTCATCAATCGATTACATTCACTAGGTAGGCCGGTTTCCAATGATATTGCTACTAATAAGATCTTGAGATGTCTTAACAGGGAATGGCAGCCGAAAGTGACCGCCATCAAAAAAGCAAATGATCTTACCATATTAGACTTGACAACATTATTTGGCAAACTACAAGAGCACGAACAAGTACTCTTGAGCCTAGAACAACACGAAAAGAAAGAAAAGAAGGACAAAACAAAGGTGAGTGAAAAGAAATCAATAGCTCTTAAGACTTCCTCCTCGAAGTCTCAAGCAAAAGAGCAAAGTGATTATTCCTCGAGCGACGAAGAAGAAGAGGACAAGAGCGAAGATATGGGCTTGTTCGTTAAACGTTACAATCGTTACGTGAGAAAGAACGACATCCAACATTCCGAGAAGAACTTGGTAAACTTCCGGAAACAATCGAGGTACTCTAAAGATGATGACTCAAAAGGTAAAAAGACTAGAGGGTCGTGCTACACTTGTGGGAAGCTCGGTCATTACAAACCGGACTGTCTGATGAACAAGAAGACAAAGGAAAAGGAATCATACAAATCACACAAGAAATCATCAAAGCCAAGGAGAGCATACATAGCTTGGGAAAGCGATAGCGACTCCTCCGATGATGAAAGTTTTAGTGATGAAGATGAAGCTGCAAACCTATGGCTCTCTGCTCATCAAAAGAACAAAAAGAAACAGGTACGACATGCTAAATATGAAAAATCCTCTAGTATGTCTCATCATGAATTACAAGTTGCTTTTGATACTTTACAATGTGAAGCGAAAGAGGCCTTTAAAAGGCTTGCCTCAAATAACCAAATTTTTACCCATTTGGAACAAAAATTCGAGAATCCGAAAGGAAACTTGAGGCACTCAAAGCTTCTATAGTAGAAAGCACAAAATCAGGTTGTGAGGACCTTAGAAATAGGATAATAAACTTTGGGTGTGATACTTGTTATATTTGGCAAGGTGAAGTAAGAAACCTAAAGGCCAAACTTGACAAGGCTCTTGAGCCCAAGATTACCTTTGCAATCAATAAATCAAACTTTTGAAAAAGTATGGTTAACCCATATCAAAAATATAAATATGTTATAAAGGATGAAGATAGCAAAGGTAATCAAAATGTTAATTTCTCTTGTCTTTATTGTTGCAAGAAAGGCCACTCCATTGCTAAATGCAGGTTTAGGAGATTCTTAGTTCCTAAAGGCATTTATCAATGGCTGCCTAAATGCAACCATTTCGTTACTCACCATTCAGGACCCAATAAGTCATTAGGTACCTTCTCGTGTTAATTGCATTTCCATAGGTACAATGCCTCGAGACCACCGAAAGAAGATGGGTTCTCGACAGTGGATGCTCAAGGCACATGTCAGGAGACATATCACTCTTCATTGACTTCGTGGCTAAGAAGAAAGGATATGTAACCTATGGTGACAACAACCGTGGAGCAATACTAGGTAAAGGTAGTGTAGGTAACCCTTCTTCCACTACTATCTTTGATGTATTGCTTGTCGAAGGTCTTAAACACAATCTACTTAGCATCAGTCAATTATGTGACAAAGGATACAATGTATCGTTTTCAAAAGATTGTCGCAAAATTGTACATAATGATGATAAGAAGAGTATGTTTAATGGCATGCTAGTGAATAATGTCTATATGTTAGACTTGAACGAAGTATCGTTAACAAGTGACAAATGCCTTGTAACAATGAGTGAAGATTCATGGTTATGGCATAGGCGTTTAGCACATGTTAACTTTGACTTACTAAACAAAGTAGTCTCAAAAGATCTAGTCCTAGGTCTCCCCAAAATAAAGTTCACCAAGGATCACCTTTGTGATGCTTGTCAAAAAGGGAAGCAAACGAGGATCTCATTTAAATCCAAAAATATCGTTTCAACAACGAGACCTCTCGAACTTCTTCATATGGACTTATTTGGGCCGTCTAGGATTAAAAGTCTAGGAGGAAATTATTACGGTTTCGTAATAGTGGACGATTTTTCTAGATTTTGTTGGACTATCTTTTTAGTAAGCAAGAGCGATACGTTCGCCGCCTTTGAAAGATTTGCTAAGCTTTCCCAAAATAAATTAAATACAAACATTGTTTCAATTAGAAGCGACCATGGGGGTGAGTTCGAAAACCATTTATTTGAAGAATATTGCGGTAACCATGGTATCGATCATAACTTCTCCGCTCCATGTACTCCTCAACAAAATGGGGTTGTGGAGTGTAAAAATCAAATTTTGGAAGAATTGGGAAGAACAATGATTAACGAAAGTGGTTTACCGAAATATTTTTGGGCCGACGCCATTAGTACGGCGTGTTATGTTTTGAATAGGGTGCTCATTCTCCCCATTCTAAATAAAACACCGTATGAGCTTTTAAAAGGGCGAAAGCCAAATGTTTCTCACTTACATGTTTTCGGTTGCAAATGTTTTGTATTAAATAATGGAAAGGAAAACTTGGGCAAATTCGATTCCAAAGCCGACGAAGGTATTTTCCTCGGATACTCTCAATCGAGTAAAGCATATAGAATATATAATAAACGATTACTTGCTGTGGAAGAGTCTGTACATGTCACTTTTGACGAATTCTATCCGAGAAACGTTGGAAAAGGTAGTGTTGTTCATGGTGCAGGTACATCTACGGAAGACATACTCAAGGGTGGCGAGCCGGGGATTGATCAACCCGACAAAGTCAAAGTTGAGGAGGATAAAGATGTACACCATGAGGAAACCGAGGTAGCTCATCCGCCATCAAACGATGATCTCCCTCAAGCTTGGAAGTCTCCCAAAGACGATCCAATTGACAACATTCTCGGAGATATATCAAAGGGTGTTACAACTCGATCGAAGCTAAGTAATTTCTGTTATCACTTCGCTTTCGTTTCACAAATGGAACCTAAAAACCCTAAAGAAGCCCTACTCGATGAACACTGGTTTTTGTCAATGCAGGAGGAACTAAATCAGTTTACTAGAAATGAGGTTTGGGACCTTGTCCCTCCTCCGCGAGGTCATCGAGTAATCGGCACCTGATGGGTGTTTAGGAACAAGTTGGACGAAAACGGGGTAATAACCCGTAACAAGGCGTGTTTAGTCGCGCAAGGGTATAACCAAGAGGAAGGCATCGACTATAAGAAAACTTATGCGCCGGTTGCCCGACTCGAAGCTATACGCCTTCTCCTTGCCTTCGCCTGTGCGAAAGACTTTAAACTATACCAAATGGATGTTAAGAGTGTGTTCCTTAACGGTTACATAAATGAAGAGGTCTACGTCGCACAACCTCCGGGTTTTGAATCTCATGAGTATCCCGATCATGTTTACAAACTAAAAAGGGCTTTATATGGTCTCAAACAAGCTCCTAGAGCTTGGTATGTGCGACTAAGTAAATTTTTACTTGATCAAGGTTACTCAAGAGGAAAGGTTGACACAACACTCTTTATTAAACGTCAAGGAAAGCACTTGATATTAGTACAAATTTATGTTGACGATATTATATTTGGGTCTACTAACATGAATCTCGTGAGAGAGTTTTAGGATCTTATGCAGGGTGAATTCGAGATGAGTATGATGGGGGAGCTCACATACTTTCTCGGTTTGCAAATTAAACAACTCAAAGAAGGAACATTCGTGAGTCAAACAAAGTACTGTTTGGACCTTATCAAGAGATTTGACATGGCAAAAGCCAAGGCCATTGACACCCCCATGCCAACATGTACAAACTTGAATAAAGATGAAAGCGGTAAGGACGTAGAGGTAAAAAGGTATAGAGGTATGATTGGATCACTTCTCTATCTTACTGCTTCTCGTTCCGACATTATGTTTAGCGTGTGTATGTGCGCAAGATATCAATCATGTCCCAAGGAATCCCATCTAAAAGCTGTCAAACGAATACTTCGATACCTATTCGGTACTCCGAAGTATGGACTATGGTATTCCAAAGGTAATGATTGCTCATTGGTTGGTTTCTCCGATTCTGAGCCGGTTGCAAATCGGATAGGAAAAACACTAGTGGCACTTGTCACTTATTTTCAAATTCCTTGGTCAGTTGGCATAGCAAGAAACAAGTTTCAGTTGCTTTGTCAATCGCCGAAGCGGAATACGTTTCCGCCGATAGTTATTGTGCTCAAATCCTATAGGTTAAGCAACAATTATTGGATTTTAATCTCAAACTCGAACGTATTCCCATTTTCTGTGACAATACAAGTGCCATTAATCTTACCAAAAATCCTGTGTTGCATTCTCGCACCAAACATATCGAAATTCGACACCACTTTCTTCGGGATCATGTAGAGAAAGGTAATATTGTATTTGAACATGTTAACACTAAAAATCAACTAGCGGACATTTTCACAAAGCCGCTAGCTACTGAGCCTTTCTTTCATATTCGCCGAGAACTTGGTATTCTCGACATTTCGGAACGGGCGTCATAAATTGCTTGCTTTATCTTATTTCATTTAAAACTATAATCTTGTACTTCTAACAAGTTAATGTTGTTGCAAGCACAAGTATATTGTTCATCAAGTTATTTCGGCATAGAGGTGATATTGTTCCTTTACCCTTCTCTCTCTCTCAACTTTCATGGCTAAATAGGTGTATTCCATGATAATATTGTATATATATGACTTGTTCTTATACCATATCTGTTTGGTTGTTTAATGTTGTGTGGCATTCTATTTATGCATCAAACATGTGAGCATATGTGCATAACAGTGAAAAACTGCAAAATTTGCCTGTATGAGTCGACCATAACAGGGCAATGGTCGACCCACACCTCAAAAAATTTCTTTTTTTAAAAAATCAAACAGTATGTGTCGACGCATGCAGAGGTATGGTCGACGCATCGCACAAAAATTCAGTTTTTCTCTGCAAAAATCTTTCAAACTTCCCATGCATTTACATTCAAATTCTCATTAAGTATGCATTTACATTTCAAACTTCCCACTACATTGTGAGTTGCATCTTGATCGGAAAAATAGCAAGTGTACTATTTTTACCGATGTAGTAATAAGGAGTTTTATTTCCAAGTATCGATCTCAGGGATTGCGTAGGAAATACTTATTTAACTTTGATTCTATCAGAACAAAATATAATGGTTTGGTTGTTTTAGGAATTTTAGCAATAAACACAAAAGACGGTAAAAATGTAATTAATTAAGTTAAAGCATGCTAGGGGAAGTGGTTGATTTAACCAGTTATGAATTCAGTCAAGGTTTCCATAATACATATGACACATTCAATTACCTAACCTTAGAATGTTCTTCCTTAAGTCCGTAAGGAAGAAACTATTAAACTACCAATTCTTACTCAAATGTCCATTCAATTAATCATTGGTTTTAATCATAAACAATATCAAGGTTTGCGGTGGTTTACAAAAGTTACTAGTCCTAGATGATGCAATCATAAACCTAATTGTGTGAAAACCCTAACAATCACAATCCTGTTATTGATAGTCATAGATAAATTTGTATTTGTCCGATACAAATGCATAATAACATCACACAATTGAATTGAAAAAAGTAACATAGTAATAAGGAATTCATTTGTTCAAATTCATAACATACGATCAAATCAGGACCACCCCCCTAACATAGGGGGTTTAGCCTCTCATAGTATTCAAAGAACTCATAGTATAGAAATTAAACATTACAAAGAATTAGGAGATTTTGATCTTCAATGGGTGATGCCCTTGAATCTCGCCGTCTTCGAATCCTCCATAGTAGCTATCTTCTCCAGTGCAATGTTTCTTTGCGTACGTCAAAAAGTCCTTTCTCCTTTCTCTTCCAAGCCTTCTTATAGCTTCAGATGAATCTCCTCCAAGCAAAAGGTCCAAACTATCCTTAATGAGCAGAATAGGTTCACAAAACAAAAGTTGGGGTTTCCAAGTCGTGCCCAACAACACGGGCCGTGTGTGTACACACGGGTGCCTGTGTTGCTCTCCATAATAATTATTTTCAAAACAAGCTACAAAGGCAACAACACGGGCCGTGTTCCTCCACACGGGTGCCCGTGTTAATGCATTGTTTTAAACAACACGACCGTGTGTCACCACACGGGTGCCCGTGTTGATCTCTGTTTTTCTTCTCCCATTTGCTCTGCCTGACCAACAACACGGGCAGTGTTGTAGCACACGGGTGCCCGTGTTGACCTGCTGTCTCTTCATATTTTTGCCTTTCTGAGTATCCATAACTTCACGATTAATGCTTTTAAACCTATGCAATGGCCTGTAACAATAACACTACCAAACGAGGCGTAAAAGAGATAGTTTTTTGACATAAACTTGTAATCAAATGCAATGTGATACCAAACCAACAAAATATGATAAATGACTCTGAAGCAACTATAAACAAACATAAATCTTACCAAAGTGATGAAAATATGTCGGATTAACGGTGGGAATTCAATGGAAATGGTGACCGATCACAACCCCAAACTTGTCTCATTGCTTGTCCTCAAGTGATGTATTGAGTCCAAACAAAGGTCACCCACGAATTCCTTTTCCACAATGCAACCTAGTCTTTCACAATTTGTGTTATTCCCTTCCAATCCAGTTTCAGGTATCTCCGACTCAGGCAGTTTGCCACATTTCCACATCAGAAGCCTCGTCACCTGCAAGCTTTTCACACACTCACAACTTCTCTCATGGTTAGGGGTGTACACTCATAGCACAGTATGCAATACCAAACTCTTAAATTTGAATACATTCTAATGTCACTACCACAGCAGATTCCACACACTTTTCGAGGTCTTTTTGGGTTGTAACGGGGCTTGGGTACGGTGGGATAAACAAAAAAATGGATAACAAAGGGTTTTGAACTCGGCAGCCATGTTGTGTGATTTTTCTTTCTCTTTTTCTCGTGCATCACGTATACTCTGGGGGTTAATTTCACTCTTTTGACTCTTTTTCTACTCAAATTTTTCGAGCATTTTATAGGTGTTAGAGTCTTAAGTCTCGGCAAGTGCATTTTTTCTCTTTTGTTTTTCTTTTCTTTTTTTTCCCTTTTTTTTTAAGGAACATACATACTATTTTCTTTTTGTATGATCTCTCATTATGCACTTGCCCTCTCTTTCAAGATTTCCACCCCAAACTTAGTTTGATGCACATCTTGCAATTTACAACAATCATACCGAGTAATGGGAAAAAATTTGAATGATTAATAGTTAACAGGGGGTTTATGATGAATAAAATGATTAATAGCTAACAGGGGGTTTACGATGAATAAAATGGCTAAGGCTCAACGGGGTTCACGAAGGGAAACATACAGATAGGGATGGCTAGAAAGGCCCTGGCTAAACAAACAACTTGCCTCAGTGTGTGTTGTCATGATGTGACGTGTCAACAGGACATACGCAAAATCAGAGTGATAAAGTCACACCTGGCTGAACTCTCATGCTGATATTTAGTGTTTGACTTTTTGTGATCTCACCATGTTGGTTAGCTTGCAAGCTCTGAAGCCTCCTCGTGTTATGTGGTTCTTTTCTGACTCGGTTTTTCCATACCGCTCTCTTGGTCCGGTGTCCCCAAATTGTGTCCGACTTTATTTACTCAAGGTTGCATCAACTTCCGGGGTGCCTTATCAGCCTAAGTTTGAGGGGTGTCATTCATCCACTACCATTGATCTCGGGCTTGTCCAACCGTTTCTCATCACTCTGTACACACAGTAGGTCCAAAAGAAAAGAAAACAAACAAAACAAACAAACATACTAATATAACGATAACATAACAAAAACAAAACAAATTGAAAGAGAATTAAAACATGAAAGGAGAAAAACCCCCCCCCCCACACTTGAACTAAACATTGACCTCAATGTTTAAATTCAAAAACGAAGGGGACTTATAGTGATCACTGTTGTGGAGGAGGCCGAGGATCGTGCGGGAAATGCAACATCAGACGTTGCATCATGGCTTGCATGTCATCCATGACTGTCCCTTGTCGGAACAGTTCCACACTCTGCCTATCTAATTCCTCACCTTGTCTGGTTTGCTCGGTGCGGAGAGTTCCCATCTCAGTCTGGAGCCAACCCCACTGGTCCTGAGACATAAAAGAGGATCCTTCACCATGTAGGCTCGAATCATGTGGGGGTGGCATACCATGGGTAGCTGGCCTCTCATCTTCTTCCATTTCTTCACCTGAAAGGTCATGGTCAAACTGAGCATCTTCCCCTACAGATTGGGTTGAACCTGTATACAACCAGTTAGCAGCATTGGCAATGCTAATGGAACCAGGTGCTGGTAGTGCGAGCACTTCCACATTGTGAATCACCAGAGAGTAATGAGTCGGCCTGATGGCAATCATTTTCTGATTGACTAAAGTGTGCATGTCGATCTTAGTCTTTCCCATCACTGCAGTTTCTTCCAGCAAGAGTTGATCATACCCAAAGTGGCCCGCAATCTGCGTGATCATACCACCCACAGAAATATCACTGGTAGTTGCGTGGCCAACTTGCTTCAAATGCTTGGCGGCGAAAGCCGCTGCATTTATTCGCTCATTGTGGGCCATGCAATGAAGAAAAAATAACTCTCTCTTAGCAGCGACCCCGGTACTATCACCCCGTCCGAACAAGGTGTAGGCTAACCCTTTTTGTGCATATCTGAAGCACGGGTTATGAATCCCAGAAGCTTTTCCCGAGCTAGGGTTATAGCCAGTTTTACCTGTAATAGCCCTCCAGAAATCAATTGTAGAAAAAGTGTCCGGAGGGGTTCCGGGTCCAGATATCGGGAGTCTCGGAATACTCCCAAGTTCCTCAACAGATAACTCGTGATCTTCATCAAACAAGCGGAAAGTAATTTGACCATAAAATTTCATCTCCGAACCTGTTCACCTTCTCCTCATCTTAAACTCAACCGTACTTAAGAATTCAAGTGTGATACGAGCGAAGGTCGGTGCTTCGAATTGCATGAATTCTAACATACCGATGTTGTGAAACATGCGGTGTACCTCTTCCTTTAAACCTAACTCATCCAGTGTAGCATCACACATATATCGTGTCGGAATGAGCTTACGTTTAGCGAGAATCACATACCTCTCTTGATGATTCGGTTGTTCAAACAAAATGCCATGAGGATTCGTAGAGCGTCTAGCCTGTTGCTTTGGTCGAGAAGACGTGGCTACATCCTTCTCCTTGCTTATACGCTTTGGGGGCATAATGGTACCTGCAAAAATTTCTCAAAATCCAAAGAACAGATTAGTGAAAACTGCCACCGTCACTGTGTAGAGGACGGCGAGAGGAACGATTTTTGTGAAGGTGAGATGAGGTTAAAGTGAGTGGAGCTATGAGAAAAGTGAAGCTTAATTTGATGGAGGCTAGGTTAACAATGGAGGAAGAGGGAGAGAGAAGCTTTCAAAAATCAGAAAAAGTGAGAATAAGTGGTGGGGAAGAGATGTAATAGCAAGTGGGTCCCAACATTAAAAGTACCCAAAATCACAAAATTTCAAAAATTTACCCGTTACGAACAACACGACCGTGTTCCTGCACACGGGCGCCCGTGTTACTTCACTGTTTTAATTAACACGGTCGTGTGTCACCACACGGGCGCCCGTGTTAATCCACTATTTTAATTAACACGGCCGTGTGTCACCACACGGGTGGCCGTGTGGATGCCCAGTATTCCTCTTGCAGCACGACACGGGTCGTGTGTCACCACACGGGTGGCCGTGTGGATGACCTGTTTTCCTCAATTTCTGAATTCTGCTATGCTTCATAGGTATGACATCCTTTCGCTGAGAGGTGATTGTGACTATACTCTCCAAGTTCCACTCCTTACCTACAACAACGTTTCACACCCACACAGAAAATAAAAAACAAAATAAGTTAACAATCGAACATGTGGGTTGCCTCCCACGAAGCGCTTCGTTTAACGTCGCATGGCTCGACGGTTGTCCACCTCATTAGGCGAGGCGCATATGGTCAACCAATCCAGGCTATTGGCCTCTGTAATAGGGCTTCAGCCTATGGCCATTCACCTTGAATATATCTCCATTATTTTGGTTCTTAATCTCTATTGCTCCGTGGGGAAAAACCTTATGCACGACAAATGGCCCGGACCATCTTGACTTCAATTTCCCAGGAAACAACTTGAGCCTCGAATTGAACAACAATACCAGTTGTCCTTCCCAGAAATCTTTCCTGATAATTCTCTGATCATGCCACTTCCGTGTTTGCTCCTTGTACATCTTTGCATTCTCATATGCCTGATTACGAAATTCTTCTAACTCGTGAAGTTGAAGAATTCGGGATTCACCGGATTTTGCAAGATCACAATTTAAGAACTTGGATGCCCAAAAGGCTTTGTGCTCTAATTCCAGAGGAAGATGACACGCCTTACCATAAATCAGTTGATACGAAGACATGCCAATTGGGGTTTTGAAAGCGGTTCCGTACGCTCATAACGCGTCATCTAATTTGATCGCCCGATCTTTTCTTGAAGCACTCACTGTCTTTTCCAAAATCTGTTTAATTTGCCGATTAGACACTTCAACTTTCCCACTCGTTTGAGGATGATACGGTATGGCAATCTTGTGCTTCACATTATATTTCTTCAATAAGTTCTCCATGAGCTTATTCAAGAAATGTGTTCCTTCATCACTGATAAGTGCTCTAGGCACACCAAACCTTGAGAAGATGTTTTGTTTGAGAAACTTTACCACTACTCTCGCATCATTAGAAGGAAGGGCAACGGCTTCCACCCATTTGGAGACATAGTCCACAACCACCAGAATATATTTTTTTCCAAATGAGGGTGGAAATGGCCCCATAAAGTCTATCCCCCAAACATCAAATAATTCCACTTCGAGCATGCCCTTTTGAGGCATCTGATTCCTCCTAGAAATATTTCATGTCCGTTGGCATCTGTCACATTCCTTCACAACAAATTAGGCATCCTTAAACAACGTAGGCCAGTATAACCATGATTGGAGGACTTTTGCGGCTGTCCTGTCTCCACTAAAGTGTCCCCCATAATCTGAGTCACGACATGCCTTTAAGACTTCATTTTGTTCTTCCTCAGGGACACATCGACGAATTAGTCCATCTACCCCTTTCTTATACAAGAATGGTTCGTCCCACAAATAGAACCTGCAATCATGAAGAAACTTTTTATTTTTGTTATAATCAAAGTCATCAGGAATTATACCACCCACCAGGTAGTTTGCGTAGTCAGCAAACCAAGGAACACCCACCATCGCGAGGATTCTTTCATCTATAAACTCGTCCTTTATGGGACGTTCTTCTTCTGTCTCTTCAATCGGGGACATTCGAGATAGGTGGTCAGCAACGGTGTTTTCACACCCCTTTTTGTCTCGAATTTCAAGGTCAAATTCTTGCAACAGCAAGATCCATCTGAGCAACCTTGGCTTCGAGTCCTATTTAGAAAAAAGATATTTCAAAGCAGCATGGTCAGTATAAACAATTACCTTTGTTCCCAACAAGTATTGCCGAAATTTGTCAAAGGCATAAACCACCGCCAGTAACTCCTTCTCTGTGGTTGCATAATTTATCTGGGTTGGATTCAACACATGGCTAGCATAGTAGATGACGTGCAGGAGTTTGTCTTTTCTTTGCCCCAAGACTGCCCCTACTGCTATGTCGCTCGCATCGCACATTATCTCAAAGGGTAGAGACCAGTCAGGCGAGATCACTATAGGAGCAGACACCAATTTATTTTTCAGAGTATCGAAGGCTTCGTTGCACTTTTTGCCAAACAGAAACGGAGCATCCTTCACAAGCAGGCTAGTCAACGGTTTTGCTATCTTAGAGAAATCTTTGATGAACCTACGATAGAATCCAGCATGTCCCAAGAAACTCCGTATACCTTTCTCATTCACAGGATGAGGGAGATTGGCGATCACTTCCACTTTTGCCTTGTCAACTTCTATTCCTTGATGGGAAATTTTATGACCTAGTACTATCCCTTCTCTCACCATGAAGTGACACTTTTCCCAATTCAGGATTAGATTGGTTTGTTGACATCTTTCCAGCACAAGTGACAGATTATACAAACAATTTTCGAAAGAAGATCCAAAAACCGAAAAATCATCCATAAACACCTCCATATGCTTCCCTAGCATATCGGAAAATATGGATGTCATGCACCTCTGAAATGTCGTAGGTGTGTTGCATAAACCAAATGGCATTCTTCTATAAGCAAAGATTCCATAAGGGCATGTGAACGCTGTTTTTTCTTGATCCTCAGGTGCCACAGCAATTTGGTTGTACCCTGAGTACCCATCCAGAAAACAGTAGAAATCATGACCAGCCAATCTTTCCAACATCTGATCGATAAAAGGTAAAGGAAAATGGTCCTTCCTTGTAGCAGTGTTCAGTCTTCTATAGTCTATGCAAACTCTCCAACCTGTAACAGTACGGGTGGGGATCAACTCATTTTTCTCATTTTTTTATCACAGTTGTCCCTCCCTTCTTTGGTACCACATGAACTGGGCTCACCCACGAGCTGTCAGATATTGGGTAAATTAACCCCGCATCTAAAAGTTTCACAACCTCCTTGCGAACAACTTCTTTCATAGCTGGATTCAGTCTTCATTGAGGTTGGACGACCGATTTCTGATTATCCTCCATCAAAATCTTGTGCATACACATTGTCGGGCTGATTCCTTTCAAATCGTCCATCGCCCACCCAATAGCACCCTTGTATTTCTTTAGGACTTTGATTAACTCTCCTTCTTCGGTCTCTCTCAAACCTAAATTGATGATTGCTGGACATTTTTCCTCATTGTCAAGAAAGACATATTTGAGATGTTCTGGTAATTGTTTCAACTCTATCCCCTTTTTTATATCCTGTTTCGATTCTGAAGATGTTTTAGGTCGAAGCTCCTCCCACCGTTGCGGTCGGGAACGAACCCAAGGCGGTTGTTCCTTTAACATCGCTACCACTTCGGATTCTTTCTCATCAATTCCTTCAGTATCCTCAACGATAGATAAACTCAAAACTCTCTCCAAAGGAAGCTTGGGTGTTGTAATCTGCATAGATTGAGCAAAAACTGTATCTAACACTTCAATACTTTTACTCGCCCCTTCGTCATCCTTGAATTTCATAGTATCCCTCACATCAATTTTGAGCTTTTCATCATAAACTTTGAGGGTCATGGTTCCTTCCTCAATATCTATCATACATCTTCCAGTTTCCAGGAAAGGTCTTCCCAGTATGAGAGGAATCTCCTCATCTTCCGGCATCTCGAGTATCACAAAATCCACCGGGAAAACAAATTTATCAATCTTCACCAGAACATCTGTTGCTATACCATAGGGTCTCTTCATAGAATGATCCGCAAACTACAGTGTCATGCGAGTATCCTGCACCTCCCCTAACTCAAGTTTTTTGTAAATCAAGAGGGGCATTAGACTAACACTTGCTCCCAAATTGATCAGTGCCTTTTTGAATGATCTGTCTCCAATTGTACAAGGAATAGTGACTGCACCTCTATCTTTTTTCTTCATCGGAATTTTTAGGCCCCGCAAAATAGCACTACAAGTTTCAGTTAGCATGACTGGCTCGCTGTCGATCGACCTTTTCTTTGATATGATATCTTTCATGAATTTGGCGTAGATCGGCATCTGTTCCAGAGCTTCAGCAAAAGGTATGTTGATCTCGAGCTTCTTGAATAATTCTAAGAATTTCTCAAAAAAAAAATCATGGAGATCTTTCTTCCTTGTTCTTATCGGAAAAGGAAGAATGATCTTTGGTTTTTGTTTCTCTTGCTGGCTTGCCGGCTTCACCACCACTTCTTCAGTTTGTTTTGGCTCTTCTCTAATCTCCAAGTCAACTTCCAATAACCCATCTTCGACCTATTCGTCAACTTGTTGTTCCTTAGCTTTTCCTTTTCTGGTGACTACAACTTTAATGTGACTTTGATCACGGGGATTAACAACTGTCCCACTGGGAAGCGTGCCAGGTACCTGGGAATTGGAGGCTAACTGTTGAGCAATTTGACCCATCTGAATTTCAAGATTTTTAATAGATGTTGTAGTGTTCTTCTGATTATTTCGGATCTCCTCTTGGAATTGGATGTTGTGAGCTGCCATCTTTTCAATTGCGATCTCCCAATCTGCCTTCTTAGGGACCTGTTGTTGCTGTTGCTAATATTGATTTTGATATTGACCCTGTGCCTGCTGTTGCACGTTCCCTTTCTGATCTTTCCGTGCAAAGTTGGGATGATTCTTCCACCCCGGATTGTATGTGTTGGAGTAAGGATTGTTTTGCTTTAAAAACTTTATATCTTCTATCTGCTACGGTGTAGCAAAGCAATGAACAGTATTGTGTGGTCCATTACAAATGCCACACACATCATTCGGTGCCTGTTGCCTTGAGCCACTTTCTGAGCACCTATGTTTAGTGCTTTCAACCTTCTCTCTACCTCCACAGCAACAGCTTCTTCAATTTTCACCTGTTTGTTTGTTTCAAGCTTCAAGTCAATAACTGCAGATTTGCTTGATACCCTGTCATATAACTCTAAATGCTCGTTCGAGGCAATAGCTTCAATTATCTTCTTCATACCGGTGGCTGTTGCAAAGTTGGCTGAGCCACCAACTGCTGAATCAAGGATTTGTCTCGTTTGAATTCGAAGACCATTGACAAACATTTGCATCTGTTCAGTTTCATCCATGTTGTGAGTAGGACAAGCCACTAGGATTCTCTTGAATCTTTTGTAGGCATCTCCTAGTGACTCACCCTCCTTCTGCTTGAAGTTTAGGATCTCATATCTTTTTCGCAATGACACAGATGCGGGAAAATACTCCTGCAAGAATGTTGTTTCCATTTGCTCCCATGTAGTGATACTACCAGCAAGTAAGGAATAGAACCATTCTTCGGCTTCATCTGCTAAAGTGAATGGGAACATACGAAGTCTGATTGCTTCTTCGTTATGTCCAGGCATTTTCAGTGTTGTGCTCATAGTTAAAAACCTTTGCAAATGCTTGTTGGCATCTTCATTCACTCTTCCAGAAAAGGATCGTCTTTCGAGTTGATTAATGGTGTTGGGATGCATCTGAAATTGTTCTACATTAACCAGTTGGTTGACAATTGTCATACGACCACCCGGGGTGTTGGTTCCACCATAGTCACCGAGGAGTCGCTCTGGTGGTGGTGGATTAGCAGCCATGATTTCAGGAACTGTTTCCGTGTATGAATCTGAATTCTCTGAGTGCACTGAAACAACTTCCCCCTCCGCTTTCTCTGCTAATTCCAGTTTTTCTCTCTTAGCTTGTCTTAGTCTAGCGCGAAGAGTTCTTTCTGGATCTGCGTCAAAAGGAAAATCCGTTGAGGCCTTACCTTGCATAAACAAGTTAGACAAAGATTAGAATTGAATAACAAAATTGTCACAGATAAAATTTTGGTTGGCGAGCAACAAAATTTCGATAGAATAGAAATTAAAATATGTATTTTGGCAATCCCCGACAACGGCGCCAAAAACTTGATCGGAAAAATAGCAAGTGTACTATTTTTACCGATGTAGTAATAAGGAGTTTTATTTCCAAGTATCGATCTCAGGGATTGCGTAGGAAATACTTATTTAACTTTGATTCTATCAGAACAAAATATAATGGTTTGGTTGTTTTAGGAATTTTAGCAATAAACACAAAAGACAGTAAAAATGTAATTAATTAAGTTAAAGCATGCTAGGGGAAGTGGTTGATTTAACCAGTTATGAATTCAGTCAAGGTTTCCTTAATACATATGACACATTCAATTACCTAACCTCAGAATGTTCTTCCTTAAGTCCGTAAGGAAGAAACTATTAAACTACCAATTCTTACTCAAATGTCCATTCAATTAATCATTGGTTTTAATCATAAACAATATCAAGGTTTGCGGTGGTTTACAAAAGTTACTAGTCCTAGATGATGCAATCATAAACCTAATTGTGTGAAAACCCTAACAATCACAATCCTGTTATTGATAGTCATAGACAAATTTGTATTTGTCTGATACAAATGCATAATAACATCACACAATTGAATTGAAATAAGTAACATAGTAATAAGGAATTCATTTGTTCAAATTCATAACATACGATCAAATCAGGACCACCCCCCTAACATAGGGGGTTTAGCCTCTCATAGTATTCAAAGAACTCATAGTATAGAAATTAAACATTACAAAGAATTAGGAGATTTTGATCTTCAATGGGTGATGCCCTTGAATCTCGTCGTCTTCGAATCCTCCGTAGTAGCTATCTTCTCCGGTGCAATGTTTCTTTGCGTACGTCAAAAAGTCCTTTCTCCTTTCTCTTCCAAGCCTTCTTATAGCTTCAGATGAATCTCCTCCAAGCAAAAGGTCCAAACTACCCTTAATAAGCAGAATAGGTTCACAAAACAAAAGTTGGGGTTTCCAAGTCGTGCCCAACAACACGGGCCGTGTGTGTACACACGGGTGCCCGTGTTGCTCTCCATAATAATTATTTTCAAAACAAGCTACAAAGGCAACAACTCGGGCCGTGTTCCTCCACACGGGTGCCCGTGTTAATGCACTGTTTTAAACAACACGGTCGTGTGTCACCACACGGGTGCCCGTGTTGATCTCTATTTTTCTTCTCCCATTTTGCTATGCCTGACCAACAACACGGGCAGTGTTATAGCACACGGGTGCCCGTGTTGACCTGCTGTCTCTTCATATTTTTGCCTTTCTGAGTATCCATAACTTCACGATTAATGCTCTTAAACCTATGCAATGGCTTGTAACAATAACACTACCAAACGAGGCGTAAAAGAGATCTTTTTTTGACATAAACTTGTAATCAAATGCAATGCGATACCAAACCAACAAAACATGATAAATGACTCTGAAGCAACTATAAACAAACATAAATCTTACCAAAGGGATGAAAATATGTCGGATTAACGGTGGGAATTCAATGGAAATGGTGACCGATCACATCTACCTAGTGCCTATTGTCTCTTGGCCTCTCCTCTTCCCAAAACCCTAAATCCTCATCTATAAAAAGGGCAAACCTCCTTCTTGCAAATCACTATCAAAATCCTCTCAAAATCTCTACTTTCACAAAAAGCTTCAAAATCATTACCCATGGCTTCCTCATCCCGCAGACCTACCGGTAAGAGATCAAGGGAATCATCCTCTGCATCCTTACCCATTACCGCTATATCATTAGTTCCACCAGCTCTTGTCGACACCTTCAACAAAGACATTGGTAAAAGAGGAGTTGTGAGGCAACATGCATTCTACAAACTCACAGCAGAACGCATGCATCTCGTAGAAATCATGTCTCTGCTACAGTATCACGGCATTGTCAAATTCCTGGAATGCAATGCCAAATATAGCAAAGACTTGGTCCGTGTGTTCTACACTTGCCTTCATGACAAATTTCGTGGGAAAAAGTTTCACTCCAGGATCGGCACAAGAAAGGTATCGTTTAAGTCTAATGTTTGGAATAAATATTTCGATATGACACTGGCTGCTGATGAAAATTCTCCTGCAAAGGTAACTGATTCTCACCCAATAGAAGGATATGAGTTTAAGAGCGCATTGAACGACATGCTGAAAAGACCCTACCCAGATCACATTGTGAACATGGATGCGTTCCCACGAACTGTCACTGCCGGCAAGCTGAAAACAGGAGAGCGCATTCTCTAGTGGATTGTGTCACGCATCCTGCGACCTAAGAAGGGTGGCCTTTCCCGAGTTGAACAGGCTGAGGTTCATCTCATATATATCTTGAAGAATCAGCGCAAAATAAACTGGCCCTACTACATTGCTAGTAGAATGTTCAGTTTACGAGACTCCGGACGAGGAACGGCTCTTGCCTACGGATCTTTTATTCAAGAGGTTCTTACTGCAGCCGACGTGGATTATCCGTCCTTTCCGTATACTTCTATTTCCTCAGATAAAGAATTCAGCCCAAAAACTTTGTCTATGATGGGATATTTTTGGTGTGATGAGCCGAGAATATATAAATTTGTTCGCAGAGGGTATGTTCCTATGACTGTTGAAGAAGATGATGAAAGTGATGAAAGTGAAGAAGAAGACCAAGAGGAAAATGAAGAAGAGGGAGCAGGACAAGCATTTGAGCAGCATGATAGTCCTCCACAAGCTGACACTCACGACTACACAAACTCAGCTTGGGTTCAGAATACCTATTCAACTGCAGAAGATGCCCCCAACCATGGATGCTGGGGTGAATGGCAACATATGGACTGGTCAACACAACGCCAATTCTATCAGCCGTATCAATATGGTGCTGAAGAATCTCAACCGTCTCCTCCGCAGCAAGACAATTCTTCTGAACTCTTAGATATGATGCGAGATATGCAGCTGGCTCAACAATCATTCATACAAACTCAAGATGAGCGATATGCTCAAATATGCAGCCAGCTTCAAGCACAAAATGAGAGGCTCGATAACCTCTCTACCAGCATGAATGAACGGTATGCAGGATTCACCGAAACATTTGAACGCCAGGAGCGGTCGGTCGACGTGGGCCTCAAGTATCTAGGTGGTGTTGCTGACCAAATATCGTCTCTGGCAGACCCCTACAGAAACCCGGATATCTGTTACCATCGAGGACGAGACCATTAGGACATAAAACTGCATATGCATCTGTATTTTTTTTGTTGTTTGACTGAACTAATTTTTTGTTGTGCTCGTTTGTGCAAATCCAATTTAATGTCATCTTCCTTTTAATTTGTTCAGTAATAATATTTGGTGTGATATTGTTATATGATTCACTATCTCCTGTTGAATATCATGTTACGTTGAATAATAGTTCCTTTTCTCTTTTTGATGTTGTCAAAGGGGGAGAAGAGCATGTACCAAAGCCAAGCCAAAATATTCACAACAATTAACAGTTTGTTTTGCAGACAGCCTTAGATTACAAAAGAAAGGGGGAGTGTGCATAATGTGTGTAAATATTGCATGTTGTTTTTCTCTTTGGTTTTACACAGGTTGTCATCATCAAAAAGGGGGAGTATGTAAGGGCAAACTGTCATACAACATACGATCATAGGTTTCGATGATGACAAATGACCACCATGGATGAATCGGCATTGTCGATTCCACCTCTACAAAACAAATGCAACATATCACCTATCATATCCTGTTCTATGCTCATCTAAACTATTATATTTCATACAACATATGTGGATAAAATATGGTCATGACAAAATGCATGAAAACCACAAAAATCTGAATTTTTGCAGATTTGCAGGGTTTGAGTCGACCGTAGGGTCGGCGCATAACATAGTGCATTTCCCACGGGTCAGCGCATAACACAGTGCATTTTCCACGGGTCAGCGCATAAAAAGCTTGCGTCGACCGCAGGGGCCAGCGCATGAACCACTATTCAGCCCACGCCGACCTATGGTCGACACATACTGATGTATTTTTCAGTCTGTCCAAAACTGCAGGCCATGCATCGATGCATAGACCTGCTATGGTCGACCGCTCGTGCGCAAATTCAGTTTTTAAGCATTTCCCACTCTGTTTGAAAAGTTGTTAAGTGGGTTGGTTGGTTGGTTACTATAAATAGAAGTTTAGTTACCTGTATCAACCAACATTTGTCAAATTGATTCAAGTGTTCAAAGAAATAAGAAAAAGTGAAATAGGTGTCCAAGATTCATCATCTTCATCTTCAACATCTCACAACACTTCAACTACACACAACCATTTTTGAAGTGCTTTGTGATTGGTTAAAGGTGATAACGTTCGAAGCCGAGATTGGGGAATCTGGTTCGGGTTGAAGCTTGTGACAGGTTTTTTCTTGAATAAAACCGTTAGGGTTTTGTCCTCCAAGACTGGTTTATGTTTGGGGGTTTTTGGACGAATTCTTCATCAATTTTCAGCTGAGCGAAGGTGATTGAGAAGAGGAAGTCTTCATCAATCTAGTAACGGATTCAGTGATATTGAAGGGAAGATTTCGGGTTCGATTTGTTGTAGTTGAGATCAGCCGGGCCGAGGGTTTGAAGAACTGAGGGTTATTCAACATAGGGGCTGGAATCGGAGGTCTATCAACAACAATCGAAGGACTTGATTCACATTGAATCAAGGAACAAGGAGTGAAAGCAACATTCAACGTCTTGAGAATTCTGTTGTATATTTGCTTTGCAATCCTTGTATAAACGGTTATACTCAACAAATGATATCTATTAAATCATCTCAATTCTAGTTTTAGAATTGAGGGCAGACGTACCCCGAAGCGAGGACGATGGGGGAACTGCCTCATCAAATCTTTGTCTTCTCTATTTTTCAGCATATGTGTTTTAGCTTAAAAATAAGTGATTTTCGTATAAGCACTTTTATCAAACCTTGATATTAATTGAGTAAGAAGTTAAAACTCTGTTTTTGAATCCAAAGTACAATAAAATATTGTACTAGACTGATTAAAATCACTTACTCAACATAAATATCACTTGGAGTGTTTTTGCACACCAAGTGTTTGATAATTTGCATAAACCAAAGTTATCTTAGTTGTGTATCTAGTTTGGTTTGCTCTTTGAATCATTGGAACTAGGAATCCTAGTAAGTGAAACAAATCATTGATAGTGTGACTAGTGTAGTGATTCGTATTCTACATTATCACTAATCCGTAGGCTTGACGCATATCCGGTTTTCCAATAACAGTTTGTTTTAGACTATATTTTCCTCAGCCGCTTCCGCACTTAAAACCAATTTTCAAAATAAATATTTTAAATTGGTAGCGCCGACTCAATTTTTAATTGGGATCTATTCAACCCCCCCCCCCTTTTAGATCCGTGCCATAGTCTAACAAAAATATGCGCAAAAACATTTAATTCATGAAAAATATCAAAATTAATCCAAAAATTAATTATAATTCAAAATATGGATAAGGAAAATATTTAAAGATTTTTGGTGAAAGTCCCATATTTTTTGGATTAAAAATGAAATTATTATGAATTAAACAAAATAAAGGGATTAAATGAAAATTCAAAAATTAAAATAAAATTCAAAAAAATAAGGGCCATCAGATCTCCCTCATTAATTGGGGTGACAGATCTGATGGTCGAGCGTGTGTTATCCATGATGCGCTTCAGTCAACGCGCCACACACATAGTAATTTGAACCTAACTCTGGTCTTCTTCTCTGGTGGACCTCACCGGACTGGTTCACCACCAACCTTCACTAAACTAAAAAGTAAGGACATCAATTCAAAGGAAAAATGCTCAGGAGCTCGAATATGGCTTCCATTTCTTCCAATTCCAAGTATATTGAAAGATACATAGATTTGAAATTTGAAATTTGAGGTGCATGATCGGAGTTGCTTTGATTTGACGTCAAAGCAACTCAATTGTGTTGCCTACATTGGTAGGACTTCAGACATTCAATAAACAAAGAGAATGGTGAATAATTGAGAGAGAATCGAAGGCTTTAATTTTCTAAAAATTCACCTTCGGGTAACTATGATTTGGCTTGATCTTGATCTGAACTCACTTGGTTCTTCCTCCTCTTGCTTGCAATGACCAATTGAGATGAAAGTGGTAATGAATCCTTGGAGTTTGAATCTCAAAACAGAAGGTGAAATTCAAACTCGATTTCAAAGAAATCCCCAAGGTATTCTATGGTGTAGGGTTCTGGGATGGCTTGGCGAGGCTTGGGCAATGTGTGTATATTGATCTTGAGGCAATGCACTTGTATATATAGGCTATGAAATTCAGTTTTGCACCTTTTAACTTTGGCCAAAAATAGCAATATTGGTGCATGGGTGCATGGGAATTTATTTAGGCCCAACCAATGATGTAATCCAACTCCAACTCATGCATAATGGATACTTAAGTCATCACATGTAAGCACTCAAAAATAAATTATCACTTGAATTCAAAACTTGCCAAACCAAACCCAACAAAGGAACCATGTGCAAGTCCCTCAAATCTTGTCCAAATGAAGTGATCTTAGATGATTTAGAAAGAAGACATCAAGGGTAATAACTTTGTTGTTTAACACATTTCCATTTGGAGATTGGATCATGATGAATTTTGAGGTGGAAGTTGGAGAAATCAAACATAATTGAAAATTTTCTAAGTACAAAGTCAAATGACCACTTCTTCCACCTTGAATAACCTCTGCTATGAGCTCCAAATGAAAATCCATCTGCCATATTTCATAATCATGATATGCAGCGATAGCAAGTAAAATCCGAACAGATTTAAGCATTGCAACTGGTGAAAAGGTTTCATCATAGTCAACCCCATGAATTTGTTTATATCCTTTTGCAACCAGTCTTGCCTTATAGGTATGTACCTTACCATCCATGTCAGTCTTCTTTTTGAAGACCCACTTGCATCCTATAGGGTTAACTCCTACAGGAGGCTCTACCAAGGTCCAAACTTGGTTTGTGTACACGGAATCCATTTCAGATTTCATGGCTTCAAGCCACTTCTCAGATTCGGGACCAGTTATGGCCTCTTGGTAGGTCACAGGTAGGGGTGTGCAAAAAAACCGGTTATCCATAACCAAATTGGTATCCAAATTGATCCACTTTAAAAAAATCAAACCAAATGCTAAAATATAATTTGGTTTTGTTATTGATTATCCAAATATAAACCGTTACCCATTATAAAAATTTGGTTTTGTTATTGGTTATCCAAATTTTACTATGTGTTAAATTTTTATTTTTGAATGTTTTCATGTTTTATCACATTATAAATCAATTTTATATTTTAAATTTTTTAAAATTTTATAAAAAAATTATTTTAAAAATAAAAATCAGATTTTTTTTCTTTTCACCAAAAATATTATATTTGGATTTTTTTTTTTGAAAAAATTATATTTGATATTGTTTTTCAAATAAAATTATTATTTTTTTCTAAATAAAAAAGATATTTTTTATCAAAAATATTTTGTATTTTTTTCAGTAAAAAAATGTTTTTTAAAAAAAAATAGAATTTTTTAATTTTTTTTTTCAGAATATAATTTTATTATTTTCAAATTTTTTTTATATTTTTTTTTCTTTTTTATGAATATTTGTTATTTTTTTTCTAAATAAAATTGTTTTTTTTTATGTTTTTTAAATTTTAAAAGAAAAAATATTTTAAAACCTCATAAAATTTGTTTATGAACAATTATGAGAGATTTTAAAAATTTGAATAATTTTTTTGATGAGTTATTTATTTTATGAACAATTATGATTTATAGAGAGATGATTCATAATTATTTTATTTTATGACCGTTTTTATGTAACACATCATACTTTGGGATTGTTTTTAATCGAGATATTATTTGTTGTGATTATAAAAGTCAAACTTAAAGTAATTTTTTAAAATAAATATTTTTTTATATAAAATAGTTTTATAATTAGTGAAAATAAAAAAGTTAGTTAAAAGAAAATAAAATTAGTGAAAATAAAACTATTTTTTTATAAAATTGGTTTTAAAATTGATTTTTTTAAGAAAATAATAAATTGGTTTTAAAGAAATTGATTTAAAACTATTTTTTTTAACTATTTTTTTTTTTGAAAAACCGGTTTAAAACCGAACCGATCCACTTATAAACTGATTTCTAAAAAATAAATTGGTTTTATGAAAATGGTTTTAAGAACCAAACCGAACCATATATATGGTTCAATTTGGTTTGGTTTATGATCCATGCACACCCGTAGTCACAGGCTCATCTTGATCCATGAGTAATACATCACCTTGATCAGTTATGAGATATCCATATCTCTCAGGTATGTGACGTATCCTGCTTGACCTACGCTGGTCTTGTTCTACTTGAGCAGGTTGCTCTTCCACAACTACTAGTGTTTCCTGCTCTAATTCCTCCATAGGTGAATCGGTGCTTTGTGATTCTTGAATTTCTTCAAGCTCTACTTTCCTCCCACTGATTCCTTTGGAAATAAAATCCTTTTATAGGAAAACTCCAGTTCGAGCGACAAACACTTTTCCCTCAGAAGGATTGTAAAAGTAATACCCTTTTGTTTCTTTAGGATACCCCACAAATAAGCATTTGTCAGATTTGGGCTCAAGCTTAGTTGAAATTTGTCGTTTCACATAAACTTCGCAACCCCAAATCTTCATGTAAGACATATGTGATTTCTTACCACTTGTCATACGGTGAACTGGACTTTTTTGTGGTTTTAATCGCAATGTCGCGGTTAGCAAGAGTCGCCACCGACTTTTCTTTTATCCAATAAGGAAAGGTGGAAAAGAACAGGAAAAACCTTAATTTAGATTTTGGGTTCGGGAGGTACATTATACAAAGGGAAGGTGTTAGCACCCTTTGTATCCATGGTTATCCATGGGCTCTTAATTGCTCGATCACTTATATTATTTTTGTCTGAAAAAAAAGTGTTTGTGAATTGTTTGGAAAATTGTTTTGAAAAGAGAATTTAACTTTGTAATGATTATTGTATGAATGTATACAAAGTGGTTATCCCGTTTTAGTTTTGAAAATTGTTTAGAAAAATATAACTCGGTAATGATTCTAGTATGAATGTATACCAAGTGGTGATTTTCTAAAGGCATTTTGAAAGGTGTGAGGTGCAAAAAAAATGTTTTAAGTTGTGAGCCAGCAATTAAGAGTTATACCGACCCAAGGTCTTTACGGGCATTTCCTATCCTTATGAGGGTAAAACTGTCCTTATTATTGAGAAATAAGTAGTTTTATCCTTTGGATGTAAAAGGGTCATCGTAGGGTCATCGATTGGTCATTGAAGGCAACAGTTATGAGGATACCTTAGCATTCGAAGGGACTATCATCATTTAACCGTAGGCAACATCGGAGGATCATCGAGGGACAAAGTTGTATATTCGAAGGCAACATCCGAGGGACTATAATTTATTTTATGATGATTTAACCGAAGGGTCTTTGCTAAGGGTATCCCCACGTTCGCGGGACATGACCGTAATATCGTAATCGTAAGGCGACAAAGAGAGGTCCAAGATCACTTATTCAAAGGCAAAGTTTTACAATTAATTATATAATTAGGATGAAACTCCACATTAAAATTATTAAAAATAATATATTAAAAAATTAATACATTAGAAATTAATACATTAAAAAATTAATTTAGGGTGAAACTCCACAAGGGTATCCCACAAATAAAGTGGAATACCTAGCCAATAACCTTTTCCTGGGATATGTGAACCTTTACGAAACTCAAAAAAAAAAAGAAACATGTCAGAACACCAAATCAGGGTGCAATCGAAGATTACACCGGAGAAATATCATAACAATAAATAGGATAGGATAAATAATGCATGGCTATGATAAAAACATAAAAAAAACAGACTAGAAGAATCAGGTACTGTCTCGTTCGCCTCTGCCTCGCCTATCGAAGGCCACGGATTTTGAATTTGAAAACAGCCCCATGTTAGGAACTTTGAATTTTATGGCATTTTATCACAGGAATAACATGGTCAAACATTCAGGGTATTCAGGCATATTTAAATTCCCATACGAAAGCAAATTATATATCAACATTTAATCATGATGCATTATATATGTAGATATGGCCAATTGAAAGTATAAACAATAGAGATACGCAAACCTGTTTGCCAATTCAAGGTTGAAGGGATTGACCACTTGTAGTATCGGAATAAGTTAGGCAGCGGGAATTGGACGGCGATGGCTTCGGTGCAGATGGGCTGCCTTCAGGGTTTCTTTACTCTGAATTCTCCGGGTAGGCAGGGTTCCTATGCCAAAGTTTCTATCCGTCCTTCTCTGTTCTCTCTCTTTCTTTTTCCTCAAGGTTTTGTTCCAAGGAAACCTCAGAGTGTTTTGCTTCTCTTCCTTCTTTCTCCAGTAAATCTCCCAGTGTAACTCCAAGTGTAACTCCCCTACTGAAACTTCAGTATTTATAGACTAATTTCGTGGGTAATGGGCTTTGAATGAGGGAGACCCAAGTCCAAAATAATTTGTTATATTTTATTTATTTATTTATTTTAATTATTTAATTAATTAATTAATTAATTAATTAATTAATTAAAAAAAAAATTCTTTTTTTTTTTTTTTCTTTTTTTTTTTTTTTTTTTTTCGTTTTTTTTTTCGTTTTTTTTTTTCGTTTTTTTTTTTTTTTTTTTTTTTTTTTTTTAGGAAAAATGATGGGTAATTTTTGGGGTATGACACCACTCCATATCTCATATGGTGTCTTCTCAACCTTCTTGGATGGAACACGGTTAAGTGTGTAAGTTGTTGTCAATAGTGCATGTCCTCAAAAGGAGTTTGGAAGATCGGTATGACTCATCATGGATCGGACCATGTCTAACAGGGTTCGATTTCTTCTCTCAGATACACCATTCCATTGGGGTGTTCCAGGAGGAGTAAGTTGGGATAGGATCCCACACTCTTTCAGATGGTCATCAAACTCTAGGCTTAAATACTCACCACATCGATCTGATCGAAGAGTTTTAATATTCTTACCTAGTTGGTTTTGTACTTCATTCTTGAATTCCTTGAACTTTTCAAAGGACTTTGATTTGTGTTTCATTAAATACACATAACCATATCTACTGAAATCATCAGTAAATGTGATGAAGTACTGAAAACCTCCTCTGGCTGGTATGTTCAGTGGTCCACATACATCAGTATGTATGAGGGCCAAAAGATCATTAGCTCTTTCACCTTTTCCTATGAATGGAGACTTTGTCATCTTTCCAATTAAACAAGATCTGTATGTCTCATATGATTCATAATCAAAAGAGTCCCAGAGTCCATCTTTATAGAGTTTGGAAATGCGTTTCTCATTTATATGGCCTAATCGACAATGCCAAAGGTAAGTTGGATTTAACTCATTAGGTTTCATCCTTGTAGTATTAATGTTATAAATAGGCATTTCAAGATCAAGGACATATAGTCCATTGTTCATTTGTGCAGTAGCATAGAATATATCATTCAAATAAATTGAGCAACAATTGTTCTTTATTATAAATGAAAAACCAAACTTGTCCAAACAAGAAACAAAAATAATATTCCTGCTTATTGCAGGTACATAATAACAGTTCTCTAACTGAATTATTAAACCACTAGGTAAAGTCAATACATAAGTTCCTACGGCTAAAGCAGCAACCTTTGCTCCATTTCCAACTCGTAGGTCAACTTCACCTTTTGCCAAATCTCTACTCCTTTTTAGCCCCTACACATTGGTACAAATGTGAGAACCGCATCCAGTATCTAATACCCATGATGCAGAAGTAGATAAATTAATTTCAATAATAAAAATACATGAATTTGAAGTCTCTACTCCATTCTTCTTATCTTCCAGGTACTTTGGGCAGTTTCTCTTCCAGTGTCTAGTCTTACCGCAATGGAAGCAGGTGCCTTCTTTTGCTATGCCTCCACTAGGCTTCAAAGCAGCAACAGTGGGTTTGGGTTTGGCAACTTCCTTGTCTTTCCCTTTATCACCCTGCTTGGTGGGTCTTTTGTTCTGTCTCTTTCCATTTCCGATCATCAGAATGGACTTCCCTTTTGACTTCAGATTCTGCTCAGCAGCTCTTAACATGGCTAGCAGTTCAGGAAGAGATTTGTCCATATCATTCATATTGACATTTAGGACAAATTGACTGAATCTATCTGGCAACCATTGCAAGATTAAATCAGTCGCAAGTTCCTTTTCGATGGGAAAACCCAACCTCTCAAGGTTTTCCACATACCCAATCATCTTGAGCAAATGGGGACCTACAGGGTCTCCCTCAGCTAACTTGCCTTGAAAAAGGGCTTTTGAAACTTCAAACCTTTCATGCCTTGCTTTCTCTTGATAGAGCATCTTGAGGTGTTCGATATATAGAACGCTGCCATGTTCTCATGTTGCTTTTGCAACTCTGAGTTCATGGTATCTAGCATGAGACAAGCAGTTTCATTGGCATCATCGGCATGCTTCTTATAAGCATCTCTTTCTGCCTTAGGTGCAGAACTAGGAGTTCCTCTTCAGGAACAGGTTTCTCTAAGACATACAACTTTCTATCATGTTTGAGGACAATCCTCAAATTTTGGTGTCAATCCAGAAAATTTGTCCCAGACAATTTTTCCTTGTCAAGGATTGATCACAAAATGTTGTTAGAGGTGTTTGTTCTCATGGTAATCTACATGAAAATGATGAAAATATAAGTATCAATAACATATTTAATTAGGCCTTTAATTAAATATGTGTAACACCTCAAAATTTGCCCTCCTCTCTTGGGACTAGCATTAACATATTGCATTTCATTTTAGGGCATTAGGCATTTCATATTGCATATCATGTGGTTACATTGTGCAAGCCATCCTCCCAAGTCTTGATCAGAAGATGAGGAAGTCAAAGTGCAAGCCTAGGGTCTATTGACTGATCATTAGCCATCTGAGGATTGGGCTGTGAAATTAGGGTTTCATGATTCTCAATGGATGTTGGTCTTCATCTGGATTGCAATGATACATCATCATCATCATGGTTGGGTGTCATCAAGTGATTGAAGAGGATTCCTTGAGGTTAGGGTTTTGACCACTGGTCAACCCTAATCAGTTGTGTTGGGCCAATCAGGGCTTAATCAGGAGATGAGGTTTATGATGGATATGGGGTTCATTCTTTGATTATATTGTGCTTATTGAGGCTAGGGTTTCACTCTTGAGCTATTTCAGTTGGAGATTGGGGCTTAACTTGATTAATGCATTGCCTGATTCATCTGTCAGTTGAAAAGTCAACTGTGGTCAACTGTACATGATCTGATGGATTTGGAGGTGAAAATGAGTTGAAGACACTTCATTCATGTTGGAACAAGTGTTATATGACATCTCAAAGCTTAAGAATGAAGAAAATCAAGTCAGGACAAAAACTGCCAAAAATAGCAAGTGACTTGTAACTGAAGTTTCCAAAAATGGAAAGTTTTGGACCTCAAAGCCACGTGTCCAAGGAAGCTTCAAATGAAAATTTGTTCAACATGAAAGTTGTAGATCTTGTTCTCACCTTTCCAAAGAGTCCAAGAACTTGAAAATCCAATGTATGGTTTGGAAATTATGGCTCAGTGAATTTCAAAAATGACCTGTAATCAGGAGGCCATAACTTCCACATACTTTGTCCAAATTGCAAGTTCTTTATATGCACAAACTCCATTTGACATGTACTTTGAGGGTGCATCATTGGATTTGTTCAAAAATGGCCAAGGCAAAAAGTCACTTTTCAACTGGACAGCTGAATTGGATCAGGGGCAAAATTGTCCAAATGTCAAAATAATTGGAATTTTTGAATGGGACTTTTTCCAACACCTCAGGAATGGCATTTTAAGCTTGTTTGAATTTTCATTTCATGCATAAGGCTTATAATTTGGAATGTGGTTTGAAAAATGAAGTGCTAAAAATGGACATTTTGCAAATACATGGTGAATTTGAGAAATACTCCACCAATGGACATGAAACAAGTTTCTACACATCACATGTGTCATTTAGAAGGTGTATGTGCTGTCAAAACAGCTGGCACTAGCTGGCATGATGTATTTACCATTTTGCCCTTGTTTACAAAATGACAATTTCACTTAACATTCCATTTTGTTAATTAAGTGGATTAAGGCATGATTAAGCTACCATATATAATCTAAATCATCTCCTAATCATAACAGCATTGCACAATTACCAAAACCAGATCTGAAACTTCCACATTCTCTCAAAACCCTCAAGAACACAAACACTTTCAATTCCAAAATTCTCCATCAATTCTACACCAAAGTTCGAAATTCTTTTTGGTTTGAATTCACATAATCATCCTCTCAAACTGTTTTGATGATTTGGAGGGAGAGGAGTATGAAATCGCAGCTGCATCTTCAAGCATCATCCATGGTGAAATTGAATTTTGAGCATTAGGAGCAACATTGATCGAACCTGAGCTTCGCACCTTGCTTCTTCATCCTTATACAACATCTGTTTTGGACTAATTCACGCGAAGAACAACTCCATAAGCACTGCCATTCCAGGTACCTTCGAGTTTCGATTGTCATATTTTGCTCAATAATCATGTGCTTTCGAAAGAGCTTGCTATGTAGATCATCATGATAGTTTTGGAATTGCAAATGGATGACTGTGTAGGGAGATATTCGGATTCGAATTTTGGATGTGAAACCCTAGATCGAGTGATTCGTGAGTTTTAGGAATTGTTAAGTTGAATAGAGTTGATATTCATGATCCTCTTGTTTAGACGGTTAAAACGGTTATAAGCATGCCAAGTTTCGTGAACTTTTGATGTTCATCCATTTTGTGAAAATTCTGGAAATGTGTGTGTTGAAGACGATGAGAGAGATGAGTTTGATCCAAAAAACTGTTTGAAAATTTGAAAATAGTGTTTCCCTCCCGCGCCATGCTGTAATTACAATAATGCCACTGTACAAATTCAATTAATTTGTTTAATTCTAAAAAATTCCATATCACATTAAAAAATTCACAAAAAATTGTAGAAAATTCATAAAAATGTGAGGATTTTTTCTATGACTTTGTTGATGAGTGTAAAATTTTTTTGACCTATTGGTCAAAGTTGTGCTTGGTAAAATTATTATTTGGCCTAGGCTTATTTCACATGTGTCCACTTTTGCTACACTTTGCCAATTGTTTCATGAAATGCACATGACATAAAATAAATTCTTGAAAATTTTTGTGATGATTGTGGACTCATTGATGCTCATTTATATGTAAATTTCATGCATTTTTGATACCTGGTCAATGAGCAGCAAATTCTGGAACTTAGGTGTGACAATTTGTGTCACACCTCATTATGTCAACTTGCTGGATTTTTTTGAGTGACCTATACTTGTTGGATTAATGTGAAATTTTGCATGATGGTTGATTAACATGTTGAGATGCTATATGAATTTTTGTGGAATTTTACATTGCATTTTCAAATTGTTTGGTATTTTTCATCTCTGGTGGTTGAAATTGCAAGTTCATGTGACATAGGTTGGTAGATTGAGTGGGAAATGCTCATGTGGTACTGTATAAACATGAGATTTGACATGCTTGTAATAGACACATGATAGGACACCCCTGTTTTGGTCTCATCCATTTCTTTGTTGTTTTCATCAAGTTATGAATTTTTGAAGTGGAAGCATGTATTGATGGTGTGAATTGGAGCATGTAATTGTGTCTGTTTTTGTTGATTTTCATTGACGTGGTTTCATTTGCCCAATTGAGCTCAAATTTGACATGGTAGACCTTGATTATCCCCTGTTTAGGTGTAATTAATTTGAGAATTTTTGGATGTGTTTTGATGTGGATTTGAATGCAATACTTCTGTTGGTATATTTGATGCTTCCTTTGAACCAATATGGATTGTTTTGTGCATGAATTGGATATGGTGGATGATATAAACATGAGACCAATGATGTTTGTTCTTGTTTGATGTTAATTTGATGTTGGTTGATGAATACCTTGCTGTTTTAGATTTTTTCTTGCTTTTGGACCCTAGGCTTGGCCTAGTGGTCTAGTTGCTAATATTTGCTTGATTTTTCAGGATCAAAAAGCAATGCACATGGATAATGGTCCAAATCAATTTTGATTGATGTTGTTGATGTTTGTACACTAACATAGCATTGTTTTGTAGGTGTTGAAGCTTGGGCTTAAGCCTTGAGCTTGCCTTGTGTTGTGCATAGTTTGTTTAAGCTGGTTAACTGTTTATTGTTTACAGTTTGTCTGATTGAGTACTGACTGAGTTTGATTGTTTCCAGGTACTTTAGTTGCTCAGTTCCTTGTGAACTATTGCTTTGCTTTGCTTTGCTTAAGCAACTTGCATAGAGGTATAATTCTCTAAACTTCATGTAGTCTGGAGACCCGGCTGTTACCGGGCCGGGCAAATAAATGTCTGAAGTCCTCCTTAAGAGACAATGATTGTGGTTGTTTATTTTTAAGCCCAAGCAGGTGAAAGTCCTTTAAATAAGGCAATTGGTGGAAGGTAGGGGTATGCAGTCTACCCCCCACTATTCAGTGAGTCTTCTCCTTGCTCCCATTACATGGTTGTAGCATTGAGATCAAAAGCCCAAGATCCTGTGCAGTGCACATTGAGTCAGAGTCATCGAGTATAAAAGGGTTCCCCTATTCTGGACCCATGCTCATTTGTCAGACGCTCTCCCTGGTTAGGGATATGAGCTGTGAGGTCTGATCCTCACTTCACCTTTTCATCTGCTTCACCTTAGCCTCGTAATGGCAAGGTTAAGAGCAAAACCAGCCTGTACAGACGACTCGCTTCGGCGATCAAACCCCATTGATTGAGCCTCTTGTGTGGTTATAGCGCGTGCTATATGGATATCTGATTGAGATGCTTGTTCTCATTTGGTGTATGATATATGATTGTATGCTTGTGTGCTAGCTTCTTTCCTGGTTAGGTTAGTTTGCTTATGCAAGTAGGATAGAAAACCGAACTTAGGGTAAACGATGCATGACAACATTAGGCTCGAGTCTCAGCTCCCTAGTCGCGTGTCTTTCCCCGGTTTCTGGTTAGCAATTTAGTCCCTTTCAGGGGAACTACATCGCCCTGATCCTCGTTCCAGACGAGGTATGTAGGCAGGTGGTCGTGCGAGACCACTCCGGGCAACCTTTTTCTTTTTTGCGTGCGTTTACTTGTTATCTGACTGTGTGTTTTGGTTCGGATGCCGACGTAAGCCCAGGATTGGCTGTCGGGCTCCATGTTTGCCCTTTTGAGTGTGTTTTGGTTCGGATGCCGACGTAATTCCATCCAGTGGTCGTCGGGCTCCATGTTTGCCATCTGATTGTTTGCTTTGTGTTGTTTGGCGTGCGTAAGCCGAACTACAGTGGCTCTGATTCTTGTTCCAGACAAGATATGTAGGCATAAGGTGCGATACCTTATCGAGCCCGTTTCTCCTAACCCCACCTGCGTTCCCCGTGTGTGTGTGTGATGTTTAGCAACCTATTCTTTATTCTAGGACGTGGATCCCGTCGAGTACGACGGACGTGAGGGGTGCTAATACCTTCCCCTTGCGTAACCGACTCCCGAACCCATTCTCTTGGTCGCGAGACCATGTCTTTTCCAGGTTTCTCTGAGCGTTTCCTTTCCCTATCTTGGGATAAATAACGCGCAGTGGCGGCTCTGTGTGTTTTTATTTTCGAGTCTCGCCGGTTGATTTTTCGCAGGATGCGACAGCTGGCGACTCTGCTGGGGATCCTGACTGATGTAGACCTGTGCTGGTCCATCGTCCCTAAGCGAGTCCTTCCTAGCGTTCTAGGATTGGTTTAGGTTGCTTGTGTGTGTTATTTATTGCATTTTATTATTCTAACCAGTGTGTATATATTTGCATTAATGTCTGCATGCATCATACTATCATGTTGTTGTCGTCCTCTTTGCAGGTGGTTCTGTTGTTTGGGGTGGGTGTTCTGAGTGGGGCTAAAACCCAGGCCCGAGTATACACCTAGGATTAGTGTGGTCTCATGTTCCTCATTTGCTGGATCAGCATATTGTTGCAACGTGACATACCACAAGCCAGACGAGGTTCATTTGATAGTGCTTTCCTCTGTGGAGTATCCACTTTGGTTTAGTTACGTCTTCTGAGCTATTGACTCTGGTGACCGATCATTTCCCGGATCTTTGGTTTAGACGATCTTAAGGGAGCTACAATGGCACACCCGAAAGGGCAAACCCATTGAGTATCTCTGCCCGATTGTCGAGACTATTATCCGACTTAGGATGACCTGTTTAGAATTTACCTGTGAGGGGAGGGTGATTCGTTCAGATGCATAATCAGATGGTGACTAATTGTTCCATGGATCAGAGTCCTTTTTATAAGTTGGATTTATGGTCATTTATTGCCGTGACGCCGGAGTGCTGTCCGTGATTTATCAGTGGGGATCCGTTTATTTCAGGATTCCCCGGGGCGAGATAGTTATCAGTGGGGATCCGTTTATTTCGGATTCCCTGGGCCGATTCAGATGGTGACGGTGTGTCTGCTCAGAGACCAGTGGTGATGATGATGATGTATCTGTCTTCCGTTTATTTCGGAACCCGTGGGTCAGAATTGTGATTGTTTGTTCCTCAGATGGTTATGATCAGTTCAGAGACCAGATTCAGTGCAGATGATCAGATGGCTTGGAGGATGGCAACGCATTGCATTCATTCATCAGCATCATTACATTTTGCATTAATTGCATCTAACACATGTTTACCCATATGCAGGGACATTTTTGATCGACATCCTGGTTGAGAGATTTCTGTTCAGAGATGAGGACCGGTTTGAAGCCCGATGTTGTCTACAGTTTCTTCGACCCTGAGATTGGTGTGCTGAAGGAGATGGTAGCATTGATTACTCCCGATCATGTGGGGATGTTCAGGGAGTCATACGGTAGTATCCTGAAGATGGTTTTCAGACTCACTGACAGTGACAGAAGCGCCATTCATACTCTTCTCCAGTTCTATGACCCGGGGCTGAGATGCTTTGTATTTCCGGACTATTTGTTGGGACCTCTGATGGAGGACTATGCCAGTATCCTTGGTGTTCAGATCCGTGATCAGATTCCTTTTTGTGCTATTAGGAGAGAGCCTGACGTCCTTGGGATTTCCCGTGCTCTTTATTTGAGGCCGGAAATAGTCAAAGAGGGTTTGAAGGAGAAAGGAAAATTACCCGGTTTTCATTTGAGTTTCTTGGAGGCTAATGCCAAGGAACATGCTGCTAGGGGTAACTGGAAGACGGTTTGTGCTCTGACCGCCGTGAGCATTTATGGGATTGTTCTGTTTCCTAATCAGAAGGATTTTGTGGACCATAATGCTATCAGATTGTTCATGCAGAGAAACCCTATTCCTACTCTGATTGGAGATGTTTACTACTCAGTGCATAATAGGAATGAGAAGAGGCGTGGTGGCTTGATCAGATGCTGTTCTCAGTTGCTCTTCCGATGGTTTATGGGGTATTTGCCTTCTCGGGGTGCCTTTGCTCATATTGATCCCACTGTCAAGTGGTCGTTCAGGTTGATGGGTTTGCGGGCTGATGATATCGCTTGGACTCATAATGGGTTGGCTGGACGGGATTTTATATATAGCTGCGGGGATTTTCCCAATGTGCCTCTTATAGGAGTTCAGGGTTGCATTAATTACAACCCGACGCTTCTTAGGAGACAGATGGGGTTCGCTATGGAGGTTCCTCCTCTCGAGTGTGAGACTCAGGAGTCCTTTTACTTCCCGATTGAGGGCAATCAGGCCAAGCTGATGCAGGTATCCGGGGCATGGCGCAACATCCAGAAGAAGGGTAAGGTTCCATTTGGTAAGGTCAACTGTCGGTATTTTCCTCTATTCGAAGATTGGTTGCGGAAGAGGATTGAAGCCACATTTCTACCATTTCCGGGGGGTGATCTTGTGTGTCCTATGATTGAGGGTCCAAGTGCTTCTGTCAGCATGGAGGAATTCCTTGAGATGAAGAGGGCCAGAGATCAGTTGCTTGCAGAGAAAGCTGAATTGGAGAGAAGTGTTGCTCGGTTTCAGGCAGCTAATCAAGAGATCAAAGTAAAGATGGAAGATCAAGACAAGCAACATGCCCTAGCAGCCAAGCGTTTCGAGATGGATACAGTCTACTATGGGAAGATCAGCCAGGCTTTAGCATCGTCCAACAGGGAGCACGACATCACTAAGGATAAGCTGTTCAGAGCGTCAAAAGTCATTGAAGATGAGAAGAGAAGGCAAATACTTGTCAGAGATCAGAGGGACGACAGGGTCCGAGTCCTCATTGCTGAGTGGGAGACCAAGCTGAAGGTCAAGGAAGCAGAGAATCTGAAGATCATCGCTGAGAGAGATCACTACATGGCGGAGAGAGACCACTACTTCAGGCAGATGAAGATTCATCAGAAGGAAGTGGGGAGACTACAACAGGAGAATACCGAGCTCAGGTTCGCCGCAGAGTTCGCGAGGATGGAAGATGAGATAGGGCCATCTGTGGGACCCTCATCTAGCTAGATATTTCATTTGTGTTGGATTACCGTCAGGCTTGTTGACGGAATTCACTTGTCTGTATTTCTTTCCTATTCTGGAAGATTGTATTTGATATATTTGGTTGATGTATGACTATGGCACTGATTGTGCACTCTTTGGTTATGTGATGGGTTCTATTCAGTGATGGTTTTCAAGCTTTATTTGCTTTGCCGTATGCACTCACACGAGCACACACATGGTTGGGGGTATCATGCTGAATCACATATCTCCGATCTGCACGATAAAATCAGATGCTGAATATCAGAATATTGATGCCGGATTATTATCTGTCTCAATGATGCCAGGATCGAGAGACGAAGTGTCCTTCATATGGATAGACACTGCATCCATGCATTGATCATAATAACTGTGTTTTATTTTGCAGGTGATTGTTACTAATGTGCTTGCTTGTGACAGGAATCATTGCTCGCGCTCGTAGGACGGTACCTTTGCACTCAACACGCCCTCACAGATATTATACCCGGAGAAATACGCCCAGACTCATGGAGCTTCCCAGTGCAGACATGCTTGAACTAAAGGATAAGATGAACGAGCTGATCAATATAATGCAAGGTTTTGCAATTGGTCAGAAAGCGCTGGCGGATAAAGTTGAGAAACTCGAGCGGGTTTCTGCTCAGAACAGTGGGGTCAACCCGGATGGAGTCTCCAACCAGGGGCAGGGATCCAGAGATGGTGGAAAGAGGACGACTGTGGGCCTCGTAAACAATGCTGGTGGTCAACCTGGGCCTAGTCAAAATATGAAGGACAATTTTGTGCCTCCGTTCTATGGTTTTGATGAAGATCAGGAGGAAGATAGAGAGGCTGACCAGTTCTCTATGCGAAATGAGCCTTTTGTGCCTTACGACATTCCTCCTCAGAACAAGGAGATCCAGCTGCTGGCTGAGAAAATAAAAGTGCTGGAGAGTTATGCCACTCCCGGGGTGGTGAATATGTCAAATATGGGGCTGGTAGAGGGAATCGTTATTCCGCAGAAATTCAAAGCGCCGGCATTTGACAAGTATAACGGTAGTTCCTGCCCGGAAACTCACCTTCAAGCATTCGTCCGCAAGATTTCCGCATACACGGCAGATCAGAAACTGTGGATGTACTTCTTCCAGGACAGCCTGTCCGGAGGCTCCCTGGAGTGGTATACCAAATTGAGATCTTCTGATATCAAGAGTTGGCAAGATCTGGGGGATGCATTCTTTAAACAATACCAATTCAACGCAGATATGGCTCCGAGCCGTACCCAGCTGCAGGGTATGTCTCAGAAAAACAACGAGGGCTTTAAAGAGTATGCCCAAAGGTGGAGAGAACTGGCTGCGAGGGTGCAACCTCCTCTTGTGGACAGGGAGATGTCAGATCTGTTTATGGGGACCTTGCAGGGGCCGTTTGCCGAAAGAATGGTGGGTTGTCCTGTGACCAATTTCTCAGACATTGTGGTGGCAGGCGAAAGAATTGAGAGTTGGTTGAAGTTGGGCAAGATTCAGGGTGCGTCTTCTTCTTCGTCAGGATCGAAGAAACCATTTGGTAATAATGGCGGGCAGAGGAAGAAGGAAGGAGACACTAGTGCAGTGTACACTCAACGTGGACCCAGTAGGGACCGTTACTTCCAGCACAATGCTGCGGTAACAATTCCTGCTGAGTCTCAGCCAGCACAACCGCAACAGCAGCAACAGCAACAGAGACAACAACCCTTTCAGCAGAGGCAGCAAAGGGCTGGTTATCAGATCCGGGGCAGAGCGCAGGATCGTCAATTTGATAGGCCTCCAGTGAGCTATGCTTTCTTGTTTAAGAAGCTGCAGGATTTGGGCCTTGTGCAGACCAGAACTCTGGCACCTTTGAGACCTGATAAAAGGTCAGCCAGTTATGATGAGAATGCTAAATGTGAATTCCACTCGGGTGCGCCCGGGCACAACATTGAGAACTGTAAAGCTTTTAAGCACACAGTTCAAGACCTGGTGGATTCCAAAGCCATTAATTTTGCTCCATCTCCCAATGTCAATGCCAATCCCATGCCTGCGCATGGTCAAAGGGGGGTGAATGCAATTTCTGAGGAAAGTCGAGTTGGGCTATTTGATGTTGATCAGCTGAAGACGCCTTTGGCTGAGGTCAAGAGGCAGTTGTTAAGAAATGGGGTTTACCCGGGCTGCGGGTTTGAGTGTGCTGAGTGCACTATTTCTGCAAATGGTTGTGAGCTTCTGAGGAAGCATGTCCAGGGGCTGATGGACGATGGGGAGATTGTGATCGAGAAGTCTGAAGGGAAGAAGGAGGAGGTCTCTACCATAACCATTTTCTATGACCCGGTTGATTTGTCTAACCTGGTGGAGGAGGCTACAGTTACCATCACGGTACCTGGGCCAATTCCATATGACAAAGATGATGCCGTACCTTGGCATTATGGTGGGGAGGTATATTGTAATGGTGAGAGGTTGGAGGAACAATCTGATAGTGAAACCACCGTGCTAAAGGTGGATAATGCCGGTCCCAGTGGTTTCACTCGCAGCGGAAGATTGTTTGCTCCCGACACTTTGAGGAGGGGGGAGGAAGAAAAAGAGAAAAAAGAAAAGGCCGAGGCTTTAGCCAGGGCAAAGGGGAAGGCTGTGATTGAGAATAGTGGAAGTACTCCTGTGATGACACCGGCGCCCGCGGGGTCGGATAACAAAATTGATGATGATGCGGAGGAGTTCCTCAGAATCATTAAAAAGTCAGAGTATAAATTGGTGGATCATTTGCAGCAGACTCCTTCAAAGATTTCAATTCTTTCACTGCTGTTGAGTTCTGAGGGACATAGGGAAGCTCTGTTAAAGATTCTGAAGAAAGCTTATGTGCCTCAAGAGATCACAATCAACCAACTAGAGACGGTCGTATCCAACGTGCATGCTAGCCATGGGTTGGGCTTTACTGATATGGATTTGACCGTGGATGGAAGGAACCACAATCGGGCTTTACACATTGCAATGGAATGCAAAGGAGCCGTGCTTTCGCATGTGCTGGTTGATACCGGCTCCTCTTTGAACGTGTTGCCTAAGAAAGCCTTGGCCAAATTGAACTGTGAAGGGCTGATTTTGACCCCGACTGATTTGATACTGCGTGCTTTTGATGGGTCAAAACGGGCCGTGTTTGGAGAGGTGGAGTTACCAGTAAAGATTGGCCCGGAGGTGTTTAAGTCAACCTTCTATGTTATGGACATCCAACCAGCTTACAGTTGCTTGTTGGGTCGCCCATGGATTCATGCTGCGGGAGCAGTTACGTCGACTTTACACCAGAAGCTCAAGTATATCTGGGAAGGCCAGGTTGTTACCGTCTGCGGAGAGGAGGACATCTTTGTCAGCCACCTGTCTTCGTTCAAATATGTTGAGATGGACGGCGAGATCTGGGAGACGCCGAGCCAGGCATTCGAAACCGTCAAGGTGGAGAATGCTCTGTTTGCTAAGCAAGAGGAAGAGAAACCATCCATCGCTTCCTACAAGCAGGCTGCTGAGGTGGTCAAAAGCGGGGAAGCTCCCGGTTGGGGAAGAGTGATGGAGGTCCCCGAGAAGAAGGACCGTTTTGGGGTTGGATATCAACCGAGCCGAGGCTCCGGACGAGGAAGAGGACGTCGTGCGTCAGTAACTTTTACGAGTGCCGGAATGCTGGATCCGGATCACATCTGTATGATGGATGAAGACTCTGACAGCGATTGCTACATGGACCAATGGATAAAGCCGTGCGTACCAGGGATGGAAATCCAGAACTGGAAGGCCGAAGAGATCATCCGGGTCACTCTCCTCGAAGAGTAATATTTTTCTTGTTTTCTTTCTTATTCGCATGAAAGCCATACGTGTTGCCCGACACGTAATGGTCCATTGTAAGGGCCTCCTCATGTTCATAAATTTGCAAGTTTTGCATCATAAATAAAAGGATGTTTTTTCAGTTAAAAGCAGTGTTCCTTGTTTTTCATTTATTTTGCAGTTTAAAAATAAAAACAAAATAAAAATGGCAATGTTTTCATTTTTCCCTTTCAATTTTTCACACCGGTTCTAAAGCAATGCATGAATCAACATTCATGCAGATGCGATTCCTCTCCGGATCTCATTGATAACAATCCTGTTACACCCTTGTATGACTTCGACAATCCGATCTATCTTGCTGAAGAAGAAGACGAAGAAGATTGTGAACTGCCAGGGGAATTAGCCAGGTTGTTGAAACAAGAGGAGAAGGTGATTCATCCGCATGAGGAACAGATTGAGGTTGTGAACCTGGGTACCGATGAGGTTAAGAAAGAGGTAAAAATCGGGGCTGCTTTGGAGGAAAGTGTCAAGAGCAGAATGGTTGCGTTGTTGAAAGAGTATGTCGACATCTTTGCCTGGTCTTATCAAGATATGCCAGGGTTGGATACCGATATCGTTGTGCACAAGCTACCGTTGAGAACAGATTGTCCTCCAGTGAAGCAGAAGTTGCGCAGAACTCGACCTGACATGGCAATGAAAATTAAAGAGGAAGTGCAGAAGCAGTGGGATGCTGGTTTCCGTGCTGTCACTAATTATCCGCCATGGGTTGCGAACATTGTGCCAGTCCCGAAGAAGGATGGGAAGGTGAGAATGTGTGTGGACTACCGAGATCTGAATAGAGCTAGTCCGAAGGATGATTTTCCGCTACCTCACATTGACGTGTTGGTAGATAATACAGCTCAATTCTCGGTGTTTTCCTTCATGGATGGCTTTTCTGGCTATAATCAAATTAAAATGTCGCCAGATGATATGGAGAAAACAACGTTCATTACACCCTGGGGTACCTTTTGTTACAAGGTAATGCCATTTGGTCTCAAGAACGCCGGTGCTACTTATCAGAGAGCCATGGTGACTTTGTTTCATGATATGATTCATCATGAAATTGAATGCTATGTTGATGACATGATAGCAAAGTCCCAGACAGAAGAGGGGCATTTGGTAGATTTGGCCAAGTTGTTTGACCGGCTGAGACAGTTCAGACTGAGGTTGAATCCGAACAAATGCACGTTCGGAGTGCGGTCCGGTAAATTGCTGGGGTTCATTGTGAGCGAGAAAGGAATCGAGGTTGATCCTGCAAAAGTAAAAGCAATAAAAGAAATGCCTGAACCGAGGACAGAGAAGGAGGTTCGTGGTTTCTTAGGTAGATTGAACTACATTTCGCGGTTCATATCTCATCTAACAGCCACGTGCGAACCAATTTTCAAGTTGTTGAGAAAAGATCAAACGGTCAGGTGGAATGATGATTGCCAAGCGGCATTTGAAAAAATAAAAGAATATTTGCAGGAGCCTCCGATTCTGATGCCTCCTGTGGAGGGAAGACCGTTAATTCTGTACCTGACAGTCCTCGAGGGGTCTATGGGGTGTGTATTGGGGCAGCATGACGAGTCTGGTCGAAAAGAGCATGCCATATACTACTTAAGCAAAAAGTTTACCGACTGTGAAACAAGATATTCACTGCTCGAGAAAACTTGCTGTGCTTTGGTCTGGGCTGCTCGCCGACTAAGGCAGTATATGCTGGTTCATACCACTTTATTGATTTCCAAGATGGATCCAATCAAGTACATTTTTGAGAAGCCAGCATTGACCGGACGGGTTGCGAGGTGGCAAATGATTTTGACAGAATATGACATACAGTACACCTCTCAGAAAGCAATTAAGGGGAGTGTATTGTCTGATTACCTCGCCCAGCAACCCATTGATGATTATCAACCGATGAAGTTTGAATTCCCTGATGAGGACATCATGTTTCTCAAATCGAAAGATTGCGAGGAACCAATCCCGGAGGAGGGGCCTGACCCTGAATCCGAATGGATTCTGATGTTTGATGGGGCCGTTAACGTGAATGGAAGCGGTGTTGGTGCTGTTTTGGTTACGCCGAAAGGATCTCATATTCCTTTTGCTGCCCGGCTAACATTTGAGTGTACCAACAACGTAGCTGAATATGAAGCTTGTATATTGGGGATTGAGGAGGCGATTGATTTGAGAATCAAGAACCTTGTCATATATGGAGATTCAGCTCTGGTGATAAATCAGGTTAACGGAAAATGGTATACGCATCAATCTCATTTGGTTCCGTATCGGGATTATACGAGGAGATTGTTGACGTTTTTCACCAAGGTGAAGTTGCATCATGTGCCCAGAGAGGAGAATCCTTTGGCAGATGCTCTGGCTACTCTAGCAGCCTTGATTAAGGTGCAGAGGTGGAATCAGTGCCCCAGTGTTGAAGTGGGTCGTCTGGATAGACCGGCTTATGTGTTTGCTGTTGATACAGCGCCTGATGATGAGAAGCCGTGGTATTACGATATCAAGCGCTATCTAGAGACGCAAGAATATCCTGAGGGAGCGTCAAAGAAAGATAGAAAGACTCTGCGGAGGTTAGCCATGGTGTTCTACCTGAATAAGGATGGGGTTCTGTATAAGCGAAATTTTGATTGGGTCTTGCTCAGATGTGTTGATGATGCAGAAGCAAGCCGATTGATGAAAGAGATTCACGAGGGATCATTCGGTACCCATGCCAGTGGGAATGCAATGGTAAAGAAGCTGCTGAGAGCAGGTTATTACTGGATGACAATGGAGGCCCAATGTTTTGATTTCGTGCGGAAGTGTCATAAATGCCAGATTTATGCTGATAAGGTGCACGTGCCTCCGAATCCATTGAGTTTGATGTCGTCTCCATGGCCGTTTGCTATGTGGGGCATTGATATGATTGGAAAGATAGAACCTACAGCTTCGAACGGACACAGATTCATATTAGTGGCTATTGATTACTTCACCAAGTGGGTTGAAGCGGCCTCTTATACGAATGTGACGAAGCAGGTTGTGGCCAGATTTCTCAAGAGAGACATCATTTGCAGATATGGGGTTCCCGAGAGGATCATTACTGATAATGGTTCTAATTTGAACAATAAGATGATGGCAGAGCTGTGCCGGGAATTCAAGATCGAGCATCACAATTCTTCTCCCTATCGTCCGAAGATGAATGGGGCGGTTGAGGCAGCCAACAAAAATATAAAGAAGATTGTGCAGAAAATGGTGGTAACATACAAAGATTGGCAGGAGATGTTGCCGTTCGCGTTGCATGGGTACAGAACGTCGGTACGCACATCTACTGGGGCAACTCCTTTCTCATTGGTATATGGGATGGAGGCTGTATTACCTGTTGAGGTTCAAATTCCCTCTTTGAGAGTCCTGATGGACGTAAAGTTGCAAGAGGCTGAATGGGTAAGGACCCGGTATGAAGAGTTGAGCCTGATTGAGGAAAAGAGGCTAGCAGCCATCTGTCATGGGCAGTTGTATCAGCAAAGGATGAAGCGTGCTTTTGACAAGAAGGTGCGACCTCGGGTATATCACGTGGGTGATATGGTGCTGAAAAGGATCCTTCCTCCTCAAAACGATCGAAGGGGCAAATGGACACCGAATTATGAAGGTCCATTCGTGGTCAAGAAGGTTTTCTCTGGCGGAGCCTTGTTGTTAACGACCATGGATGGTGAAGATTTTCCATCCCCTGTGAATGCGGACGCAGTTAAAAAATACTTCGTATGAAAAAGACCCGCTGGATGAAAAGAACAAAATAGTCCAGGCAAAAATGGGCATCCCGGCGAACCGAAAAACAGAAAGAAAGGTTCGGGCAAAAATTAGGGATAAAGATGAAAAATGTACACCCGGCAAGTCGAAAACCTGGAAAGGCGACTTGGGCAAAAAAGGGTATCCCGGTGGACTGAAAACCCGAAAGGGCGGTCCAGGCAAAAGAGGGATTGAAACGAACAACTGCGTCCAGCATGATCGTTTGCGCTTTGGTTAAAGCATCATGGATAATACCCGGTAGGGATCAATTGGAATCGTCTTGTTCCGAAGGCAGAAAGCAGGGAGAGTCTGAGGACATATGGGGTGTAACCGAGTTGGAACTCGATGAGATCACGGGTTTCACATTGCCATTAGGATAGATTTTTCCTTTTGAGCGCAATTACCTCTTTTCAGGAATTGCTTCCTTTTGTATTGCTCGTTTGAGCCACACTTTCCAAATCAATAAAGTGCATATTCAGTCAAATAATTTTGTTTTTGTTTTTCATTACCGTTTTGATTGCAAAAACATCTGGATATTTTTGATAAAGAATCTTGCATTTTAAAACATACAGGTTTCCTTCCAATGCATGTTTATAAGATTGAATGCTTGAAATCTTATTTGGAAGGTTGAGTGACCCAAGTGTTGAAATCTTGACACGCCTGGGGCACGGTTTTATCTGACGATCTGTTTTGCAGGAACTGTTAGATATTTTCACTCACTTGCAGGTTGTGATGTGGAAGCATTGTAATAAATCCCCAGAGAGTTCGCTCGGGGACGAATCAGTGAAAGAATGACGAAGTGACGTTGCGGCGTACGATGATCCTTGATGTTAATCAAGAAGACTCTTCAAAGTCGGAAGACTTGAAAGTTTGTAATTCCCCGCAGAGTCCGACGGAGGGACGACGAGAGACGTCCGACGACCCTTGAAACTAATCAAGAAGACTCTTCAAAGTCGGAAAATTGAAATTTCTGTATAATTCCCAGGAGTACGCTCTCTCGTCGAGCGCGGAGCGATTTGGAATATAAGATGATGGAGCAGAAAAGGTCCAGACGAGTCTGGAGTTCCCAAAAGTGGAAAGCTGATATGGGTATTGGAGGTAGATACCGTGGTTCGATGAGTCGACGGGTGTTCTGTGCCAATTATTCTCATTTCCCAGCTAAGTCCCCGAGCAGGGTTATAGGGCTAGCTCCCCAGCGGATTCCAGATCTGTGACATCCCCAGCCGAGTCAGGATGGTTATCCCCGTCAGGTTTAAAGTGGTGTTTCCTCAGCAGCCAGGTCTGAAGGTTGTTACTCCCCGAGTGGAGCGGGTTTCAATGAAATATATCTCCAGCAGTGTTTATCCTACCTGTGGATTGAACAAGTTCCCGTAGCGGATGGATTTTTGCATCTCCAGCTGAGGATTTTACCTATGGATTGCATGGGTTGTCCCCAGCGGAGTAGTATGCATTCCCTAGCAGGATCGGGATGGTTATTCTCAGCAGGTGATATATGGATGTTTCCCCAGTTGAGCCTGGAGGTTGCTATTCCCCTAGCAGAGTTTCTGTGGGTATGTCCCCAGCGAAGTCCACGGGTATCTGTGAGGTTTTTCTCGAAGCGGAGTCAGGATTGATATCCTCAGCAAGTCAAGATTGTTGTATCCCCACAGAGTGTTGGTGGTGCTTATCCCCAGCAGTTTCTAGAGTGGATTGGGTGCAAAGGAGGTTCTTCCCCAGCAAGGGTTGCCTTATTCCCAGCAGCAGTGTTATTCCCCAGCAGGGTGGAATTGGAGCGGTGACGAATTCCTCAGCAGAGAATCTCGTATTCCCCAGAGGAGTCCCTTGAGGGGGATGTTTTTATTTTTTTGCATTCATCATAAAAAAATAATAACATAGCATATTGCATAGGAAAAATAAATAAATCGCGTAGCATTTCCATAAGTATGGAGCATTACGCAGAAAAAAAAATCAATCATGCATCATTGCAAGCATAAGCTAGTCTCAAGCCGTGGTTACCGGTTGAGAAGTGGTTTTGGCCAGACAATGAAGGTGTTACTCCGAGGAGTTCAGCATCGTGATTGAATCAAGGATATTCCCCAGTAGTGCGATACTGGAGGGGTAATTGTTTTCCGTCAAGTCGAGATGGGAAATGTTTTGCGTTCAGCACAATTCAAGCCGTGGTTACCGCTTGGAGTCTTTATTTCGCCTGAGGGTGAAGGTGTTACTCTGAGGAGTTTAGCATCATGACGTCAGATCAACAAGTGTTCCCCAGTAGTGCGATATTGGAGGAAATTTTTCCGTCAAGCAGAGATGGAAATAAAATCAGAGGACGTTACGCGGTCTACGCGATTTCGGGGTTCAAATGGAGAAAAGGAAATGTGGAGACATTTTCTGGAGAGCGGGGTTCAAATGGAGATTGGAGTTGAAGATTGTATCCGGGATGAGGTCCTTAGGAGCGTCTTCTGTTCATGTGTCACCTTAGGCTTTGGCGGATGCCAATGGAGGTCGTTATAGGTGTCTTCTGAGGAAGAGATACACATGCTACCTTCCTTTTGTGAAGGTTTACCCTCTGACATGTCGCCCTCAGAGTGGTTTGGTGTTATTTCCGACGTTGCCAGCGGAATTATCACGAGAGATTGGAGAAAAGGATATGCTGAGGCATTTTCCTGGGGTTCAAACGGAGAAAAAAAGATGTTGAGGCATTTTCTGGAGATGGGGTTCAAATGGAGAAAAGGAGATGTTGCGGCATTTTCTGGAGAACGGGGTTCATATTGGCGATCGCGAGTTATCGTCAGGCGACTGGGGTTCAAATCGGAGAATGGGGTTCATTATTTTGGCAAAGAAGGAGTGCTGAGGCATTTTTCGGGGTTCAAATGCAGAGGTCCGAGGATCGTTTGCGCGAGAAAATTTCGGGGTTCAAGAAAAGTAAAAGAAAAAGAGTTGATAATCCCGAGCGGATGTGTGGTGATCAGGCCATGGTTATCCCTGTGTTACCATTTATTTTGGTATCCAGGTCGACGTTTCCGAAATTGTTTCTTCGTCGATGCTGACAGGCGTTGCTAAGTATTATCCCATCAGAGTGCAAATTGTTCGTCTGTTTCTTGGTATTCAATCACTCTTCATCCTGATCATCCGAAAGCCGAGGCTATTTCGTATCGACAGGTTCACAGTGGATTGAATAGGGGCAGCTGTAACACCTCAAAATTTGCCCTCCTCTCTTGGGACTAGCATTAACATATTGCATTTCATTTTAGGGCATTAGGCATTTCATATTGCATATCATGTGGTTACATTGTGCAAGCCATCCTCCCAAGTCTTGATCAGAAGATGAGGAAGTCAAAGTGCAAGCCTAGGGTCTATTGACTGATCATTAGCCATCTGAGGATTGGGCTGTGAAATTAGGGTTTCATGATTCTCAATGGATGTTGGTCTTCATCTGGATTGCAATGATACATCATCATCATCATGGTTGGGTGTCATCAAGTGATTGAAGAGGATTCCTTGAGGTTAGGGTTTTGACCACTGGTCAACCCTAATCAGTTGTGTTGGGCCAATCAGGGCTTAATCAGGAGATGAGGTTTATGATGGATATGGGGTTCATTCTTTGATTATATTGTGCTTATTGAGGCTAGGGTTTCACTCTTGAGCTATTTCAGTTGGAGATTGGGGCTTAACTTGATTAATGCATTGCCTGATTCATCTGTCAGTTGAAAAGTCAACTGTGGTCAACTGTACATGATCTGATGGATTTGGAGGTGAAAATGAGTTGAAGACACTTCATTCATGTTGGAACAAGTGTTATATGACATCTCAAAGCTTAAGAATGAAGAAAATCAAGTCAGGACAAAAACTGCCAAAAATAGCAAGTGACTTGTAACTGAAGTTTCCAAAAATGGAAAGTTTTGGACCTCAAAGCCACGTGTCCAAGGAAGCTTCAAATGAAAATTTGTTCAACATGAAAGTTGTAGATCTTGTTCTCACCTTTCCAAAGAGTCCAAGAACTTGAAAATCCAATGTATGGTTTGGAAATTATGGCTCAGTGAATTTCAAAAATGACCTGTAATCAGGAGGCCATAACTTCCACATACTTTGTCCAAATTGCAAGTTCTTTATATGCACAAACTCCATTTGACATGTACTTTGAGGGTGCATCATTGGATTTGTTCAAAAATGGCCAAGGCAAAAAGTCACTTTTCAACTGGACAGCTGAATTGGATCAGGGGCAAAATTGTCCAAATGTCAAAATAATTGGAATTTTTGAATGGGACTTTTTCCAACACCTCAGGAATGGCATTTTAAGCTTGTTTGAATTTTCATTTCATGCATAAGGCTTATAATTTGGAATGTGGTTTGAAAAATGAAGTGCTAAAAATGGACATTTTGCAAATACATGGTGAATTTGAGAAATACTCCACCAATGGACATGAAACAAGTTTCTACACATCACATGTGTCATTTAGAAGGTGTATGTGCTGTCAAAACAGCTGGCACTAGCTGGCATGATGTATTTACCATTTTGCCCTTGTTTACAAAATGACAATTTCACTTAACATTCCATTTTGTTAATTAAGTGGATTAAGGCATGATTAAGCTACCATATATAATCTAAATCATCTCCTAATCATAACAGCATTGCACAATTACCAAAACCAGATCTGAAACTTCCACATTCTCTCAAAACCCTCAAGAACACAAACACTTTCAATTCCAAAATTCTCCATCAATTCTACACCAAAGTTCGAAATTCTTTTTGGTTTGAATTCACATAATCATCCTCTCAAACTGTTTTGATGATTTGGAGGGAGAGGAGTATGAAATCGCAGCTGCATCTTCAAGCATCATCCATGGTGAAATTGAATTTTGAGCATTAGGAGCAACATTGATCGAACCTGAGCTTCGCACCTTGCTTCTTCATCCTTATACAACATCTGTTTTGGACTAATTCACGCGAAGAACAACTCCATAAGCACTGCCATTCCAGGTACCTTCGAGTTTCGATTGTCATATTTTGCTCAATAATCATGTGCTTTCGAAAGAGCTTGCTATGTAGATCATCATGATAGTTTTGGAATTGCGAATGGATGACTGTGTAGGGAGATATTCGGATTCGAATTTTGGATGTGAAACCCTAGATCGAGTGATTCGTGAGTTTTAGGAATTGTTAAGTTGAATAGAGTTGATATTCATGATCCTCTTGTTTAGACGGTTAAAACGGTTATAAGCATGCCAAGTTTCGTGAACTTTTGATGTTCATCCATTTTGTGAAAATTCTGGAAATGTGTGTGTTGAAGACGATGAGAGAGATGAGTTTGATCCAAAAAACTGTTTGAAAATTTGAAAATAGTGTTTCCCTCCCGCGCCATGCTGTAATTACAATAATGCCACTGTACAAATTCAATTAATTTGTTTAATTCTAAAAAATTCCATATCACATTAAAAAATTCACAAAAAATTGTAGAAAATTCATAAAAATGTGAGGATTTTTTCTATGACTTTGTTGATGAGTGTAGAATTTTTTTGACCTATTGGTCAAAGTTGTGCTTGGTAAAATTATTATTTGGCCTAGGCTTATTTCACATGTGTCCACTTTTGCTACACTTTGCCAATTGTTTCATGAAATGCACATGACATAAAATAAATTCTTGAAAATTTTTGTGATGATTGTGGACTCATTGATGCTCATTTATATGTAAATTTCATGCATTTTTGATACCTGGTCAATGAGCAGCAAATTCTGGAACTTAGGTGTGACAATTTGTGTCACACCTCATTATGTCAACTTGCTGGATTTTTTTGAGTGACCTATACTTGTTGGATTAATGTGAAATTTTGCATGATGGTTGATTAACATGTTGAGATGCTATATGAATTTTTGTGGAATTTTACATTGCATTTTCAAATTGTTTGGTATTTTTCATCTCTGGTGGTTGAAATTGCAAGTTCATGTGACATAGGTTGGTAGATTGAGTGGGAAATGCTCATGTGGTACTGTATAAACATGAGATTTGACATGCTTGTAATAGACACATGATAGGACACCCCTGTTTTGGTCTCATCCATTTCTTTGTTGTTTTCATCAAGTTATGAATTTTTGAAGTGGAAGCATGTATTGATGGTGTGAATTGGAGCATGTAATTGTGTCTGTTTTTGTTGATTTTCATTGACGTGGTTTCATTTGCCCAATTGAGCTCAAATTTGACATGGTAGACCTTGATTATCCCCTGTTTAGGTGTAATTAATTTGAGAATTTTTGGATGTGTTTTGATGTGGATTTGAATGCAATACTTCTGTTGGTATATTTGATGCTTCCTTTGAACCAATATGGATTGTTTTGTGCATGAATTGGATATGGTGGATGATATAAACATGAGACCAATGATGTTTGTTCTTGTTTGATGTTAATTTGATGTTGGTTGATGAATACCTTGCTGTTTTAGATTTTTTCTTGCTTTTGGACCCTAGGCTTGGCCTAGTGGTCTAGTTGCTAATATTTGCTTGATTTTTCAGGATCAAAAAGCAATGCACATGGATAATGGTCCAAATCAATTTTGATTGATGTTGTTGATGTTTGTACACTAACATAGCATTGTTTTGTAGGTGTTGAAGCTTGGGCTTAAGCCTTGAGCTTGCCTTGTGTTGTGCATAGTTTGTTTAAGCTGGTTAACTGTTTATTGTTTACAGTTTGTCTGATTGAGTACTGACTGAGTTTGATTGTTTCCAGGTACTTTAGTTGCTCAGTTCCTTGTGAACTATTGCTTTGCTTTGCTTTGCTTAAGCAACTTGCATAGAGGTATAATTCTCTAAACTTCATGTAGTCTGGAGACCCTGCTGTTACCGGGCCGGGCAAATAAATGTCTGAAGTCCTCCTTAAGAGGCAATGATTGTGGTTGTTTATTTTTAAGCCCAAGCAGGTGAAAGTCCTTTAAATAAGGCAATTGGTGGAAGGTAGGGGTATGCAGTCTACCCCCCACTATTCAGTGAGTCTTCTCCTTGCTCCCATTACATGGTTGTAGCATTGAGATCAAAAGCCCAAGATCCTGTGCAGTGCACATTGAGTCAGAGTCATCGAGTATAAAAGGGTTCCCCTATTCTGGACCCATGCTCATTTGTCAGACGCTCTCCCTGGTTAGGGATATGAGCTGTGAGGTCTGATCCTCACTTCACCTTTTCATCTGCTTCACCTTAGCCTCGTAATGGCAAGGTTAAGAGCAAAACCAGCCTGTACAGACGACTCGCTTCGGCGATCAAACCCCATTGATTGAGCCTCTTGTGTGGTTATAGCGCGTGCTATGTGGATATCTGATTGAGATGCTTGTTCTCATTTGGTGTATGATATATGATTGTATGCTTGTGTGCTAGCTTCTTTCCTGGTTAGGTTAGTTTGCTTATGCAAGTAGGATAGAAAACCGAACTTAGGGTAAACGATGCATGACAACATTAGGCTCGAGTCTCAGCTCCCTAGTCGCGTGTCTTTCCCCGGTTTCTGGTTAGCAATTTAGTCCCTTTCAGGGGAACTACATCGCCCTGATCCTCGTTCCAGACGAGGTATGTAGGCAGGTGGTCGTGCGAGACCACTCCGGGCAACCTTTTTATTTTTTGCGTGCGTTTACTTGTTATCTGACTGTGTGTTTTGGTTCGGATGCCGACGTAAGCCCAGGATTGGCTGTCGGGCTCCATGTTTGCCCTTTTGAGTGTGTTTTGGTTCGGATGCCGACGTAATTCCATCCAGTGGTCGTCGGGCTCCATGTTTGCCATCTGATTGTTTGCTTTGTGTTGTTTGGCGTGCGTAAGCCGAACTACAGTGGCTCTGATTCTTGTTCCAGACAAGATATGTAGGCATAAGGTGCGATACCTTATCGAGCCCGTTTCTCCTAACCCCACCTGCGTTCCCCGTGTGTGTGTGTGATGTTTAGCAACCTATTCTTTATTCTAGGACGTGGATCCCGTCGAGTACGACGGACGTGAGGGGTGCTAATACCTTCCCCTTGCGTAACCGACTCCCGAACCCATTCTCTTGGTCGCGAGACCATGTCTTTTCCAGGTTTCTCTGAGCGTTTCCTTTCCCTATCTTGGGATAAATAACGCGCAGTGGCGGCTCTGTGTGTTTTTATTTTCGAGTCTCGCCGGTTGATTTTTCGCAGGATGCGACAATATGCTCCCACTATTTTACTCAAAACAAATGACCCTCACCATTTGATTCGGAAAATCCCGTTGAAAGATTTTCTAGTGGGTCGAGATCCATATTTCACTTTGTTTTAAGTCCGCGTAGGCGGATTACACAAAACTAGGTTATTTAAGTAGGAACTCCTTCCAATTGTATCTAATACGATTCTCGAATATTTTAGTTGGGTGAATAACTCCTTATTCCAATCCATCACATGGATCATTTCCAACTCTTGCTTCTAAGCATATATAATCTTATTATAATTTGTTTAGTTAAGTTTGACCCATTGTTTTAACAATTGGATATTACAATTATCCCATCGCACCTTACTAATATAGAACATGCACCTCGCGTAGGCGAAACCTACATTATCTGATACTAGTCTTGATGAGTGCCAAAACTTGGAAAGCATAAACTTAATATTTAATTTGAGGGAATTTGCAATTATTCTGATCTCACCGGCTTATTTATCATATAAATCGTCTCTCACATGCATCAACATACATACATAATGAAACAGTTATGGCCCCTAGCGCAATTGTTCTCCCAAGCCAACGAGAGAACCTAAGCTAACCTAATAACGATCTAAGCTTCTCCAAACAAGATCTTCAAGGTTGTCCTCCTTTGATATTGAATTCTTCTCTTTCTTCATAACATTACATTACATAAAAGAAACTCGTTTTACATACGAGGGAGTGAGATGAGAAAAGAAGTTACATTAAGAGATTAAAAGATAGGCACGACATGCAGGTCGTATTTTAAAACCCAAAACAAAATAAAGGAAAACTAAGGTCATAACCGATCACCACAAGACAATAATAATAAACACATTATTATTATTAATTTTAATTCTTTTAATTTATTAAAAACAAATTAAATTTCGGCGACCGATCACACTACGCAGAGTTAGCCGGGGGTCCGCTGCCCGGTCAGCGGACGGTGGTTCCGAAAATTTTAATGAACAATTCATTTGAAATCGACGTTGTTTTTCGCATCAACACTTGATACTTTAAAGCACAACTCTTGCGCAGTCACAATCCTAATCATATAACTCTTTGACAACGCAACCCTTGTGCCGTCATTAACCCTAATGCATAACTCTTTACCAACACATCCCTTGTGCCGTCATTAACCCTAATGCATAACTCTTTGACAACACAACCCTTGTGTCGTCATTAACCCTAATGCACCAATTTCAGACCGTTAAACACATTTCGATTGTTGATTCAGTATGATTGATCAATACGTCATTGCTTCACCATACTAATGTCGGATCAAGAAGCAAAGGACCATTGATTGCTCAAAGGAAAACAACCATTAAGTGTTTGAATGAATGAAACAGAAACAGTATATCATATATGTTGTATTTTGCATCAGGATTACTTATATCATATATATAACTTGATCGATCTCAATTTAATTACTCGTTTATTCTTTGATTCATTCTGTCTTTTAATCGTATTAATACAGAAAATACAGAAAATAAACAGCTATCAGATGCATGGTTTCGTAAGTGGCTCTGATACCACTGAAGGAGAAGGGCGATCCAAAACGCGGCGGAATTTAAAATTTCTCCTTTAATGATCGTTACGAATGGGCATGATCAGTGATAGAATCGTTACCTCTTGTGGCAATTGTAACCTTTGATGCGGATCTACGGAGCGATCACGAACGTTGAACAATGACAACACCTCTACTCAGCACGAACGGATTCCTTCAATCTCAGTGTTAGCTACTACGAATGAAGGCTTTGAGTGAGTGAGAGAGAGAGAGATAGAGAGAGAGAGAGAAACGAAATTGCAACTGCTCAAATGCTTCTACACAAGGGTTCTATTTATAGAACCACTTGTGTGGGCTGCAAGCTAAAAAGCCCACTCAAGTGTATATGGCCCATATCTTATAATATGCCAAAATCACTTAAGCGCGTGGTACCTTACCATATTTCGTATTCTACTTAAGTACACTGTACCTTACGATGTTATACAATTCACTTAAGGGCACCGTACATTACGGTATTCCTTAGTTACTCTATCTCTCATCAATCCGTCCTTTGTGTGTGACCCTGTAGGTTTTCGCGGCATTGGCAATTATATTAAATCACGTATTTAACATAATAAACAGTGAGCGGTATCTAGCAACACATCACTAATACCCAAGACACAAAAATGTCATGTGATCTGACAAATCCTTCTGTGATAATAATTATGTGTATAATTACCTTTTTGCCCTTATGTCTATATTGAACACAAGGCATAGACTGTGTCATCCTTGTCCAGTTCAACATTGGGCCCATAGACATTTATCATGTTACGCAGGATGGGCAAATTCCATCTAGGTCACTCATGTCCCTTAGCATGCTTCGTGGAGTACCCATCAACTGTCTTTATGGTCATCCAATTATGGACAACATTTGATCAGCAATAAGGCACTCGACTCTACATCTAGGGTCCATAGTGGTTTCAGGTCGAAGGGTGGTATACACCATTATCACCATGAGAATAACTTATGACACTTTGCATAACATTCTATATAGTATTCTCATAGCGGGTCAATCCAGTATAAATATTACTCTTAATATTCATACCTATGTTTTAGACTTCATAACTCCTTATCCATGATCCATGAGATGTGATCATCAGTCTATATACATAATAGTTTTAATGCTTTAATGTTATCCCACTTCACAATAAAGCTCGACTACGGATACTTTAAGAATAATGTCCTTAGGTTTAATGTGATCTCATGATTAAGTCACACTTGATACATTAAACGGACTATCTATTCTAGGGACTTTATTAAACAAACATAATAAAGAAAAATCCTTTTATTATTAATAAATAATTCGATACAAGTACCAAAAGTATTGGCCTCTAGGGCTTACACCAACAATGTGCCTTTGGATCATATGACTTGCATTTCATATCATTGATGGACCACTTGTGTTAAATCCTTGCATCTTGGCCTTGACCTAGCCAAAACCCTAGTTCATTGGATTTGGTTGTTGACCACTATGTCATGCATCATAAACATCAAGTGTGTTATTTGTTCATGGAAATCATTCATCAAGTTGATCATTGGCTTTACATGCCTACATGATTAAAGATTCATCTGATCCAAGGTCTTGTTCAAGGTTTCATCCATGTCATTGCATTCTATTTTTCCATTCAAGTCCATTGATCCTAGGCCTATGCTGCATTAAAATTTCTTGGTCTTTGCTTCATGGTTCATTGGCTCATGATCTCCTAGTCTATTGGTCTCATTATTTCATAGTACATTCTAGTCCATTGTTCTCATTGTTCATTATGCATCCTTAGTACATTAACATATGATTCAAGTTGCATTCTTGGTCCATAAATATTTGATTCAATGTGCATTATCCTAGTCCATTGGCCCATGTACATTCATAGTTCTTCGATAATTTAATCCATTAGTCCATTCATGATTCATTTCAAGATTGATTCTAACATAGAAAGTAAGGCATTTCTTGTTCTTTGAACCATTTCTATTCAAAAATCTTTTTCATACATTCAAGTGTAATTTTACATTGTCCATACAAAAGAAATACAAAAAAAAATACATTGTTTGCCAAAAGTTGACTTTTGGTCAACCAGTTCACCAAAGTCAACAAACCTATTTTTTTATCTCCTAAACCCTAATGTATATTGAATCTTCACTATTGCATCCTTCCATGTGATTCCATGATCAATTTCTTCATGAGCAAGAAAACCTCACTTTTGCACCAAATATTGCTTCTTGCCATGCCTTGAATGTCCAATTGTCAAGCCAACAGCCATGCATTCAAGCATACGTACATACATCATTCAAACAAGCATACATTGTAGAGTATGAACATTCATTAAACAATCCATGCATCATTATCATCATTCACTAATGGTCATCAATCTAAAGTCAAGGCAAATAACTTTCCTACACTAGAAGCTGACATGTCAACATGGCAATGCAAGTTTCATTGGATCAAACATTGAGCAGGCAATGCATTTATTTCAGCAGAGATTACACCAAGTGTTATCAACATAATTCAGTACACAAAATTAATGTTGCAGCCATTTTTTACAAGACCTTATTTCAACCACATTACAAACATCTCATAACGGTCCTAACCTAAGCAGCCATGGGTTCCACAGAAAATGGAACCTGGTTTTTTACAATACCTTATTTAAACCATATTACAAACATCACATAATAGTCCTAACCATAATACATACCCTCACCAATATGTAACAACAATTATCATGCAAGAAAAAAGTGAAGAAACCTGATTTCACCAAGTCCAACAGGTCACCTACAACTTGCAGTTTCCAAACAAGCCATGCCTTACACCAAAACCGGTTGCAGTCAGTTGAACTATAATCAATCACCACCTGACCTAACTTAACTTAAGTTCTAACAATAACAAATTACAACTGAGTCAAAACCACAACCAGTCACTTGCAAAACCTGCAATTTTCCAAACAAGACACATTGAAACATAACCTGCAACATGTTCAGCAGATCATCAACACAATTCCACATAACTTTGATACAAATCACCTGCAATAGCCAATCCTTATTTGATTCACTAACTAACAATAACTAACACCTAATACAACTAACATAAAACATTGTGATTTAACTGCAGAAAATTGAGTGTAACAGAAAAATGATCCCTAACTGAAAATCATGACTATCAATGATTAACAGAGTTAGAACCTCTAACTAACTTTCCACTTTGATAATTTATAGAGTTTGATTTGTTAAATCTATCTCTCTCCTATAAATAGTTCATCACCCTTCAATTTTCTATCACCCTTTCATTCGCTCAAAAAACAAAAATCATGCATTCTCTTTCAATCTCAATTCTCCCTAAATCTTACACCTCAACTTTCTCTCAATCGCACACTCTACACTCCACTCTTCCACTCTCAGAGCACACGGAAGGAGAAGGAACTCAAGGCACGCAAGAAGAAGAAGAGTCAAAGCTAAGAAGAAGAGGAATTAGAGTAGCAGAAGGAGGAATTTATATCGAAGATTCGTACCTGAACTTGTTCATATATCTCCATTTGATCCGATCTAAGCAGCCTTCTTCTCCGGAAGGTAGGTGCATTTTCTTCACCATTTGGCTTCATTCTTGTTACCACCATGTATCATAGGGGTGGAGGAATCAAATCTCTAACCTTAGGGACTTTGATTCCTTCATTCAATCATTTAATTTTTAGTTTCATGGTTAGGTTTCATAAGAGGTTTGGCACGATTTGGAAAACTTAGGAGGTTTCAGATGAACTCAGTGTGGGATTCTATTAGCGCATGAAAAATGGATTGAATTGGTGTATCTGGTTTTGATGTTTGATGTTCCACCACCACCAGTGGTGAGCCCCGACGCGGTGGAGGAGGATGATATTAGGTGATGATGGACTGAGCATAAGGAGAATGTGAAAAACGTTTAACACGTGCTCATTCTCGAGCTGAGTCTCTCTTTCCTTCACAATTTCGTTTTGGGCTCACTAACTCCCCTTAAGCCCAAAATTTTGCTTTTGGCAGCCTCATTTCATTGCACACCTCCCTGATTTCACAAGTTGAATGGCAAATGGGCCTTATTTTTGACCATGCGTTCATTGCTCTTTGCACACTTTATATTCAGCAAACCCCCCTATTTTTAACTCTTATCTTTTGTTTTTTTTAATTGTTTTTTTCATAATAATTTTTATCATTCATATTTTGAATAGTAAAAACTCATTAATTTTTTAATACACATTGTTAGAATTAATATAGTTTTAGTTTTTAGAATAAATGATAATTGTTTTCTTGTTTTTTTGGAATTTAATTGGATATAATCATGTTTACCATGTTAATTAGGATTTTAATTTCTTTTTAGGTTTAATCCTTGTAGTTAATTGATAATCAATATATCATTCACATGTTCCCTTAATTTTAGGTTAATTTTTAGAATCAAGATTAGCATGATTTGATTAATTCATTAGGATTTTTAAACCACCAATCCATTGTATATAGTTCATAATTGATTTTCATCCCCACTAATTGACTTGATCAAAATTCACTTTGGTCAACCAAATCCTTTGATTTGTGCTTATTCCCTAAGCCTATTCAAGTGATTAAAAGACCCTTGATCACTTGATAAGGCAAGTCCCTTGTATTGAAGCTGCATTGGATATCAAGACATCAATTCAAGATAAAGGCTTCAGACTTCAAGTCAATACAAGTCAAGCATTACAGACATACTAGACTATTATTCCAGCACAACAAAGGTGTGTCAACACTTGTCAATCACAATTCAAATTGTGTGCCATAAGCCTTAAGTAGTAGAGAGTGGGTGAGAGGGAGCATTCATATCCTCATTCTGAATATCTTTGGGTACGGGACGAACGACCCAATTACTTAAAGTATTCTCATCTACTCATATACTTTAGTACAATTCGAATTAAATGATTGTCAAGTCTCCTCCTACAACAAGCAACATTGCATCATCAGGATCAATAAATAGGATCTTCTTCAACACTTCTTAATCATGATGAGAGTTACACACCACGAGCCTTAAGCAACGAAGAATGATGAGAGTGAGCATTCCTATCCTTGTCTAGAGTATCTTTGAGTACGGGGCGTAGGCCCTAATTTCTTAAAGTATTTTCTTTCTTTCATAGACTTTAGTGCAATTCGAATCAAACAACTGACAAGTCTGCTTCAACACTGCAATACCATTGCTTCATTAACTACACTCTCCTCTTTGGATCTAGTATCATACTTACCTCCTTGATATTCATACCTCTTTTGGGTTAATCACCTCATGGTCAAACCCCATCTCAGAATCAATTGCTTCATGCATTGCCTATACAGTTATAGACTTTGGCATCTTTTTTCCTTTTCCTATACAGTTATAGACTTTGGTATCTTCTTTCCTTTGCCCATACAGCTACAAACTTTAGCATCCTTTTTTCCTTGCCTATAAAGTTACAGACTTTGGCATTCTTATTCCTTTCCATGTATAGTCATAGACTATGGCAAGCTCTCTTTTTCCCTATAGAGTTACAGACTCTAGCAACCCTGCTTTTTGCCTTAAAAGTTACAGACTTTGGAAAATATGCATTTCATGGTAGAGTTACATACTCTGACCTCTTTTCATCATGCATATACAATTACAGACTTTGGTTATAGTTCATTCTGCCTTATAAAGTTACAGACTTCGACATTCATGTTTTCCTGCTTTATATAGTTACAGACTATGGCACACTTGTGCATCTATCCCATTAGAGTTACAGACTCTAGAAATATATTTCTTGCCCCTGTAGAGTTACAGAATCTGGCAAGCTTCCTTGCACTCGGCCTTGTAGATGTATAGACTCGGGCTACCTTTCTTTTTCCCTATAGAGTTACGAACTCTGGTAGTCATCTATTTTAGCCCTGCAGAGTTACAGACTCTGGTTATCTCTCATTCTGCTCTGTAGGGTACAAACCCTGGCAAACATATTTTCCTACCTTCTAGAGTCTCAAACTTTGGTAGCATCCTTGTTTCATACCATGCTTTCACTATTCAAACAACACTTGCCATTTTATCACTTTGGATAATTACCATACATTGGTTAATGCCACACTCTTTCTATTCAAGCAATTTACTTCACCTTTTGGCAACCCAATCAAATCCCTTTCTTTATTCCGTATTAGTTCCATGAACTACGGAGCTCTGACCTTCTCATTGCACTATGAGAATACGTAGGCACGGGGGTTCGAATTCTTCGGGAGCATATTTATCATTATTTTCTTCTTTCCCTTTATCCTTTCGCAAGTAATCTTTAGATAATAACACTCATTCGAGCAAAGAACAATCAAAATGGTTCCCATTGAGTACAACGGTGTAAGGGGAGCTAATACATTCCCCTGGCATAACTGACTTCCTTACCCATTTTCTTTTCCCCTGGGTTTTATCGATATTTTCCCTTTCCTTAGGAAATAAATAAAGTTTGATGGTGACTCTGCTGTATCTTCAAGCGTGCGATACGCTCGGCTATTTTTTGCGTAGCTTCAATATCTCAGTAATAAAAAGATCAAACCCACAAGGATTGCTTTCGAATAAGCCAATAATTATGCAATATAAAAGAAAATAGTAAATGGGGTTTTTTTCAGGTTTCATAATGGAAAATAAAATACAAGTTTTTAAATAGAAATATTAAGACAATCAGGTTGTATATCGAAATCCCTTATCCTCTCTTGTTGATGTATAATGCCTTGTATCAATCTTATCCTTATAATCTCACGGAGAATTAACAAAACTTTTATAACTGATCCCTCACGAAATAACTCACTAATCATTACTTGGATCTTCTTATTCCTAGTCCCCCAGCGTAAGCAAGATTAGGCGATGTACATAACGTTAATTCCCTATGCCACAATTTGGGGTCTCCTTTCCCTATTTAACAAGCATTAGTAGAACAGTTTCCCTAGGTACAACAGATAGGCTAAGGGTCAGTAATCCATATGTGTCCAATATCATATTAATAGAGTATCTCCAATAAAACACATTAAAAACAAGAAGCAAATAAATAAGATTATAGATCAATAGGTTCATATAATGGTCAAATCAACATGGAATCCAACAATATAGAAATAGGTTCATCCTAACACAGCCTAACCTAAAAGAATTTAGCTACTCATAATGAAATTAAAAATACCACAATTGATAGACAAAGATAACATAAGAAGTTCCTTGAATAAATGGTCTCCAATGGCTTGAAATGCTCCAAAAATCACCACTTGTGCTCTCTAATTCGTGCTTCAATCTCAAATTTTTGTAACCCTTTCTCTCCCCTTGAAAAAGTGTAGAAAATCCCCTTTTAAAGCAATCAAATGGATCAGAAACGCGTTAGAAAAATGCCCAAAAAAGTACCATCATGTGCGTCAATATTTCATCGTGCACGTGATTTTGAACATGTTGCATCGCACGCGTGATACTTTATGTCGCGCGTGAGATTATTTCAGAATGTAGATTCTCTTAGCTTCATTTTTAAAATAAAAATAAAACACATCAAAACAAGTTAGGGAACTCCATGTATGACCAGTTTACTGGGCATACGTCAAGATGTAAATTATACTGAAAATTGCTCGTTTCTTCACAATTTCTTCCTGATTTCTTGGTTTCGCCCTGTTTCTTAGACTACTTCATTATTAATAATTATTCATATTTAGCTTATCTTTAATTTGGGATTTTATTAAATTCATTGCAAATACTCATAAAAATCATGTAATGACAAAGTGTAACCACAAGCCCAAACTAGAATTATTGTTTGTCCTCAAGTAACTCGTCTGCAACTACACATTTCAAACAGAAAAACAAATTACAATAATAACGAATGAACATCACCAATTGTGTTACCTGATCATCATTCTAGTTCCCGACTTGAATTGAGCAAATTTGGAAAACTTCTTCCAACACAACAAGTACTCAGCTTGTCTCTCACGTCAATAATTTTTCACTCGAATTGACATGGTAATCACACTATCAATGTACAAAAGCATTTTACCATAAGTTTATAAAATTTATAATAAAATTAATCAAAGTCATCTAAACACACACTTTCTGAGGTCTTCCAAGGTTGTAATGGGGCTTATGTCAAGGTATGATAATTTGGGATAGTAGACTTAAACATTTGGAGTTAGGTACCTAGTTTTCCTTATTTTACCAAATTCCTTTTCATATCAACGCTTGCTTAATTACTTTGGTACTAGAGATTAATATTTTATGGTCCTAAACGTTGCTTTTCTCATTTTTTTTGAAGAAGTTGCTTTAACTTCTTCATTTTCTCATTTTTATTTTTGAATTTTTGACCAAAATCTCTAGTATACCAATCCCAAACTTAAACTTTGCTCACTTTCAAGAGCAACCACAAACTTATTCTTTTGCATATGACTAAGGAACTAAATTTTCTACCTAACTCCAAAAAGAGGATGGAAAAATTTAATCTTTCAAGTCAATTGCTAATTATTGTGGCTATGTCACTGAAAGAAAGCGCTTAGGCTCAAAGTGGTTAGAAAATAATATAAACATGATATACTAGTTAGTTTGAAAAGGCTCGGAGTTTAGCACAAACAAGTGTCTCAATGTGTATTTATTAAACCAATAGATTAAATCAAAAATAATTCAAATTCTAAAAAATAGCAATTGTACAAATACTCTCATAAGAAGGAAAAGTAAACAATGGAATATTTGGTTGCAAGTTCCTTTGTAAAAGCTTCAAATTTTGCAAATGTAGTATAGACGTCATCTTGCATGACTATCTTGACCCTGCATATAAAAAAAATACCTTAGTAGCACTGCACTAGATTAAACAAATTAAACAAAAATAAAACTAAAAAGAGAAAGAATAGGAAACAAAATTTAAGAAGCAACAAAAATAACTAATTACAAAAAATATTTACAACTAAAAACAAATATATATATATATATATATATATATATATATATATATATATATATATATATATATATATATATATATTAAAAGTTGCACAAATTTTGCCTTGTTGAAATATCAACAGTCCCCAACAACGACGCAAAAAACATGATGGCTTCTCAACAAGTGTATCGATTGTGTCGCGGTAATAAAAAGATTGAACCTACAAGGACTGTCTTCAAACAACCAACAGTTGTGCAATATAAAAGGAAACACTAAATGGGGGCGGGGGGTTGAGGTTTCATAAAGTAAAATAAAATACGAGATTTTAAACAGAAATATTAAGACGGTCAGGTTGTGTATCGAATCCCTTTATCCTCTCTTGTTGTGTATGATGCCTTGTATGAATGATCTTATCCTTATAATCTCACGACGAGTTACCAAAACCGTTATAACTCATCCCTCACGAAATAAATCACTAATAATTACTCGAAGCTTCATATTCCTAGTCCACCAGCGTAAGCAAGATTAGGTGATGTACATAATGTTAATTCCTTATGCCACTACTCGGGATCTCCTATCCCTATTCAACCAGTGTAAGTAGAACAATTTCCCTAGGTCCAACATATAGACTAAGGATCAGTAATCCTTATGTGTCCAATATCAGATTAACAAAGTATCTCAAATAAAAGGCATTAAGAACAAGAAGCAATTAAATAAAATTATATATCAATAGGTTCATACAATGGTCAAATCAACATGGAATCCAACAATATAGAAATAGGTTCATTCTAACAAAATCTAACCTAGAAGAATTTAGTTACTCATAGTGCAATTAAAAATACCATAATTGATAGACAAAGATAACATAAGAAGTGCCTTGAAGAAATGTCATCAAATGGCTTCAAATGCTTCAAAAATCACCCATTGTGCTCTCTAATTCATGCTTCAATCTTCAATTTTCATAAACCTTGCTCACCCCTTTAAAAAGTGAAAAAAATCCCCTTTTAAAGCAGTCATAATGGATCAAAAACACGTCAGAAAAAGGTCCAAAAAAGTAACATTGTGCGCGTCATTATTCCATTGTGCACACGATTTTGAACATGTGGCATCGCGTGCGCGATGCTTTCCATCACCACCTGTGATTTTCCATAACGAGGATAATTCTCTTAACTTTATTTTGCAACAAAAAAAAAACAAGTCAGAACGAGTTACGAAACTCCATATATGACCAATTTACTAAACAGACGTCAAGATGTAAATTATGCTGAAAATTGCTTATTTCTTCACAATTTCTTCCTGATTCTTAGTTTCGCTCTGTTTCTTCAACTTTTTCATTTTCTTCATACTTCTTCACATTTAGCTCATTTTGAACTTGATATTTCATCGAATCCATCACAAATACTCAAAAAAATCATGTAATGACAAACTGTCATCAAATATGTTATGCTATTTGAAAGAACAAGTACTCATTAATGTTGACTGAATAGAGTCTAAATTAGGTATTTTTATGAACAATTGGATGCTAATTATTGTAATTACTGAAGTTGGTTAATTGAATTGAGTTTCATAGGGTAATGTGTTAAGGTATGAGCATAAATTCTAATTGTGCATTGTGTGATTTTACAGAGATGGCACATTGTGGGATGAGAAAATCATGAAGGTCTAAAACAGAGATGATGTAGGTACAAGTTGAGGTATTGGCGCACAAGGATATTTTGCAACCTAAAGCTTATATGTGACATGAAGACAATTTTATGAAGATGACAAGATGGCCATGAATGAAAATTGGAGTAGGAAGTAGGTCCCAGGGTTTAGGATATGATTAGTTGACTTTGGTCAACTACTTGACCAAAAAGTCAACAGTTGACCAAAAGTCAACTGTAGGTCAAAACATGTAAATTCTTGTAGATTTCTTGTAATATGGATTTATAATGCAATGTTTTGATGCTTTGTAATGAAAATGGTTTCTTTTTGAATAAATTGTTGTGTTTTAAGAAAGAGATTTTCCTCCAAAGAATGAATTTGAATTAGGACTTGAATAAACCTTGAGTTTGATTTCTTTGTCTTGAATCCAAGCTACAAAGCCTTGAATTAGATGAACCACTAAAAAAATTAGCCATGTAGGATTTCCTTAGAGAATGGTCAACCTTGAAGCATGTATTCTAGATCCATTATACATGAAGTAATCAACATACACAAAGCACATACCAAAGATTAGGGTTCTAACAAAACCTAGCCCAAAAGCCAAACCTCCCATGTCAAATGTATCATCAAGCTTCCATAAGTTTGATCTATAGAGAAACCTTAGCTCATGGTAGGCATAAATAACAATGACCTTTGAATCAATGGTATTTATTTGAAAATAAAATTATGAAGTAGTGCCCTTGATGATTATTAATATGCAGATGAAGTGAGGATCATGACTCAGATAAAAATGAAAAAAAGTAGGGGAAATTTTGGGGTATGACAGTGTTTACTACATTAAGCCCAACTTACTACATTAAGCCCCCTAAACTTTAATGCTAAATTATGTGTTTTAAAGCCTAATACTTTATTTGTAAAATTTGATTTTGAAGTTTTATTATGTTAATTTCTCATGTTATTTAAAGTTTTTGAAGGTTTTTGGATAGTTGTCATAGTGACACCTTAAATTATCGACAAAATATTTTTATATAAGTTTAGGGGTTTAGGGTGTTACACTTGTCATATGTTTGGAAACTGCTTAGTTTCTTGGCACAGTAAGAAGCAACATAACATTGCTCTTTCTACTGCTGAGGCTGGATATGTAGCATTTGATAATTGTTATGCACAAGTCTTATGGCTAAAGCAACAATTATTGGATTATGATTTAAAATTTGATTGTATTCCAATCAAATGCGATAACACTAGTGCAATTAGCCTAACTAAAAATCATGTACTTCATTAATGTAATAAACATATATAGATCAAGCACCATTTTCTTAGGGATCATGTTGAAAAGGGGGATGTTATTTTTGAATACTGGATTCAAAATATCAGCTTACTGATATCTTTACAAAACCATTAACCTCCGAACCTTTTTAGAAGTTACGTACGGATTTGGGAATCCTAGATTCGTTGTGCTTTAAATATACTCAATTTCCTATTTCATTTCATTTGCTATATGTTTATGTTGTACACTAACATTCTCTTGAAGCAATTTATTATAACCAAAGCGTTTGGTATGTTTCTTTAACTCTAACATTTTTTATAATTTTTTTTTTGTATTTTGTTCTTATATGTTCATTTGCTTACTTCTTACATTTCTTATTTCATTCATTCATAAGTTGCCGCTTTGATTGTTCACATGTTGAATTTAATATCTTTTTAAGTGAGTGTTGTTAATTATGTACATTTGAGTATTAGTATGTTTTTCATGCATTATTTAAATCTTCCATTCATATAAGTTTTGATCACGTATATGTGTGTTGCTGCATAGTTGCATGTATAATTGCTTATTTGTTTCATTTAGCATGTCAGTCTTTGTATTATGTATTCGATCTTTGTTGTTGTACATTATTCTTAGTTATATTTAGCTCATTTGTTTCTCCAGAATATCGTTTGTGTTGCTGGTTTTATTTGCGTTTAGGCTCATTAACATCTATCTCCTTTTGATCTTGTCAAAAAGGGAGAAGTTGTAATGCGTGTATAAATTTGTTTTATGTATTTTACGCTGCTTTATATTGTGAAATATTTTAGAGGGAACACAAGAAATTTAATTAAGGAAAGTTATGGTCACATTTTTCTTTTGCTTGAAGTTGACTCAATTTCAAGTGAAAGCTTGCCAAGCATAAAAAAGCGGGAGACTGAAGTTGGATGTCTCTGATACATTAAGGGGGATACCCCATGTGGTTTTGTTACTTGTCTCTTAAGATTTAATTTGAATTTAGTTTTATATTTGAGTCTCCTCTTCAATTGTGCATCTTTAAGGATCGAGTTTTGGATCCATATTTTAACATGCATAATTCAAACTGTTTAGTTTTTAGGTATGCTTTAAATTTATTAGTCGATTTTTTAGAACAAGAACCATAATTGAGATTAATTCAAGTTATGTCAAAAGTAGAATCTCAAAACATATTTGAAAACTTGAATTTTTGAGATTTTGGATGTGTGATTTCGAATCCCACAATCCCTTGAGTCAAATCAAACAAGGCAAAGAGGAATCATGATGTTGTGTAAACTTATGAGTCGAATCATAACATGCACTTGATTCAAATCATGCACTCTGTGAGTCTAATCATAGTTTTTTCATGAGTCAAATCGCAGGCCCTTCTTTAGCCACTGCCAAGTTTGAGTCTAGCCATGACTCAATCACTACCTATGTGAGTCGAATCATGCTTTATTCTTGACTCGAATTGAAGGTGCGAATTTCACACCCTTTCCGCTATCATACACCTTTCTATACTCATTGTTGCCTTCAATATTACACTCATCAGTAATGTTCATAATGAATTCCTTGACCAACATTTCATAGCTAACACCAACATCAATTACAATTTTCATTAACCAAGCTGCTTTTAACAACTCTATAATATTTCTACAATTAAAAGCTTATTTACCTAGCTCTCTTTCATAAGTAATCCTTTCTTTGGAAAACATACTTCCACTTCTGAACATTTGTTTCAGAATGAAATGAAACATTATCCATGTGAGTAGAGGGGACATTCACATGAGTTCTTTTCCCTCAAATATTTTTCCTTACAGTGTGCATAATATCCTAGACATATTCTTCAACATCTGTCTCAGAGTCACTTAAGTGTACAAGCTTTCTCTTTAGAGACTTCTTCTCAATAACTTTACTTTCCACTAACTTTGCTTTTAGAGTTTTGTCCTTGTTAATATCAGTATCCTTAGCCCTAGTCTTTGGAACATTAAATGGTATAATCATCTGAAGAGGTACAACATTGAGTAGCACATCTTGTTCATCAAGCTTAGCTTGCTCATCCATTGTCTGGTTGACATATTCATTACCATCTTTAATGGTATCCTGTGTCACATCTTTGAGCTTTTGGTTACTCTACAACAGTTAAGTGCAACTACTTCCAACGCGTATAATTTGGGAATTTAAGATGTCATCCTTCATTTGCTTAACCTGAAGACCAAGAAAGTAGGTAACCTTTCCTACCATGTTCAACTCAAATTCAGACTTCATTTGTTGAACACAATTCTCCAATATCTTGTCTGACATCTCATAATCCATTGTCATACATGAGTTTTCCTTTATCATTCTTCACACCTAGGATGCTATTTCTACCACTCAAGCGTTTCTCTTGTATGACTTCCACGAGGATCAAAATAGGTAACTCCAAAACTAAAGAGGAGGTAGGATGCTTAAGCATCTTGTGGGACATCTTACCTATTTGGAAATCTCCACATATTTCGCCTTCTTCACTTTTCAACTTTGATAAACCCCTGATGGCTTCTTTAGATATGATTTTCTTCATGCTCTTGAGGTTGAGATGATCAAGTTTCTGGTACCCTAGCCCAGTCTCATCTACCTTGGATATCAAACATGATGAGGGATGAGATATCCATATATAGAAGTTGCCTTTGGATCTTTAACCCTTTATTAACAATTCTTGATCTTTGTTGGAGATAGTACATTCAAACTTATTGAAGTTCACATCCAGACCTTGATCACATAGTAAAATTGTAATTGCTTTAAAAATTAAATATTAAAATTGCTTAAATTTTTAAGATGAAAATGGTATTAGATCGAGAGGGGACTAGAACCACTTGATGCCATAACTGACCTCCGAACTGGATTAATCGGTCTAGTGGGCCGGATACTGGTGTTAAAAAAAGATATTGGATTGAATAAACTTATTATCACTTGAGAGTAAAATGTTAAAATTGTTTGATTATAAAATTTTATACAAAATTTTAAGGCTAAAAAAGATAAATGATTAAAATAATATTATAGATTAAGTTTTAGGTCTCAAATATCTTAAACACTACTCGGTCGTTAAAAACTATGAGTATTATATAGACATCTATTTTCGTCCATTTTTCTTATGAATTGAACGAAGTGGTGGATTGCGAGTTTTAATGGCGTATTAAAACGAGTATGATATAAAATATTCATCCAAAAAAGTTAACTAAAATTGATTAAAAAAATAAAAAAAATGAAATGAAACTTAAACGCAATAAAGTTAACACAAATTTATATCATCAAACTTAAAATAAAATATTAACATAAAAATTACAAAAGAAAGAATGAACGTGAAGAAGAAAAGAAGGGGGGGGGATAGAAAAAATAACTCAGTTTTGTTTTATCATGACCTTGCATGTTATGGTTCCATTCCTACGAAGAACAATATTTCATACAAAGCAAACTAAAAGAAAAATAACAAAAATAACAAATATCTAAAGATGTTTTTTTTCTACTTGCAACTACTGGACTTTAAAAGCAAAAAAAAAAATCAAGAACATTAGAAAAAAAGAAGTTAAATAACATCGTGTCTTTTTAAAATAAAAAAGAAATATAAACAACCTAATCTTTAAATTATAAAATATTAAGTCTAATTAAATTGTTAAATCTGGCCCTAATGTAGAATTCTAGTGAACATAAAGTACAATAGTTATCCTACATGCAACAAAGTGTTGTTCTCTCTCTCTCTCTCTCTCTCTCTCTCTCTCTCTCTCTCTCTCTCTCTCTCTCTCTCTCTCTCTCTCTCTCTCTCTCTCTCTCTCTCTCTCTCTCTCTCTCTCTCTCTCTCTCTCTCTCTCTCTCTCTCTCTCTCTCTCTCGTTGTAGTAATGGTACTGCTTTTTGAAAGTTTATGTTCTTCGCTAGGATTACATTTCATTTCTTGGTTTCTTTTTTAACATAAGGACATTGTGATATGTATTGTTCAGATTGCTTAGTTAGTGTTTTGTGACTATAACTTTATGTATTTACAAACTCATTATTGGCTTGTAGATTGTAGTCGTGGTTATGAATATGCGTTAGGTTTTGGTGTTGTTAAAGGAAGTAAATAACAATAGACACTAAGAGAAAGAAATTATTTTATTATTAAGAAGTCATTACATTTTGGATCCTAAATATATTAGATAATTTTATTCTTCATCCCACTCTTCTTCCATTGGATCCTCTTTCCTCTTAGACTTTATCATTGTTGTTTATATTATACCCACTTTAGGACCCAATAGTTGTGCCTACTCCTTCTCAGACTTCCTCAAACTTTTAAACCTTTGAAGCTTCCTCATACTTCTGCCTCTCTTCCTTTGATTTTTTCTTCATCATCTTCATAATCTCCTCCTCATAATCCATCTTTTTAGCCTTATACTGCTATAGTTAACCCATCTTAGCTGAAGAGTAATGTGATCTGGTTGGTTTTGCAAATGTTTGTTTTTATAAGAAGAAATCTTGGATAACGTACAATCTTCCTTGAAGACTATGCATCTTGGGAAGCTTTGCCTTTCAGAATTTGACTTTGACTATCTTGGATATTCTGGATAATTGCTTACCCTTTTCTCCAGCCATTGAGATTTCGTGAATATTTTATTTTTGTTTTTACTCAGATTCTCTCTTATCTTTTTTTATCTTCTGTATGTAGATTCTTGTTCTTAAGCAACACAAGTTCCTACTTCATATGAAGAACATCAAGAAGGAATATAGGACAAATAACAAGTAAGTATTTTATATTCTTCAATCATAATTTATTGTAAGTTATGATTTCTAAGGTTATTCACTCACAACTATTTTTATTTGGAATTATAGATGCTTAAAATCAAGACACCAAGACAACAAGATAATATTATTTCTAAGGTTATTCACTCACAAATTGGTGTATTACTGTTTTTGGTCTGATACGATTTATAAATATTCAAGTTAAAAAGATAAATAATATCACAATAGTTGTTTAATTCAACCGTTGTTATATGTTGCATACTACTTAACTTATAACAATGGTCACACGCCCATTGTAGAAACCAACATACATACAATCATACCTTACCTAACAACAGGCGTACAACCGTCATTATATGTGTTTTGCAACCATCATTATATGTTTTTTCCATATTAGTGAATGCAGTGAGATGATTTATGTACATTCACTCGCACTCTTAAATGGGACGTAATGCAGGGATATGATTTGTGTACATCCATTCACACTCCTATGCGGGGCATACTACAAATAAGATGATTTGTACTATGCACGTAAAGAATAGTAAACAATATGCCTAGCCCATATATGTAAACAATATGCTTTGGATGAATATTGTATATCATACTCGTTTTAATACGCCATTAAAACTCGCAATCCACCACTTCGTTCAATTCATAAGAAAAATGGACGAAAATAGATGTCTATATAATACTCATAGTTTTTAACGACCGAGTAGTGTTTAAGATATTTGAGACCTAAAACTTAATCTATAATATTATTTTAATCATTTATCTTTTTTAGCCTTAAAATTTTGTATAAAATTTTATAATCAAACAATTTTAACATTTTACTCTCAAGTGATAATAATTTTATTCAATCCAATATCTTTTTTTAACACCAGTATCCGGCCCACTAGACCGACTAATCCAGTTCGGAGGTCAGTTATGGCATCAAGTGGTTCTAGTCCCCTCTCGATCTAATACCATTTTCATCTTAAAAATTTAAGCAATTTTAATATTTAATTTTTAAAGCAATTACAATTTTACTATGTGATCAAGGTCTGGATGTGAACTTCAATAAGTTTGAATGTACTATCTCCAACAAAGATCAAGAATTGTTAATAAAGGGTTAAAGATCCAAAGGCAACTTCTATATATGGATATCTCACCCCTCATCATGTTTGATATCCAAGGTAGATGAGACTGGGCTAGGGTACCAGAAACTTGATCATCTCAACCTCAAGAGCATGAAGAAAATCATATCTAAAGAAGCCATCAGGGGTTTATCAAAGTTGAAAAGTGAAGAAGGCGAAATATGTGGAGATTTCCAAATAGGTAAGATGTCCCACAAAATGCTTAAGCATCCTACCTCCTCTTTAGTTTTGGAGTTACCTATTTTAATCCTCGTGGAAGTCATACAAGAGAAACGCTTGAGTGGTAGAAATAACATCCTAGGTGTGAAGAATGATAAAGGAAAACTCATGTATGACAATGGATTATGAGATGTCAGACAAGATATTGGAGAATTGTGTTCAACAAATGAAGTCTGAATTTGAGTTGAGCATGGTAGGAAAGGTTACCTACTTTCTTGGTCTTCAGGTTAAGCAAATGAAGGATGACATCTTAAATTCCCAAATTATACGCATTGGAAGTAGTTGCACTTAACTGTTGTAGAGTAACCAAAAGCTCAAAGATGTGACACAGGATACCATTAAAGATAGTAATGAATATGTCAACCAGACAATGGATGAGCAAGCTAAGCTTGATGAACAAGATGTGCTACTCAATGTTGTACCTCTTCAGATGATTATACCATTTAATGTTTCAAAGACTAGGGCTAAGGATACTGATATTAACAAGGACAAAACTCTAAAAGCAAAGTTAGTGGAAAGTAAAGTTATTGAGAAGAAGTCTCTAAAGAGAAAGCTTGTACACTTAAGTGACTCTGAGACAGATGTTGAAGAATATGTCTAGGATATTATGCACACTGTAAGGAAAAAGATTTGAGGGAAAAGAACTCATGTGAATGTCCCCTCTACTCACATGGATAATGTTTCATTTCATTCTGAAACAAGTGTTCAGAAGTGGAAGTATATTTTCCAAAGAAAGGATTACTTATGAAAGAGAGCTAGGTAAATAAGCTTTTAATTGTAGAAATATTATAAAGTTGTTAAAAGCAGCTTGGTTAATGAAAATTGTAATTGATGTTGGTCTTAGCTATGAAATGTTAGTCAAGGAATTCATTATGAACATTACTGATGAGTGTAATATTGAAGGCAACAATGAGTATAGAAAGGTGTATGATAGCGGAAAGGGTGTGAAATTCGCACCTTCAATTCGAGTCAAGAATAAAGCATGATTCGACTCACATAGGTAGTGATTGAGTCATGGCTAGACTCAAACTTGGCAGTGGCTAAAGAAGGGCCTGCGATTTGACTCATGAAAAAACTATGATTAGACTCACAGAGTGCATGATTTGAATCAAGTGCATGTTATGATTCGACTCATAAGTTTACACAACATCATGATTCCTCTTTGCCTTGTTTGATTTGACTCAAGGGATTGTGGGATTCGAAATCACACATCCAAAATCTCAAAAATTCAAGTTTTCAAATATGTTTTGAGATTCTACTTTTGACATAACTTGAATTAATCTCAATTATGGTTCTTGTTCTAAAAAATCGACTAATAAATTTAAAGCATACCTAAAAACTAAACAGTTTGAATTATGCATGTTAAAATATGGATCCAAAACTCGATCCTTAAAGATGCACAATTGAAGAGGAGACTCAAATATAAAACTAAATTCAAATTAAATCTTAAGAGACAAGTAACAAAACCACATGGGGTATCCCCCTTAATGTATCAGAGACATCCAACTTCAGTCTCCCGCTTTTTTATGCTTGGCAAGCTTTCACTTGAAATTGAGTCAACTTCAAGCAAAAGAAAAATGTGACCATAACTTTCCTTAATTAAATTTCTTGTGTTCCCTCTAAAATATTTCACAATATAAAGCAGCGTAAAATACATAAAACAAATTTATACACGCATTACAACTTCTCCCTTTTTGACAAGATCAAAAGGAGATAGATGTTAATGAGCCTAAACGCAAATAAAACCAGCAACACAAACGATATTCTGGAGAAACAAATGAGCTAAATATAACTAAGAATAATGTACAACAACAAAGATCGAATACATAATACAAAGACTGACATGCTAAATGAAACAAATAAGCAATTATACATGCAACTATGCAGCAACACACATATACGTGATCAAAACTTATATGAATGGAAGATTTAAATAATGCATGAAAAACATACTAATACTCAAATGTACATAATTAACAACACTCACTTAAAAAAGATATTAAATTCAACATGTGAACAATCAAAGCGGCAACTTATGAATGAATGAAATAAGAAATGTAAGAAGTAAGCAAATGAACATATAAGAACAAAATACAAAAAAAAAATTATAAAAAATGTTAGAGTTAAAGAAACATACCAAACGCTTTGGTTATAATAAATTGCTTCAAGAGAATGTTAGTGTACAACATAAACATATAGCAAATGAAATGAAATAGGAAATTGAGTATATTTAAAGCACAACGAATCTAGGATTCCCAAATCCGTACGTAACTTCTAAAAAGGTTCGGAGGTTAATGGTTTTGTAAAGATATCAGTAAGCTGATATTTTGAATCCAGTATTCAAAAATAACATCCCCCTTTTCAACATGATCCCTAAGAAAATGGTGCTTGATCTATATATGTTTATTACATTAATGAAGTACATGATTTTTAGTTAGGCTAATTGCACTAGTGTTATCGCATTTGATTGGAATACAATCAAATTTTAAACCATAATCCAATAATTGTTGCTTTAGCCATAAGACTTGTGCATAACAATTATCAAATGCTACATATCCAGCCTCAGCAGTAGAAAGAGCAATGTTATGTTGCTTCTTACTGTGCCAAGAAACTAAGCAGTTTCCAAACATATGACAAGTGTAACACCCTAAACCCCTAAACTTATATAAAAATATTTTGTCGATAATTTAAGGTGTCACTATGACAACTATCCAAAAACCTTCAAAAACTTTAAATAACATGAGAAATTAACATAATAAAACTTCAAAATCAAATTTTACAAATAAAGTATTAGGCTTTAAAACACATAATTTAGCATTAAATTAAAACATAATAAAAATGACATGTTCTCGATGTTACAGATCAGAGCATTTAACCGGCTAAAAACAATAACGGTAAAATAAATAAAGATGGGCTCCAAGAAGCTATCCTCCACTCACAACAATCAAACTTTACTCATGATTATCTGCAAGATGTCCATGGCAGACAACATAAAGCAAAGGGGTGAGAATACATTCATATATGTTAGCGATGCAAAAGATCAAAAAGGGGTAGTCTAAACAACTACAACAACAACAATCATCAGCAGGTAATGTATTCACAAAACAATCATCAATTCACATATGTCAACTTATATGCAATGTAACAACCCCTCGACTATATATGCATGTGGTGCCAACTCAACAATGGTTCTTCATACGAATCGGGTCCGAACATCTGAACCTCGAGCTCCAAGATATGAGCTCCAAGCCCCATCTTCTGAGCTTGGGACAATTCACTAGTCTTAACTTCTGAACTAAAAAACGTGACTCTTTCACAACAACGACAAGTATGATGTATGGCATACGATAATGCAACGATACCAACACAACAATGATTACATCCCCACGTCTAACTATAAACGGTCGTGGAACAACAACAACACGACAATGATTACAACCCCACATCTGACTGTAAACAATCATATATTTAAATGAATCAACAATAGTTCTTAATCTGAACTACGCACTCCACATCATATATTCACACATCGAATAAACATTCACATAGCACTCAATCATATTAATTTATATTATCATCCCCTTATCAATAATTCATATTATTACTTATGTCATACCACCAAGAGGGTAAGGCAACTCTAGCCTTATCAAAACAACTCTAAATAGTCAAATTACTCATATCTCAACTCAACTCAATAATATTATTATTAATTACTCAATAACTCAATTTTAACTCTTGTCTTATCAGCCTTAAACAAATAAAAATATTACTCAAAAGGTAACCATATAATGTCAACAGTGCTCCATGTAACACCATAATCCTCGACTCCACATTTAATAAAATAGTTCAAATGAAATTCACATATTAGAGTGTCACACATGCTTCACCATAGAATAAAAATCTCAAATACCAAATAGTCATGTAAAAGTAAGCAGCGGAAATAAACGAGTTCGACATAAAGTCTCAACAACAAAACTCATATTTTCTCAAAATTCTCAAACCCATATTTTCTCAAAATTCTCAAAACTCATATTTTCTCAAAATTCTCAAAATACATATTTTCTCAAAATTCTCAAAACCTTAAAAATGTTTAAAAGTTCATGAGTGATAACTCTACTAAGGTAATGACATGCAATTTCCTCAATTTACTCAAAAGTGACCATAATGTCACAAAAGGACTCTAATGTCAAAAAAATGCTCAAAAATACCACAGAATGGCCCCCGAACTCCAACAACTCTGAAATGCTCAAAACTCAAAAAACACCTAAAAGTAAAAAAAAACTCGAAATTGCCCAAAAAGTCAAAAAAACTCGAAATCGCCCGAAATCGGGAACCGTCACCGAAATGATCGACTGTCGGTCGCAACCAGGGTGTGGCCCAAACCTTCTGCGATTGCGGAAACGCGTCACTTGCAAAATCGTTGTCGTAAATCGTGTGACCGCCGTCACGCGGCGCAGCTCCCCACGCAGTTGTGGTCGCAATGATCGCTAGGGGCCACCTTTTTGGTGCGACAGAAAATCCCCCCCCCCCCCCGACGGATTTTTCTTGACTTTTCCCAAAAACTCGATTTTAAAAAAAAGTTTCCCAAATTTGATGTGAAATTCTGGTATAGCCAGAGTTCAGATGTTCTACACGAAGTCATGACATCTGATCCAACAATATTACTAATACATCAAGGTATTTATACAAATTAAATTCCAGTACTGATATGCACACATTCACAGATGTCACGACATCTGCTACTATATCACCATAGTATGGAAGAACACCCAGTTCTGTCCATCTGGTACAAAGACACAACAGAGATCAACCACAGCACTTACTTCTGTTGAGCCTGCACAGTTATCAGCATGATGTCTCAACATTGATTTGAACATCACCTGTTACAGCATTACATGTTTACCTTATTTTATAACAGACAGAATTATCACGTGCAGAAGGTAAAAAACACAGGTAATTGTTAACCCATTTCGGTGCAACATCACCTACTCTGGGGGAATACCAAGCCAGGAAGAAGATCCACTATCAGCAGTATTAATTCAGAGTTAAACTCCCCCGTTTACAACTCTTCACTTAATCCCTACCCAATGCAATCTATACCTAGGAACTCCTAGATAGAAACCTCCAGTTTCCATTCCTATCACTATAATTACCATGTAATGCTTAGACAACTTGAACATGCTTCATAGCTTCGTTCAAGAACATAACAACTCTTGCCTACAAGCTTTGAGTTACAAATAATCTCATGCTTTCAAGCACTGAGATACACATGGTAACCTTCCCACAGGTTGGGAGGTTTACCGCACATACACCCCTAATTTTTCATTCTAAGAGGCTTTCAAAACCTAGGTTACACTATGCTATTTATAACCTAAGCACCCAATTGGATTTGGGCCTTCAGCAATCACAGCAAACTTCTTCTTTGCTGTTACAAAGCCAGCAGAAAATTTCTGCTACAAATAAGGTCTTCAATCTTTTAGTTCCTAAAATATCTCCATATTTAGTTCCTAAAATATCTCCATATTTAGTTCCTAAAATATCTCCATATTTAGTAACTGTTTATTCTGATTGAGTCTTCAAGACCTCCACAAATAACGCCACATAGGATTCTAACTAATTTCCACATATTAGGGTGCTAACAAATAGGCTATTTGTTAGGTTCATTAATTGTGGCTCAGTTGTTAGTTTCCTGGATTTTAGATCAGCTGTTGGATTCCTGAAGAATAGCCTGAGAAAAATCCTGAAACAGAAAAACTAACCATCCTACAATTTAGCATATGCTGTCAGGAATGAATGTCACAACATTCAGTTTGACGTCCAGAACATAGACCATATGCTAAGTCTGTTATTTTCCTGAAAGCAGACTGTGCTAAATGTTGTACTGTAAAAGACCAACCAGTCTATACTTCAGTATCAGCTTACAGTAATAAATGTCAAGACATCTAGTTTGACATTTTCACAATGGGCCTTATGCCAAGTCTGTTATCCTCCTGAAGAACAGACTGAATTAAATAATGAACTGAAGCAGAAAAACCAACCTGCCTATTATTCAGTATATGATGTCACTGATGAATGTCACAACATCCAGTTTGACATTCAGACAGTAGGCCTTGTGCCAGGTCTGTTATTCCCTTGATAAACAGACTGAAAATAAATACTGAGTTATAGAAGAACACCAACTGTTCTATTCCTCAGTATCTGCTGACAGGAATGAATGTCATAACATCTAGTTTGACATTCAGTAATTCCTGTATTAGCTAAACCTGCAGCATACTACTCAAGTATGTCATGACATCAGTCAAGACATCAGAGTACAGTTAGATGACCTAACACACAATGCACTCAAACAAACATCTCCACAGCATGTCATGACATCAGTCAAGACATTAGAATCCAGCTAGTGTTTTACCATAACATGCAGTCAATCAAACATCTACAAACTCCCCCTTTGGCAAATTTTTGGCTAAAACACATTGGCCTCACAACAGAGTACACAGCAGCGGAAAACATACATAGAAGTTAAATAAAAACTTCTAATAGCAGCACACATAAACACACTCACACTCATAGAAGTGGAACATCAGCTGCAGCACAACCTCTGGATTAGAGGATCTGGAATATCTGTTTAGCAAAACAATTTGTTGTCCTGGGGCATCATAGGTGTTACTCCCCCTTTTTGTCAAAAATGTTGCCAAAGCAACACTTTAAATTACAGACCAACATAAACAGAATTACACAAATGACAGAAACACAATCTTGATTTTACTTCATAGTTTCAATCAAGAATACCCCCTCTTGATCTTGCTTTACAGCTTTGATCAAGACACCACCCACTTGATCTTGCTTCACAGCTTTGATCAAGTAGTCACACACTCTTGCTTCATAGCAGGTACACCCATATCAGATGTCATGACGTTGAGTCTGACATCTTGACATACTCCTGCATGAACACTTTCTTGAAGTCCAGCAGGCACATAGGCTGTCTCATGTTAAGACATCACACATAACATCTTGTGAACAGTCTTTGTTTTACCAAAATTGCTCCCCCTTTGGCAAATTTTGGCTGAAACATATATCTTTCCTTTTTGTTCACAAGGTAAACTATCAGCAGTTAAACAACATAACAGTAGTTTAAACAGCAACAGAAGCAACTCAATTACTAGCTTTCTGGTTACTAGTAATACACACATGCACAAGGGTACTTTTCCTCCCCCTAAATCTGTGCAGTAAAAACAGAATTACTAGTTAAGGATGCAACTAGTAAGACACACAAATGCACAAGGGTACTCCTCCTCCCCCTAAATCTGTGCATACATCAAATAACAGTAACTCCAGCACCTGTACCACACAACTGTAACACACAGGCTCATTCTAATATATCATAATGAGACACACCACATCCATATTTCCTTATGACTGTAAGTTTCAGAAGGAAATAACAATATTGTCCAAGGCAATGTCATGACATCCGGTCAGACATTCTTCTGCTCACTCAGCCTTGACACACACCACATCATCTCAATAACTAACAAGGTGTCATACCTTGTTATCTGAGAACACATAGACCACAAGCTTGATGATTACTTGCAGCACAAAGACAGAACTCCCCTTGTCATGAACAACCAACTCTCCTCTTGAAGCTTGGAGATCATACATGAACATATCCAACACCCCAAAGTTGGACCTTCACATACTTCCTGATTCAAAGAGAACCCAGACCACTTGATGTATGGAAAACATAAGACGCATCTTCATGTCTTCAAGAGCACACCCTCTGTTCAACCCTCTTGGATGAACACATCCACACTCTGTGTCAATCTCTCTTCTAACTAGAACAGAAAACCACTTCACAAAATGTTCTAACATTAGTTAGGACATCCTTCACAACATAACAAAGAACACCATCTGATAATCTTCAGATATCACTGAGTCACCAGCTTGATCCAAAAGAAACCAGACACAAATTGGGACATATACATTCTCATCCCATTACAAGAGATAATCTTCCATAGATAGCTCAGAACTCCTACCACAAGCTCCAAGAGATGAATAGAAACCACCTCCTTTTGTCTTCAACTTACTACTTTTCTGCTCAAAAGTAATTTGTCTCAGACTTTCCTCAAGAATAATCAGCTGCCATATGTTGATTATCTTGATTCTTCGAACTCACTTCTGAGATAGACCAAATGCCACTGGTTGATCACCTCCTCATGAATCCTCATATGAAAAAGTCAAATGCCACTTTTTGACCTCTCCAAGTTTATCAGACTTCTCCCAAAGATATTCTGACCTTCCAAGTGAGACTTGAACTTTAAGCTACATGTTAAACAAAACTTAGATTCTCTAAGACATGACCATGTAACATCTTTTCCATCCAGCAACTCCAAAGAGCTGCAATGAGAACGATCTTTTTGAAGTACCCAATCTACAACTCTGTAGACCCTACTATCTTAAGTTGATGTGCCACTTCACCAACTAAGATTCTGATGTTGAACCAAATGTCATAACATTGTGTTTTAACATCTAGCTGTTGAATTCAGCTCCTTCTTCTGCCACTTGAAAGAACTTCCTCCTTACACAGAACAAGAGTTCAACGCTCTCATAGACTTGATTGTGGAACCAAGTTTGAGTAAACAACCTCCATCCTGCAGGTTTGCAGTTAAGTCATCCAAGCTCACACCTTGATGAATCCCTGCTTCTTCTCCAAAGACATCAGACACTCTGATGCATGAGTCTTCAGAAGGACCAGTTAGAGACTAACCCTTCAGCTATACCAAGGATTCCACTTCCTAAAGCAAGGTTGTTTCCATGATGTCAAGAATGCTGCCACTTGTTCTTAACTCCACAGTGTGCATTAGCCAATGCACTTCCTTGCCTAGAGCAGAAATAAACTGATCCAAGTAACCACCATCAAGACTATGATGTCTTCTTCTTCTTGTACACACCAAGGCTGAACATGTTTCTTGCCAGGAAACCTTTTCAGAGATCATATGCTTTTGCTGCCACCAAGGAGATAGATCATAAACCAATGTACTATCCTTCCTGTGATTCTGCACAGGGTCTTGAAGAAGAGATGTTCCAACATCTTTAAGAACATCAGTTATCTGGAGCTCCAAGGATAATCAATTAAATACTTGTACTTGGCACAAGTAGACATTGATCTTAAATCCTTTCCCAATTATCCTTTCAGATACTTCCACCATAAGAATACTTTGAAAATACTCTTCGTGTGTCAACATCTTCTGCTTGGAAGCACCTCAATAGTTTTGAGAATCTTTCCAGATTAGATTCACCCTTAGGAATGAGAGAGATGAATCCTTCCTTGCAAATGTGTCACACAACAACCAGAACCCATGTGACACAGGTCAACAGCCAACCAGACCCTAGGCTAACCAAACGTGAGGAGGTTAACCAAAACTCCCCCTCAAATTAACAATCATGGAAACTCCATACCAATATCCATGCATTGTACACAAATGTCTCAACATGACATACACTATCCCTACTAGTGGCAACTAACTCTATGAGTTATACCTATACATACTCCAATCACACCAATCAGACTCCAGCTGACCATAAGTACTAGTGAAAAAAAACAGCACCAGTCAATAGTAGATATGCATTGCCAGAGCATACTACCTCAACCAACCTCTGAATCTTCATATTCTCACTCCTTGAAAGAACTGCCACTTCTGAGCGTGGTGTTTGAATAACAAGATTCATGGTCCGAATCCTCTTAAATGAAATAGCAATCAGGTTACCCCATTATTGACTTCTAACATCCAGGGGACTTGTCTTCCAACACAACATAGTACTTCAGGGAACAACTATCCAATCCTGATCAATCTACAGGACTAAGACAAACAGCAGGAAATTGCACAATGTCACATCTCAACCAGCTCCACTTCTAGAGATCAGACTTCTAAAAGTGACCTTCTTGAGCACACACACAGTTGACCCTACCCTTGTCAACTTAGCACACACAGATGTCTCCTCTTCCAGGTCAGGAGTAGGTTCCAAACAAAAGTATCCCTTTGTTTGACACCTAAAAACATCTTCTCTTCAATCAGTAGCTGCATACTTGTTGAACAACATGTTCTAACATCACATAGAACATTAGTTCCACCTCCTTGGAACAAACCCTCCTTGAAAGTCTTCAAGGTTTTCATATACACTACCCAAGAGAGTAAAAGAATCAGTGATCAGGTGATTCTTACCATGATGAGTGGACTTGAGGAGACTCAAGTATCTTTGACATCTTTAGTAGATTATGATGAAATCTTGAATACAGCAGCCTTTCATCCACATGAGGGGAAACTACATCAGAGTTTGAGTTTTGCCAGGTATTATGCAGCGGAAATCATAATACAACTCAACCTATGAACTCACACTTCACAGATCAGCCTCCAAGAACATACCAAGTTTGAATATGATTCAATACTAGCACAGTTGTCCCACACAAAGGCCAATTGCCAACCTCCAGAGACAGGTACACACAGTTCCTGTCATGAATAGTCCATCCACCTACTTCAAGGGACCATTCAGGGAAATCACAGAACCTTCCACAGGTTCCAACATCAGTACTAACATAACTCCTTGCAAGATACCAGAAAGTATCACCCATGGATCTCATCCAGAAACAGAACAGGATGCCTGCTCTGATACCAATTGAAATTCTGGTATAGCCAGAGTTCAGATGTTCTACACGAAGTCATGACATCTGATCCAACAATATTACTAATACAGCAAGGTATTTATTCAAATTAAATTCCAGTACTGATATGCACACATTCACAGATGTCACGACATCTGCTACTATATCACCATAGTATGGAAGAACACCCAATTCTGTCCATCTGGTACAAAGACACAACAGAGATCAACCACAGCACTTACTTCTGTTGAGCCTGCATAGTTATCAGCATGATGTCTCAACATTGATTTGAACATCACCTGTTACAGCATTACAGGTTTACCTTATTTTATAACAGACAGAATTATCACGTGCAGAAGGTAAAAAACACAGATAATTGTTAACCCAGTTCGGTGCAACATCACCTACTCTGGGGGCATACCAAGCCAGGAAGAAGATCCACTATCAGCAGTATTAATTCAGAGTTAAACTCCCCCGTTTACAACTCTTCACTTAATCCCTACCCAATGCAATCTATACCTAGGAACTCCTAGATAGAAACCTCCAGTTTCCATTCCTATCACTACAATTACCATGTAATGCTTAGACAACTTGAACATGCTTCATAGCTTCGTTCAAGAACATAACAACTCTTGCCTACAAGCTTTGAGTTACAAATAATCTCATGCTTTCAAGCACTGAGATACACATGGTAACCTTCCCACAGGTTGGGAGGTTTACCGCACATACACCCCTAATTTTTCATTCTAAGAGGCTTTCAAAACCTAGGTTACACTATGTTATTTATAACCTAAGCACCCAATTGGATTTGGGCCTTCAGCAATCGCAGCAAACTTCTTCTTTGCTGTTATAAAGCCAGCAGAAAATTTCTGCTACAAATAAGGTCTTCAATCTTTTAGTTCCTAAAATATCTCCATATTTAGTTCCTAAAATATCTCCATATTTAGTAATTGTTTATTCTGATTGAGTCTTCAAGACCTCCACAAATAACGCCACATAGGATTCTAACTAATTTCCACATATTAGGGTGCTAACAAATAGGCTATTTGTTAGGTTCATTAATTGTGGCTCAGTTGTTAGTTTCCTGGATTTTAGATCAGCTGTTGGATTCCTAAAGAATAGCCTGAGAAAAATCCTGAAACAGAAAAACTAACCATCCTACAATTTAGCATATGCTGTCAGGAATGAATGTCACAACATTCAGTTTGACGTCCAGAACATAGACCATATGTTAAGTCTGTTATTTTCCTAAGCAGACTGTGCTAAATGTTGTACTGTAAAAGACCAACCAGTCTATACTTCAGTATCAGCTTACAGTAATAAATGTCAAGACATCTAGTTTGACATTTTCACAATGGGCCTTATGCCAAGTCTGTTATCCTCCTGAAGAACAGACTGAATTAAATACTGAACTGAAGCAGAAAAACCAACCTGCCTATTATTCAGTATATGCTGTCACTGATGAATGTCACAACATCCAGTTTGACATTCAGACAATAGGCCTTGTACTAGGTCTGTTATTCCCTTGATAAACATACTGAAAATAAATACTGAGTTATAGAAGAACACCAACTGTTCTATTCCTCAGTATCTGCTGACAGGAATGAATGTCATAACATCTAGTTTGACATTCAGTAATTCCTGTATTAGCTAAACCTGCAGCATACTACTCAAGTATGTCATGACATCAGTCAAGACATCAGAGTACAATTAGATGATCTAACACACAATGCACTCAAACAAACATCTCCACAGCATGTCATGACATCAGTCAAGACATTAGAATCCAGCTAGTGTTTTACCATAACATGCAGCCAATCAAACATCTACATGATGTTTCTGTCAAAAAGCGATTTTTCGTAAAATAAGCTGAAAAGTAAGTTTCTCAATAATTTGGAAAAAATGTCAAATCGATGGATCTAAAAAAGGTTTGGGAAATAACAAAGATCTCAATATACTCAAACGGGAACTCAAATGACCCTAACGAAGTCGTTCAAATCTCAGGGGCAACATTCCAACACAATAGAAATCAAAACAACAAGGAAAACATATAACTCGCAAGATATTCAACACAAATAGATACCTTGGGAGTTTTATCCCAAATCCCCCAATTAGGGTATCAGAGCAACATGTATCAACACTCCAATTCATAAGTCAAAACAGTCAAGAAAGCATGTAGATCATACAATATTTGGCACAGATAGAGAAATATAAGGGAAAACTCATATCAACCCCTAAGGCACCGATAGGAGAGAAAGGAACCCTCACTACCTTTTAGTATTTATATGGGCTAACTTCTCAAATTTACATATTTTGCTCAATTAAATCTAAATCTCTCTCCTTCTACCTCCTACTCTCCATTATTCATAAAATTGACCCGTTATCCTATTTATTCAATTAAATAATTATTTAAATCAAATAAATATTTAAATTAAATAAATATTCAACTTAAATAATTATTTAATCAATATTATTTAATTTCTATTTTCTTATCTTATTACAAAATAATTAATTTGGCTAATTATATGTAATAATCTAAATAATATTATTTATCTACTTTCACAACTATTAACTCCGGTAATTAGTAAATTACCAAAATACTCATACACTTCGCAAACATCAAAAGTTATAAAAATGAACAAACCACTCAAACAATCAAATAAAATGCTCATATAAAAAGTTGGTATGTTGCACTCGATACTCAACTCAAATGTATCTTATATTTTGATCTCCAACTCTAAACAACTCAAAGAAACTCTGAAAACTCTATAGCAACTCTAACAAAATAAACTATGACTCGTAAAGTCATCAAAAAGGTAACGAAAGGTCACCATAATCAAAATTGCTCAAAACTCTAGACCTAACTCTAAAATTTCTTCACTACAAAATATCACCAAATAATATAGACTTATAATAAAAATTTGAAACTCTTAAGTCTAACAGATATTTAAACCCTCTTTCAAACACACTTAAACGTGCCTCCAACAGAGTTACGAAACTCTAGTTCTATTCATTTTGGTTCAGTCATATCACAATAATTTCTGCATAAACTCTAAAACAAAATGTCTGACTTCAAAATAACATGAAAAATTATATACTCATGATAAAATTATGAAACTCTCTAGTTTAAAACATCATTAAACCCTCTTTCTAACACAACTGACAACATCTCAAAATGACTTACGAAACTCAAGTTATGCGTGAAACATGATAATTAATGCATGATTGAAATCGACTATGTCTCTAGTATAAAATCAAGCGAACCGATATTGTTCTAGCTCCCCTATTTCTGATTCCTCTACTTCAAAAGAAAGATTATCACATTATCTTTCAAACGCAATAGAAGGCACCTCAAATTGACTTGTAAAACTCAAGTTATGCTAGAAATAAGACGATTAATCCCCTTATATGTCTACCTGCGATATTATGCGTTTTTCTCCCTATTAAACAAATTCAAAACTCTCTTATTTCTCCTATTTGAGTTATAACCATCCCAATAACACAATGATAAATACAACACTGATCAATATGACTCAAACATCATAGATCTAACATGTTATCACAACAACGTCATAGATTTAACCGTTTAAGGATGATAACTCTAATTCCCGCCTTATCATAAGGCATCAACAAGGGAGAATGTCAGATTCAACTTTTGCCTTATCGCAAGGCATCAAAAGAATATATTATCACTTCAATTCACATAAGTTAACCATGGATAACAGAAATCAACAAACATCACAGATAAGCAGCCATAACAACCAGGGTAAAACTATTCCAATTTTATATTTTTGTCTTATGGCATCAACAGGGTTATCACATTAAACTTGTCTTATCAAAAGAGATCGACACAAATTATCAAATAAGATCAACATTGACCAAGTAAAAATAGAGAAATATTATCATATTCAATATTAAAAACATGACCAATCAATCACCTCAAAGGTTTTTCCAAAACATTTTTGGCCACATACATCAAATACAGAGATAAAGGAATGAAGAAGGCATGTGGGTAAGGATATCTCACTATCCTTATGTTAACCACCCATATATGAAGATCATTGAGCTTTCTTGTCTTTGGGATTTTTCCCCGCTCTCTGAATCCTCTTAGATATATCTCTTTCTGTCTCTTTTCCCATCTTTTGCACGTCCTCCCCAAAAGCTCTCCTCACTTTACTATTTATTCTAACCTAATATTTCACTTACTCTTCTCACCTCTCAAATCTCCTCACATCCTCACTAAATCTCTATTTCTATTATTTATTTTTATTTCAAATAATATCTAAATTAATTAAAATAATTAATTAATTAACTAATTATTCCAATAATTCAAATATTCACTTGAAATAATAATTTTAATATTCTCACTAATTCTCACACACCCTAACTCTTTGCTCAAAATACTTCTTTCTCTTTAATTTTAAAATAAAACTCTATATTCTCCCAACTCTAAAATATCTCTTATTTTCTATTATTTCTAATATAAATTAAATCAACAATAATACTAATTAAATTTCTACCCCTTCTTAATAATTCTATTTCATTAAATAAAACACTCAAATAAATATTATAAATTCAATTAAAAGGAATAATTCAAATTTAAGGTGTTACAACTCTCCCTCACTTAAATAATTTTCGCCCTCGAAAATTACTTAAGGGAAACAAACTTTCTATATGACTCTCTAATCCGACCCTCTAACTCCTTCGTTACGTTATCCTTAACATTGATTGCAACATAAGAGATGTTAGTCTAAAACACGTACCTCAAATCAAGTTATCATACCCGAAAGTTATGTTCCACTCAAAGCAAATACTTTTTCCACCTGATTGAGTTTTCTTCGGATTCTGGCACTGAGTACGGATATGACCTTGCTCTCCACAGTTGAAACATGTCACCGTACCACCCTTGTAGTCATTAGCACGATGTCCATGTTTCCCATATTTGAAACACTTAATAGTAATACATTTTGAAGCATGATGACATGTATGTTCACACTTGAAACACTTGAGAGAAGTATGAGCACCTCCCTCACTTGTCATTTTCTCATCTGAGGTCCTCTGATGAAACTTTTGTTTCCCCTTATACGCCGGAGTCACAAGAATTTTTGAAACACTTATTTCCATGTTTCTTGTCATTAGAAATCTTATAGTGAGTAGACCCAACATGATTGTCTTCATCGTAGATCCTACACTTATTAACCAACACAAAGAATTGGTGAATCTCTCAGTACCCACTCTCAAACTTGATACACTTAGATAACTTCGCATATAATTTCTTTTCTTTCAAGGTCTATAACAGAGCTTTCAGATGCTCCACATGCTCTTCATCAGACTTAGAATATATCAAAATATCATCGATAAACACAACCACAAATTGATCTAGATAATGATGGAAAATCTTATTCATATATTGCATAAACACACCTGGCTCATTAGACACACTAAAATACTCAAAGTGACCATATCTCATTTTGAATGCAGTCTTCGGAATATCTTCTGGTTTCACTCGAATCTGATGATAATACGACCGCAAATCAATTTTACATAATATGTAAGCACCAACCAACTGATTCATTAGATCATCAATTCTCGGAGATTATACTTGTTCTTGATAGTAACTTTGTCCAGCTGTCGATAATCGATGCATTACCTCATGCTACCATCTTTCTTCTTAACTAGCAGCATCAATGCTCCCCACGACGAAACATACGATCAGACAATCTTCTTCTCAAGGAGATCTTCTAAATGTTTCTTCATCTCACTCAACTCTGAAGCATACATCATATACGGTGCCATCGACACAGGACTAGTACCAGGTACTAAGTCTATAGCAAACTCCAGCTCACGCTCTAGCGGAAAATAACTCATGTGACCTAAGAACATTTCAAGAAATCACACACAATAGGTAGATTTGTAATCATTCTCTCGCTTCCCCCTCTCAAGGACTCGAACACCATTAACACTTGAGCACTATCTCTCAAGGACATCCTTACTTGTCTCACGGTCATGAAGACTTTGTACTCCCCTCAGATTCAAGAAACAACACAACATCAACAACACTTGCACTCTTGCAATCAGCGGCATGATGAACCATCCCTACACACTTGAAACATCTTAGAGAAGAAGAAGCTTTTCCCTTAATCGTTCCAGTCTTGCTCCTGGTAGCAAGCGGTTAGATAAACAAATGAATACCGACAGTGTTTCACACATATTTTGCATACCAAGGAACAAACAAAATTACAAAGAACTGGCCGGATGGACCAACTAGGCTCTAATACCACTATGAGACACCCTAAACCCCGAAACTTATATAAAAAGATTTAATCGATGATTTAAAGTGTCACTACGACAACTATCCAAGAACCTTCGGAAACTTTTAACAACATACAGCGAAAATTAACATAATAAAACTTCAAAATCACTTTTCACAAATAAAGTTTAAGGATTTAAACTATATAATATAGCATTAACTCAAAACATAATAAAATTCCTTGCTCCTGATGTTACATATCAGAGCATTTAACCAACTAAATATGATAACAATAAAATAATTGAAGATGAGCTTCAAGAAGCTATCTTCCACCCATAGCAACCAAACTCTACTTCTGATTATCTACAAGATGTCCATGGTGGACAACATAAATCAAAGGGGTGAGAGTACACTCAAATATGTTAGCGGTGAAAAAGATTAAAGAGGGGTAGCCTAAACAACAACAACAATAACAACAACAACAATCATCAATAGGTAATGTATTCACACATATATCATCAATTCACATTTTCCAACTTGTATGCAATATAAAAATCCTTCGTCTCTATATGCATGTGGTACCAACTCAATAATGGTTCTTTATACGAATCGGGTCCCAGCATCTGAATCCTAAACCCCAACATCTGAGCTCCAAGCCCCAACTTCTGAGGTTGGGACAAGTCATTAGTCCCAACTTCTGAACTAGCAAACATGCCTCTTTCACAACAACGATAACATATGATGCATGGCATATGATAATGCAATGATAGTAACACATCAATGATTGCAAATCCACATATGAATGTAAATAATTGTACAACAACAAAATAAAAATGATCACATCCCCACATCTGATTATAAATAATCATCCATTTAAACACATCAATAGTAATTCTCACTCTGAACTACGCATCTCAACAATCATCAGCAAGTATTTACAATAATCCACATAATTATACTTGCATTCCACATCATATATTCACGCATCGAATAAACATTCACATAGCACCCAATCATATTAATTTTTATTATCAATGTTTTATCATTAATTCATATTATTACTTATGTCAGACCACCAGTAGTGTAAGGCAGCAACTATTCAAGACAACTTTAGCTTTATCAAAATAACTATGAATAGTCAAATTACTCAAATCTTAACTCAACTCAATAATATTATTATTAATTACTCAACAACTCAATTTTAACTTTTTTTCCTTAACAGCCTTAAACAAATAAATATATTACTCAAAATGTAATCTTATAATGTCAACAGTGCTTCAAACTCAACTCAAGTGTATCCTATATTTTGATCTTCAACTCTAAACAACTCAAAAGCAACTCTGACAACTTTATAACAACTCTAAAAAAAAAATAGGACTCTTAAATTCATCAAAAAGGTAAGAAGGTTACCACAATCAAAATTGCTCAAAACTCTAGAGTTAACTCTAAAATTATTTCACTTCAAAATAGCACCAAATATTATAAACTTATGATAAAATTATGAAACTCTCCAGTCTAAAATATATTTAAACTCTCTTTCAAACTCACTTAATTTCAGCTCCAACAGAGTTACGAAACTTCAATTCTATTCATTTCAGTTCAACTTTATCGCAATAATTTATGCACAAACTGTAAAACAGAAGGTTCGACTTCAAAATAGCATGAAAACTTATATACTCATGCTAAAATTATGAAAATCTCCAATTTGAAGTATCATTGAACCCTCTTTATAATGCAACTAATGGAACTCCAAAAGAAATTACGAAACTCAAGTTACGCGTGAAGCATGATGATGACCAACGCATGAATAAAATTGACTACATCTCTGGTATAAAAACCAGAAAATTGCTATAGTGTTAGTTTTCCAAAGCTACTAGCGGCACCTCAAACTGACTTACGAAACTCAAGTTATGCCTGAAATAAGACGATCAATCTCCCATATATCTACCTGTGATTTTCTGTGTTTTTCTCCATATTGAACGAATTCAAAACTAACATGTTTTATCTATTTGAGTTCTAACCATCCCAAAAATACACCAATAAATACAACACTGATCAATATGACTCGAATATCATAGATCTAACATGTTAACACAATAATATCATAAATTCAACCATTTAAGGATGATAACTCTAATTTTCACCCTATCATAAGGGAACAATAGGAAGAAGGTCAAATTCAATCTTCGCCTTATCACAAGGAGTCAATAGAATATATTATCACTTAAATTCACACAGGTTAACTATGGATAACATAAATCAACAAACATGACAGGTAAGCAACCATAACAACCAGGGTACAAATATTCCAATTTTATATTTTTGCCTTATGGCATCAACAGGATTATCATATTAACCTTATCTTATAAAAAGGAATCAACACAGATTATCAAACAATGCCAATAATGATCAATTACAAATAGAGAAACATGATCATATTTGAGAGTAAAAACATGATCAATCAATCGCCTCAAAGGTTTTGTCTAAACATTTTTGGTAACATACATCAAATACAGAGATAAAGGAAGGAAGAAGGCATGAGGGTTAGGACCCCTAACTATCCATATATTTAACCTATAAATCACAAACACCTATAGGAGTAGGCGTGTCGTGGTGTCCGACACTTGTATGACACTCGTACGACATGTGTCGAAAAAGTCAAAGAAGTGTCAGAAAAGTCAGACAAGTGCCTGCTTTTTTTCTTTATTTCGACACTCTTTGAATCAATAGTTGACACGAGTATGACACTCATAACACATATGTCAGACAATCCAGACACGTATTTCAAACAAAAATTTATTTTTTTTCTTTGCTTCGACACACATTTATACATATTTTGAACAAATCTCACACAAATTTAAAATTGTCAAATGTGTATTTAAGCAAATGTTAACAATAAAGAATTAAAGACATTAATTTTGATTAGAATATTTTTAACTTTTTTAATCATAGATGGATAAATAAGCTGAAATACTTTATTATATATAGCGGTGTCGTTGTCCTATATTTTGGTATTATCGGTGTCGAAGTGTCAGTGTCGTGTCATGTCCAGATATTCGTGTCGGAGTCCGTGCTTCATAGTATTTAACCACCCATATATGAACAATTTCTCTTACTTCGAAGCTTTTAAGATTGGGGAGCTTTCTTATCTTTGGAATTTTTCCTCGCTCTTTGAATCCTCGTAGATATGTCTCTCTCTTTCTGCCTCTTTTCCCAACTTTTGCACGTCCTATCCAAAAGCTCCCTTCACTTTACTATTTATTCTAACCTAATATTTCATGTACTCTTTTCACCTCTCAAATCTCCTCACACCCTCACTAAATCTCTATTTCTATTATTTATTTTTATTTCAAATAATATCTAAATTAATTAGAATAATAATTAATTAATTATTCTAATAATTCAAATATTCACTTAAAATAATAATTCTAATATTCTCATGAATTCTCACCATACCCTAGCTCTTTACTCAAAATACATATTTCTCTCTAATTTTAAAATAAAACTCTATACTCTCCCAATTCTAAAATATATCTTATTTTCTATTACTTCTAATATCAATTAAATCAACAATAATACTAATTAAATCTCTACCTCTCCTCAATAATTATATTTAATTAAATAAAGCACTCATACAAATATTATAAATTCATTTAAAATGAATGATTAAAAATTGGGGTGTTACATGTCCCACTAGTGTTTTTCCTATCTAACTTGCAACCGGCAAAATCAGTGTCAGAGAAACCTATTAAGCTACATTCGCTTCCTTTGGAAAACCAAATACCATGATTCGAAGTTTTGTTAAGATACCTCAACATTATTTTTACGAACTTAAAGTGGAATTCCTTATAATACACCTAAAATCTAGCACACATATACACATTAAACATAATATTTTTCTTGCTCGCATTTAAATAGAGTAAGGATCCTATTATACCTCGATATTTGATAATGTCGATCTCTACTCCACTCTCATCTTTGTCTATCATCACATTTGACGACACGGGGGTTGAGATGCTTTTCAAATTTTTCATTTTGAACTTTTTAATAGGCTTCAAGCAATACTTCATTTGACTTATGAATGTTTCATCTTCCGCTTGCTTGATTTGTAATCCAAGGAAATATGTAAGCTCTTCCATTATAGACATCTCAAATTCGTCTGGCAAGATACTAGCAAACATCCTGCAAAGAGATTCATCAGTGGCTCCAAATGTGATATCATTAATGTAAATGTGAACTAATATGAATACGCAACTTTTTATGCAAAAAATATTTAATGTGAAAACCAATTTAATTCAAAAGAAAATATTTGAATGCAACTAAAACACTAGTTTGATGCAGGTGAAAAATAATTGTGATGCAAATGAAAAATAGATGCATGACTACGATGCAAACAAAACAATTAGGACAAATTAAGTACAACTATACAAAGATAGATAAGAAAGGAATAATCATACCAATTACGGTGATTTAGGACTTAACTTGTTGCATAAGTAAAGTTATTAAATAACAAAACTAAAATAGAAAAATCACAATACAATCAAAAATATAATTAGATACGTATTCATTCACTTATCTTGAGAACCCATTAAGATTCTTAGACACTGCAGCACTAGTTATCAATAGATAGAACTAAGTGTCCAATTTCAGCTGGGTCCTTGGGTGTTAATTAAGGAACACTTAGGTATCCAAGTCATGGTACCATTAGTAAATTTGACATTCTTAACATGGAAAAGAGGTCTAATGTGACCTTTATCACCATAATAATTACATATAGTTTCGGATGAAATACTCTTTCTATTTCTTCTAGCAAGTCGAGGGTTTTTCTCAAAACCAATCCCTCTTTCACTTAAAGACATAGAACTAGTAGTAGATAGAGAAATAGCTTGTGTCAAGTGTTCTTTGATATTTTCATTTTCAAGTTTTAAAATTGGACAAGTAATGCAATCTATATTTACTATCTTTTCAACTAAAGTATTAGAAGTACTAAAATGCTCATCTACGAGAGACGCATGATCTTCCTTCAAAGAATCTAAATCATTATTAAGATCATTTATCTCCTTTTCAAGTTTTCAAATAACTTTTCTTTAGAGAGAAATTTTCTTAAAAGCATCTAGAAAATCTGCATGCATTTCACTAAAAGCTTTTGACAATTGCTTATAAGATGGTTTAACTTCAGGATCAAAAGTATATACATCGAGGTCTTCACTTTTCTTGTGTGCCATCAAGCATAGGTTGGCACATTAATCATCAGAACTTGAGCTAAAAGATGGAGAAGAGCTTTCATCTTCTTTTTCCCAAGCAATATAGGCTCTACGACCTTAAGCATGTTTGTCATTCGTCTTGTAGAATTCTTTGTCCTTTTTTTATGATGTTTGTTGAGACCCAGACATGTGGTTCTATAGTGACCCGAATTTCCGTATTCAAAGCATGTGGAATCTTTTTATTTTCTCTTATGTTCCTTCTAGTGATGATGAGACTTTTTAAATTTAATCATATTTTTGTCAGAATGGTTGAGCTTATGCTTTCTCATATATTGATTGTGGCATTTGGAGAATAAACATATCTCTTCTTTTGAAGAGTCTTTGTCAGAACTATCATCGTCGTTCTTATTTTTATTTGTCCTTGATGATGAAGATTTCAATAATAGATCCCATTTCTCTTATTTTAGTTTTTCTTTCCTTTTCGACTTTACTTCGCTTTCAGCGAGTCATTTCAATTCATTCTCATGTTCGGTGAGCTTTCCAAACAATTTTGTGATATCTAAAGAATTAAGATCATTTTACTCTTTTATGGTTGTTACCTTTGGTTTTTATTCCCTGCAAATAAATCTTAGAATTTTTTAGCATAATCTTTTTTAGAAAAGGTATTTCCCAAATTATCTAGTTTGTTGATTAAATGGAGAAAATGAGTCTGCATGGATTCCACGGATTCTCCGGGTTCCATACGGAAACGTTCCTACTCGTTTGTCAACATATTGATTTTAGAATCTTTAGCATCTTTAGTACCTTTGTAAAGGACTTGAAGAGCGTTCCACATAGTTTTTGCACTCTTATGATTTTAGATAGAGGAATATACTTTAGTGCTTAATGTGAATATAAGTATATTCCTCGCCTTCAAATCATATGAAGCCTTTTTATTTCCATCATCAGTCCAATCTTTTGGGAGTTTAATAGCATTATTGACTTTACTTTTATGTATAAAAGGTTCATCGGTAATTGTTACCCATGGATTCTTGTCAACTGACATTAAGTGAAAATACATGTTCTCTTTCCAATAAGCATAATTTCGCATTTAAAATGGGTGATCTATTATACGCTCCATTCGGATCGTCGTCATCCATATTTCCAAACTTTTTAGTCGCTTATACCTAATCAAAAAACAATCTCTAAGGCCAATTGTTGGGTGAGAATGTGAACTATGAACTATTTAGAGGGGGTGAATAAACCTCCCAAGTTAACAATTTGTTTCAAAAGGTTTTTAACACGGTTTCAAAAATAGAGTTTATTTCGCATGGCAAAAGAAATTTTGCGTAAAATAGATTATGTTTATATTGAGAGATTCACATATGTGCTTAATGAGTTTACAATGTATCAAATTTAACCTCTGAATTTCACCAAAGTACAAACTAATTGTATTACAAAATCTTTCAATTCCACAAAATATGTTATCGGATGATTTATTTCTAAGAGGTTTAGGGTTATTACCTTTTGGATCCTGGTGCATTAGTAGTCCTAAGAGATATAGGATTATTACTTTTGGATTTTCTTAATTTATCATGACAAAATAGCTCTATGTGTCTAAACTTATTACAAAACGAGTATTTGTAAATAGGGTGATTCAATTTATTTCTATTTAAACTTTTACTATGTGATATATTTGATCTAAAATCTAATCTAATTTTATTTAAGCAAGGATTTTGATTTGATACAATCAAATTTAAATTTTCTTTCACTTAAGAAAATTAACGTAGGCTTACGTGCAAATTTTTTACTTTCTTTTTTCTTTTTCATTGAAAGACAAATCTCACATTACTTAGTTTCTAAACCTACTATTCCCAAAATCAAGAAGAAGTGGTTATCTGAAGTAGTAATGATGTCGATTAAAAGAAAGAAAAGATCCAAAATAAATATAAAATGTTTGTACTCTGGATATTTTTCTTTGAGAAAAAAGAATATGTGTTGACTTTTACATTATTAATCAATCACCATTATATATTTTTCTGAATTACCATGATATTTTTAAATTAATTGTATGACATAGCTAAATGATGAATCTCTATTGAATGATAGTGTAAAATTATTTTACACTCTCAGTGCACTATCTTTAATCTCTTTTCATTTAACCTCTACTTCTTAATTTATTTCTTTTCTCTAGAGTTGTATAGAGAAAAAAATTATCAAGCTATGAAGGAGAAGGTAACCTGAGTCCTCAATCAACTTCTCCCCATAAAAACTGTTAACCAAACATGTTTATTCTCTCCTTAATTTATTATATTATAAACACTCAATAATATTGAAGTGTAATCCAAATTTAATATTCAATTAGAATTTCATTTGCATTTAGATGTAATTTGAATTTTATTTTAGTTGGATTTAAGTATATAAGCAACAGCTTAGAACCTTTATACTATAGTGGTAGTGTGTAATAGAATTTCAATTCCAGTAAAAGTTAGTTACAACTTTCTCTGTTCTCTCTCTTCCATCTTCATCGTCTTCATCTTCTTCCTATTGTGCACCAAGAATTGGTATCTAGAGT